>NC_135960.1:5064701-5364701 GCF_053455715.1 Rhinoraja longicauda | reverse complement strand
CTCGATTAGTAAGGGTGTCAAAGGTTATGGGGAGAAGGCAGGAAAATGGGGTTGAGAAGGAAATATATATCAGGTATCATTGAATGGCAGAGCAGACTCAATGGGCCAAATGGCCTCACTCTGCTCCCATGTGCTATGGTCTTATAAAAGGGAGAAGGGGACTCGGGATGGGGTGGGGGAAAGGAGTAGGGTGACTGGGAGAGGGTGTTGGGTGTTGAGATTCAGTTGCGGAGTGTAATTAACACAAAGATTAATCGATTTTTAGATAGTAAGGGAATCGGGAAAGGGTAGGATTAGTGCAGGGAAATTGAACCAAGGCAGAAATTCAGCCATGATTGTGTTGGATGACATAGCAAGCAAAGGGGCGGTACGACCGACTCCTGCTATTTTGCTGCACTCTTAAGAGTGTTGGGCGGCTCAGTCGTGCAGTATTAGGGTTGCTGCCTCACAGCGCCAGGGACCCGGCATCGGTCCTGACCATGCGTGCTGTCTGCATGGAGTTTGCACGTTCTCCCCGCGACCCGCAACGTTTTCTCCCACGCTCCAGAGACCCGATTGGCCTGCAGGTTAACTGGCTCCTGTAAATCCTGTAAAGTGCGTACGATAGAGCCAATGGATGGGGTGATCGATGGTCGGCGCAGACACGGAGGGCCGAAGGGCCTGTTTCTGCGCCGTATCTGTAAGGGGGAAAGATGCCAATTGTGAGGCTGAAGGGAGAAATGTAGGTGGAAAGGGAGGGGGAAGGAGGAAATAGGTTTGAGTCCAGGTGGTGCACAGTGGAGGGAGGGAGGGAGGGAGGGGGGTGGGGGTGTCTACGGTTCTTAGTTTCAAATGTACGTTTCGATAAGATCCCCTCTCATCCTTCTAAATTCCAGTGTATACAAGCCTAGTCGCTCCAGTCTTTCAACATATGACAGTCCCGCCATTCCGGGAATTAACCCAGAGAACCTATGCTGCACGCCCTCAATAGCAATAGCAAGGTCCGTTTGTGCTGAAGGTGTTCACCCGTTAAACCGTTAATTTCTACTTGTAGGTGTGAACGTTAGACGTGTGATCTACCTGTGGATGCCCAGTGTAGACGTATGCGTGTGTGTGAGAGAAAAATAATGAGGTCTTTGTGGGTTTCGTGCAAAATGGATGATGATGTAATTCCTATTGACTCCGTTCCGAAGATGAGTGGCAGTCATTGCTCTCTCCCTGGGAGCTAATACTGCCTCACCAGAATCTCGTTTGGTGAAGACAGCTGGTGTGATGGGATGCAGCGTATTGACCCGTGTCTGTGCAGGAACGCCGCGGGAATACGACTGTCGTCACCTCGCCCAATCACCTCCCCCAATCCCCCAATCGTCATCCCTCAACCCAGCGAAAATAATTGGGATGGGATCGTGTGGCCGCGGCTGGCAGCTTTGACAATAAATGCAGGTTGGAACATTGTCCTCGCAAGTGGCACTGTGCTCGCACAGATGTTATTCATTATGAATGGCGATTGCTTACTATCTGTGCTTGCTCAGAAAAGTGCTGCTCAGATGGATGACAGCAGGTTATTTTTCCAGAGCCTGCTTGACCTCCGGAGAATGCCGGCTTTGCAGAGGACAAGTATTGTTTAGTTTGTGAGGTCTGAGGAAGGACCTCGACACGAAACGTCACCCATTCCTTCTCTCCAGAGATGTTGCCTGTCCCGCTGAGTTACTCCACCTTTATGTGTCTGTCCATTGTTTAGTTTAATTTGTTGTCACGTGCACTGAGGTACAGTGGAAAACTTTTTTGGTGCCTGCTATCCAGTCTGCAGAAACTCCATGATTACAATCAAGACTTCCACAGTGTACAGATGCAAAGGGAATAACCCTTTAGTGCAAGATAAAGTCCAATTAAAGTTAGTCCGAGCGTCTCCAATGATTATTTCTTGATTAGTACGGGTGTCAGGGGTGATGGGGAGAAGGCAGGAGAATGGGTTTAGGAGGGAGAGATAGATAGACAGTAGACAATAGGTGCAGGAGTAGGCCATTCGGCCCTTCGAGCCAGCACCGCCATTCAATGTGATCATGGCTGATCATCTCAATCAGTACCCCGTTCCTGCCCTCTCCCCATACCCCCTGACTCCACTATCCTTAAGAGCTCTATCTTGCCATGATTGTATGGCGGAGTGAAGTTGACGGGCCGAATGGCCTAATTCTGCTCCTATCACTTAGTAGCTCAGGACCGCTCTCTGGTTGGTGAGTGGGCGGCTCCGTTGCCTGATAACAACCGGGAGGAAACTGTCCCTGAATCTGGAGGTGTGCGTCTTCACACTTCTGTGCCTCTTGCCCGATAGGAGAGCCCAGAGAAGATGGAATGACCGGGTGAGACTCGTCCTTGATTACGGGATGACAAATGAATGGAACAGTGGGGAAAGGAGCTGGAGAGTGACACTGAAAGTTAAAGGAAAAATGTGATTAAACATAGACATAGAAAATAGGTGCAGGAGGAGGCCATTTGGCCCTTCGAGCCAGCACCGCCATTCATTGTGATCATGGCTGATCATCCACAATCAGTAACCCGTGCCTGCCTTCTCCCCATATCCCTTGATTAGACAATAGACAATAGGTGCAGGAGTAGGCCATTCGGCCCTTCGAGCGAACACCGCCATTCAATGTGATCATGGCTGATTCCGCTAGCCCCTAGAGCTCCATCTAACTCTCTTTTAAATTCATCCAGTGAATTGGCCTCCACTGCCCTCTGTGGCAGAGAAATCCCCAAATTCACAACTCTCTGGGTGAAAAAGTTTTTTTCTGGTTTTAAATGTCCTCCCCTTTATTCTTAGACTGTGGGCCCCTGGTTCTGGACTCCCCCAACGTTGGGAACATTTTTCCCGCATCTAGCTTGTCCAGTCCTTTCATAATTTTATACGTCTCTATCAGATCCCCTCCCATCCTTCTAAACTCCAGTGAATACAAGCCCAGTCTTTCCAATGTTGTTGAGAAACTATTGGTTATATGTTAATTCCCGGAATGGCGGGACTGTCATATGTTGAAAGACTGGAGCGACTAGGCTTGTATACACTGGAATTTAGAAGGATAAGAGGAGATCTTATCGAAACGTATAAGATTATAAAGGGGTTGGACACGTTAGAGGCAGGAAATATATTCCCATTGTTGGGGGAGTCCAGAACAAGGGGCCACAGTTTAAGAATAAGGGGTAGGCCATTTAGAACGGAGATGAGGAAAAACTTTTTCAGTCAGAGAGTTGTGAATCTGTGGAATTCTCTGCCTCAGAAGGCAGTGGAGGCCAATTCTCTGAATGGCATTCAAGAGAGAGCTGGATAGAGCTCTTAAGGATAGCAGAGTCAGGGGGTATGGGGAGAAGGCAGGAACGGGGTACTGATTGAGAATGATCAGCAATGATCACATTGAATGGCGGTGCTGGCTCGAAGGGCCGAATGGCCTCCTCCTGCACCTATTGTCTATTGTCTATTGTCTATGCTATTGTGGACATAAAGAAAGATTTTAAAACAGGGATTGCAGGTTTTAGCAGTGGCTGCCCATGTCATTGCAAGGATGAAGGGCCATCTGTGTTTTGTAGGACTGGAACGTACATGCAGCTCGAGGTGGTCACTTGGGTAAGATAATTCAGCTTGGATCGGCTGAGTGCTGTTTTGTAAGAATGCTCTTTTTTCATTTTTTCCTTCCTTCCTTCCTTCCTACCACCAGCCCTCAAGCTCCTCCACCACCCGAACAGTCCTGGGATGAACAGCAGTCCAGCGTCGCCCATCTCGGCGTGGAAGATTTTAAAGAATTCCTCAAGAAAAAGAAGCAAGCTTTGGTCATGTTCTACGCCCCTTGTAAGTCTTGCATTTGTGTACAACCTAAAGGGCCTGTCCCACTAAGGCGACTGCCGGCGACTAGGCGGTGTCGCCGAACGTTTGCCGGGGTGTCGCGGGCACAATCGTGAGGAGTCTTCAATGAATCGTAGCGGATCTCGGCGCATCGCGGAAAAAATTTCCAGATAGAAATTTCTCAGCGACAGCTGGCTTGTCGCCAGGTATCGTAGCGTATTGCGGGCGCTGTCTGTCGCACGCTGTCCCCAGGTTTGCTAGGTTGTCGCAGATGCATTTAGAAACACATAATATTAAATTAAGAAAAGGCATTTGAAGATACCAGAAGATAGTTTTGTTTAACCAATTTATTTACCGTCAGGACATTTGACGGGTAGATTGGAGGCAACAGTTTGACAGTCAGGTAAGCGTGGGAATTTCGCCATGTTTCCGAAGACGGTGTAATCTCTTAGCCAGGTGCTAGTTTCACAAAAAAAGTAACTTGTGTCGACCTGACTCGGCATTGTCGTGGTCATTGTCGCAGGGGAAAAGAAAATTTTGCCGATCTGTTACGACTTTGACAGTCGCCTTAAAAATCGCGTAACTGGGACAGGCCCTTTAAGCGGATTGCTGAACTTGTTCTTTTTCTGTCTCGAGACTTCTGAAGACTGAGTTGAGAAATGATCAATTGCGCAGATCGCATGCAGTGTTTCATTCATCCAATAATAGACGTGAGTGGATGTCCATCCTCATTGGTGAAGCACCTTCCTAAATGTGTAGGAAGGAACTGCAGACGCTGGTTTACACCGAGGATAGCACAAAATGCTGGGGTAACTCAGCGGGACACGGCAGCATCTCTGGAGAGGAGGAATAGGTGACGTTTTGGGACGAGACCCTTCTTCACTGTCTGAAGAAGGGTCTTGACCCGAAACGTGACCCATTCCTTCTCTGAGTTGAGTTCTCCTCTGCCGAGTTACTCCAACATTTTGTGTCTACCACCTTCCTAAACCACCACTATCGAAGGTATTGTTGATTAATACGTTTCCAGATTTGGAAGCAATCGGAAAAAAGTAATGAGAGATTCTAATAATTGGCAAATATGGGAGACTGGAGTGTGTGAGACTCGGAGGTGGTCTTGTAGGCACTTACATGAGCCTGACGTGCTTGTCCCGTGTAGGAAGGAACTGCAGATGTTGGTTTACACCGAAGATAAGACACAAAATGCCGGAGTAACTCAGCGGGACGGGCAGCATCTCTGGAGAGAAGGGATGGGTGACGTTTCAGATCGAGACCCTTCTTCAGACCTTGTTTTAGGAGGGAGGGAGTATGAGGGATGGAGTGAGTGTGAGGGAGGGAGTGAGTGTGAGGGAGGGAGTGAGTGTGAGGGAGGGAGTGAGTGTGAGGGAGGGAGTGAGTGTGAGGGAGGGAGTGAGTGTGAGGGAGGGAGTGAGTGTGAGGGAGGGAGTGAGTGTGAGGGAGGGAGTGAGTGTGAGGGAGGGAGTGTGGAGGAGGGAGTGAGTGTGAGGGAGGGAGTGAGTGTGGGGGAGGGAGTGTGAAGGAGGGAGCGAGTGTGAGGGAGTGAGTGTGGAGGAGGGAGTGAGGGAGGGAGTGTGAGGGAGGGAGGGAGTGTGGAGGAGGGAGTGTGGGGGAGGGAGTGAGTGTGGGGGAGGGAGTGTGAGGGAGGGAGGGAGTGTGAGGGAGTGAGTGTGGAGGAGGGAGTGTGGGGGAGGGAGTGTGAGGGAGGGAGTGTGAGAGATTGAAGGAATGAGTGTGTGGGAGGCAGTGATTGAGAGAGTGAGCGAGGGAGGGAGTGAGTGTGAGGGAGGGAGTGAGTGTGAGGGAGGGAGTGAGTGGGAGGGAGGGAGTGGGAGGGAGGGAGTGTGAGGGAGGGAGCGAGTGTGAGGGAGGGAGTGAGTGTGAGGGAGTGAGTGTGAGGGAGGGAGTGAGTGTGAGGGAGGGAGTGAGTGGGAGGGAGGGAGTGTGAGGGAGGGAGCGAGTGTGAGGGAGGGAGTGAGTGAGGGAGGGAGTGTGGGGGAGGGAGCGAGTGTGAGGGAGGGAGTGAGTGTGAGGGAGTGATTGAGGGAGTGAGTGTGAGGGAGGGAGTGAGTGTGAGGGAGGGAGTGAGGGAGGGAGTGTGAGAGATTGAGGGAATGAGTGTGTGGGAGGCAGTGATTGAGGGAGTGAGTGTGAGGGAGGGAGTGAGTGTGAGGGAGGGAGTGAGGGAGGGAGTGTGAGAGATTGAGGGAATGAGTGTGTGGGAGGCAGTGATTGAGGGAGTGAGCGAGGGAGGTAGTGAGTGTGAGGGAGTGAGTGTGAGGGAGTGAGTGTGAGGGAGGGAGTGCGAGGGAGTGTGTGAGGGAGAGATTGAGGGAGTGAGTGTGGGGGAGGGAGTGTGAGGGAGGGAGTGAGTGTGAGGGAGGGAGTGAGTGTGAGGGAGGGAGTGAGTGTGAGGGAGGGAGTGAGTGTGAGGGAGGGAGTGAGTGTGAGGGAGTGAGTGTGAGGGAGGGAGGGAGTGAGTGTGAGGGAGAGAGAGTGTGAGGGAGGGAGTGAGTGTGAGGGAGTGAGTGTGAGGGAGGGAGCGAGTGTGAGGGAGGGAGTGAGTGTGAGGGAGTGATTGAGGGAGGGAGGGAGTGAGTGTGAGGGAGGGAGCGAGTGTGAGGGATTGTGTGAGGGAGAGATTGAGGGAGTGAGTGTGGAGGAGGGAGTGGGAGGGTGGGAGTGTGAGGGAGTGAGTGTGAGGGAGGGAGCGAGTGTGAGGGATTGTGTTAGGGAGAGATTGAGGGAGTGAGTGTGGGGGAGGGAGTGGGAGGGAGGGAGGGAGTGTGAGGGAGGGAGGGAGTGTGAGGGAGGGAGGGAGTGTGAGGGAGAGAGTGAGTGTGAGGGAGTGAGTGTGAGGGAGGGAGCGAGTGTGAGGGATTGTGTGAGGGAGTGAGTGTGGGGGAGGGAGGGAGGGAGTGAGGGAGGGAGGGTGTGTGAGGGAGGGAGGGAGTGTGAGGGAGGGAGGGAGTGTGAGGGAGGGAGTGAGGGAGGGAGGGAGTGAGTGTGAGGGAGTGAATGAGGGAGGGAAAGATTGAAGGGTGGTTGAGGAGTGATTGAGTGAAGGAGTAAATGGAGGTGGGTGATTTCAGAGTAATGGGAGATTTGAAGAGTAACTCCAGTGCATTTATGTTTGGTTCACAAAGCAGCCCCAGTTTGCCGGTGGGAGTGAATATTTAGGGTGGCATGGACATGTTGGGCCGAAGGGCCTGTTCCGTGCTGTATGACTGATAGAAATTTATGAAATTATGAGAGGCATAGGTAGGGTGGACAGTCAGAATTTGTTTCTCTCGGGTAGAAATGACAACGCCTAGAGGGCATAGTTTTAGGCTGAGGGGGGGCAATGTTTAAAGGAGATGTGCAGGCCTGTTTTTACACATGGAGTGGTGGGGGCCTGAAACACGCTGTGCCAGGTGTGGACTCCTGTATATCGGCGAGACCAAGCGCAGGCTCGGCGATCGTTTCGCTGAACACCTCCGCTCAGTCCGCCTAAACCCACCTGATCTCCCGGTTGCTCAGCACTTTAACTCCCCCTCCCATTCCCACACTGACCTTTCTGTCCTGGGCCTCCTCCACTGTCAGAGTGAGGCCCAGCGCAAATTGGAGGAACAGCACTTCATGTTTTGCTTGGCAAGCTCGCACCCCAGCGGTATGAACATTGACTTCTCTAACTTAAAGTAGCCCTTGTTTTCCCTCTCTCTCCATCTCCTCTCCCTTCCCAGTTCTCCTATCAGACTTACTGTCTCCGACTACATTTTATCACTAAGGTAGACACAAAATGCTGGAGTAACTCAGCGGGCCCGGCAGCATCTCTGGAGAGAAGGAACAGGTGACGTTTCGGGTTTTATCTCTGTACCGCCCACTCCCCTGACATCAGTCTGAAGAAGGGTCTCGACCCGAAACGTCACCCATTCCTTCTCTCCAGAGATGCTGCCCGTCCCGCTGAGTTACTCCAGCATTTTGTGTCCGTATCTTCGAGGAGGACAAAGTCTTCAGGTACACGAAGAAGCAAGTAACTGCAGATGCTGCTTTACAACAACAAAAAAGAGGCACAGTGCTGGAGTAACTCAGCAGGTCAGGCAGCATCTCTGGGGAACATAGATGTGACGTTTCGGTTCGGGACCCTTCCTCAGACTGATTTGAGTCGGTGGGGGAAACCTGGATAATAGAGGTAGGATGAAGCTGGAAAAGAGATGACAATTGATGGGTAGATACAGGTGAAAAGGTTGGGGGGGGGGGGTTGATTGGAGGATGGGTGGATGCACTGCATCTCTAAACTAACTAAATGGTGATTGGATTCTGATATATTGTGCAATTAACTTTCTAGATATTGTGCAGCAATTATCCTTGCCATGCTAATACACTGGAGAGCTCATTTAGTTAAAGAGAAACATGATTAATTGCTTGAAATACAGTATGTTGAAAAATAAGTGAAACTGGGAATGTTTCTCACTGAGCAAAGATTAAATGGATAATTAATGACGCGTTCAAAACGATGCAAGAAGAACAATGATGCGTGAACATAGATTTAAGATAATTTGGAGAAAGATCAAGGGATTGGAGAAAGATAGTGGCAGCAGGGGGGCTCAGCGGTAGAGCTGCCGCCTCACAGCGGCAGAAATCCGGGTTCGATCCTGACCACGGGTGCTGTCTGTACGCAGTGTGTACCTTCCCTCCTCCCCCTCCCCCCCCCCCCATGACCTGCGTGAGTCTTCTCCGAGATCCTCGGTTTCCTCCCACACTCCAAAGACGTACAGGTTTGTAGATCAATTGGCTTGGTATTACGGTAAAATCGTCCCTGGTGTGTGTCGGGTAGCGTTAGTGTGCGGGGATCGCTGGTCGGGCCGGACTCGGTGGGCCGAAGGGCCTGTTTCCGCGCTGTATCTCTAAATTAAGCGAAAACTAAACTAAAATCAAAGAGGAGATACAAATTTTTTTTGTTGTTGCTTATTTTGAGTTATGATGAGAAATGCATTCCCTGAAAGACTTGTAAAAACAACTTCCAAAAGCAATATAAATAAATACTTGAAAAGGGATGAACATGGCAGACTGTTGGATAGCTCCTGAAGTGTGAAGAACGAGGAACCATAATTTTGTGCCGTACAATCGTGCCCTGTGGACCTGGTGGAGTTGTAAATATGCTCGTGCTCGGCAATATCTACACAAAGTTGCTGCCCAGAAACTTTGAAACTTGCAGATGTACACTGATCAGCCAAAACATTATGACCACTGACAGGTGAAGTGAATAACATTGATTATCTTGTCACCTTGGTACCTGTCAAGGGGTGGGATATATTAGGCAGCAAGTGAACAGTCAGTTCTTGAAGTTGATGTGTTGGATGCAGGAGAAATGGGCAGGAGTAAAGACCTGAGCGACTTTGACAAGGGCCAAATTGTTATGGCCAGACGACTGGGTCAGAGCATCTCTGAAACGGCAAGGCTTGTGGGGTGCTCCCGGTCAGCAGTGGTGAGTACCTACTGACAGTGGTCCGAGGAGGGACAAACCACAAACCGGCGACAGACAGGGTGTTGAGCGCCCAAGGCTCATCGACGCGAGGGCAACGAAGGCGATCCCGTCTGGTCCGAACCGACAGAAAGTCGACTGTGGCACAAGTTCACGGAAAATTTTAATGGTGGTCACGGGAGGAATGTGTCACAATACACAGTGCATCGCACCCTGCTGCGTATGGGGCTGCACACAGAGAACCAACAGCATATTAGGCAGGTGGTCATAATGTTTTGGCTCATCACGTCATAATGTTTTGGCTGATCGGTGTATATCTTGATGGACACATAATTCTGTCTATTAGAAGGGATGCATTCAACAGCTTGGCTATCGAGCATTACACTCGTATGGGGCAGCAGTGGGTGGTGAGGGCATTGATACTGGGCCCATATGGCCTGTATCAGTAGTGACTCTCGGCAATAGCATCAACTTGGAAACAGAGAGATGAGGGTTTAAGTCTAGCTTTGGAGACTAGTCTGGCATTAAAGTCCAATCTATCACTTTAACAGAAGAGCAGCAAAGTTTTCCCCAGTGTCCCGAGTCAATATTTATTTCTTACTCCCCATCAAAATGACAGATGATAATAATATTGTCATCTACTGCAGCATTCCTCGTACGAATGGGGAGCTTTGTTTACTTTAGATTTTTTTTAGAGATACAGCGCGGAAACAGGCCCTTCGGCCCACCGAGTCCGCGCCGCCCAGCGATCCCTGCACATTAACAGTATCCTACACACACTAGGAACAATTTTTTTTTACATTTACCCAGTCAATTAACCTACATACCTGTACGTCTTTGGAGTGTGGGTGGAAACCGAAGATCTCGGAGAAAAACCCACGCAGGCCAAGGGGAGAACGTACAAACTCCGTACAGACGGCGCCCGTAGTCAGGATCGAACCTGAGTCTCCGGCGCTGCATTCGCTGTAAGGCAGCAACTCTACCGCTGCGCCACCGTTCTGCAGCAGTTTAGATTCACGGAGGCCCTTCGGCCCACCGAGTCCGCGCCGACCGGCGATCCCCGTACACTGACACTATCCTACACACACTCGGGTCAATTTACAATCAAACCAAACCAATTGACCTACAAACCCGCACGTCTTTGGAGTGTGGGAGGAAACCGGAGATCCCGAGAAACAACCCACGCAGGTCACGGGGAGAACGTACAAACTCCATACAGACAACACCCGGTAGTCAGGATTGAACTTGGATCTCTGGCGCTGTAAGGCAGCAACTCTACCGCTGCGCCACAGCACTTTGGGATATTCTGAGAGTGTAAAGATTACTGTAAAGACTTGGGTCTTTATTCTTTGGAGCGTAGAAGGTTGAGGGGGGACTTGATAGAGGTTTTTAAAATTTTAAGAGGGACGGACAGAGTTGACGTGGGTAGGCTTTTCCCTTTGAGAGTGGGGAAGATTCCAACAAGGGGACATAACTTCAGAATTAAGGGACAAAAGTTTAGGGGTAACATGAGGGGTAACTTCTTTACTCAGAGGGTGGTGGCTGTGTGGAATGAGCTTCCGGTGGAAGTGGTGGAGGCAGGCTCGATTTTATTATTTAAGAGTAAATTGGATAGGTATATGGATGGGAGGGGATTGGAGGGTTATGGTCTGAGAGCAGGTAGATGAGACTAGGTCAGAGAAAATGGTCGGCGTGGACTGGTAGGGCCGAACGGGCCTGTTTCCGTGCTGTAAATGTTATATGGCTATATGGTATAAAATGCCTTTATTTCATATTTGTTTCGTAAATGATAGCGGAGTCTTTGTTTATCCTTTGCACAGTGGAGATGGTGGAGAATTTTGTTTCTCCTTTCCACAGATGCAGCTGGACCCGAGTGTTTCCACTACTTTCTGCTTGTTTCTTCTTTCCAACGTTACCCTGACAAGCCTTCTCGTCTATAATTGCAGGCCTCTGGAGCAGTACAATGGAATACATTCTCTATTGCACAATAGTCAGATCTAAATGTGATGTAAAACAGGGGGGGGTGAAAAAAAGTTGGCATGGCAACAGAAACTAGGCCAGTGTCGCCTGGTCCTTATTTTGATAGTTGTGGATATTTGAAGAGTTGTTACAGTGAGTGTTTTCAAGAGGCAGTGATGGTGCTCTTGTGGGTTTATCCTTTTATATCAGAGGAATAAGTAGCACTGTGAATTTCACATCTTGGCCTTTGCCATTTCCCTCCCAGTTATCTCTCCGCTTCCTGTACTTGGACGAATGCAATCTATGGGCACCAGGTACCCATGATGTTTAGAGATCGAGCATGGAAACAGGCCCTTCAGCCCACAGATACCACGCTGACCATCTCTCCCCCTTACATAGGGGTTGCCAACTTTCCACTCTCAAATACGGGACAATGTGACGTCACCGCCCCGCACCACACGTGACCTCGCCCAGGCAGCGGCCACGTGTTCCCGCTCCACCAATGGCGGCCGCCCGGGCCGGGAGGGGGGTTGCTACGCAACCTCCATTATGCGGCGCCTGGGTCTCCACGCCGACACTGTCTCGACCTACATTGTCCGGAAGGTAGACACAGATTTTAACCAGCATCTGCAGTTTTTATCCTACTACACTGTCCGGGCCTATAGCGTCCAGGCCTACAGTGCCCCCCCAGGCCTAATACAGGACAAGGGTGGTCCCGTACGGGACAAGCCAATTTAGCCCAAAATACGAGATGTCCTGGCTAATACGGGACAGTTGGCAAACCAACCCATACACTGGTTCCATTGTACACACTAGCAGCAATTTGCAGAAGCCAATAACCTACAAATCTCAAAAGGTCATAAGGAATAGGAGTGGAATTAGGTCATTCGACCCATCAAGCCTACTCCGCCATTCAATCATGGCTGATCTATCTCTCTCGCCTAGCCCCATTCTCCTGCCTTCTCCCCATAAACTCTGACACCTGTGCTAATCAAGAATTATTCGCTGGTTAGGGCGGCACGGTGGTGCAGCGGTAGAGTTGCTGCCTTACAGCGAATGCAGCGCCGGAGACTCAGGTTCGATCCCGACTACGGGCCCCGTCTGTACGGAGTTTGTACGTTCCCCCCGTGACCTGCCTGGGTTTTCTCCGAGATCTTCGGTTTCCTCCCACACTCCAAAGACTTGCAGGTATGTAGGTTAATTGGCTGGGCAAATGTAAAAATTGTCCCTAGTGTGTGTAGGATAGTGTTAATGTGCGGGGATGGCTGGTCGGTGCGGACCCGGTGGGCCGAAGGGCCTGTTTCCACGCTGTATCTCTAAAAATATATTTTTTTAAATCTATCTATCTCTGAGCATCTGGGTAGGAAGGAACTGCAGATGCTGGTTAATACCGAAGACAGGTGCAAAATGCTGGTGTAACTCAACGGGTCAGACACCATCTCTGGAGAAAAGGAACAGGTGACACTTCGGGTCGGAACCCTTCTTCAGACAGTCTCAGCATCTCCAGAGATTCTGCTGCCTGACCCGCTGAGTTGCAGCAGCATTTTGTGTCAACCTAAAAAACCTGCACGTATTTGGAATGTGGGGGGAAACCGGAGCGCCCGGAGAAAACCCATGCCGGTCACGGGGAGAATGTACAATCTCCATCAGACAGCACCCATAGACAGGATCGAACCCGGGTCTCTGGCACTCTGAGGCAGCAGCTCTACCGCTGTGCCACCGTGCCGCCCTAAACAACTCTCTCAAATGTCGCTTTGCAGGCTCTGCTCAAGAAAGTCTGCTGGTGATGAAAACTTGAAGCACCCATAAATAAGCTCTACCCACTTGCTTTGAAGAGTGATCAAATCATTTAGTTTCAAAATGCTGGAGTAACTCAGCAGGTCAGGCAGCATCTCGGGAGAGAAGGAATGTGTGACGTTTCGGGTCGAGACCCTTCTTCAGATCCTTCTGAAGACGGGTCTCGACCCGAAACGTCACCCAATTCCTTCTCTCCCGAGATGCTGCCTGACCTGCTGAGTTACTCCAGCATTTTGTGAATAAATACCTTCGATTTGTACCAGCATCTGCAGTTATTTTCTTATAAATCATTTAGTTTAGAGATACAATGCGGATACAGGCCCTTCGGCCCACCGAGTCCGTGCCGACCAGCGATCCCGCACATTAACACTTTCGTACACACACCAGGGACAATTTACCATTTTATCATGGCAATTAACCTACAAAACCTGTACGTCTATAATGAATGGGAAACCAGCATATTTGTTCAATTGAGCACTCAAACTACTGAGGGCAATTTAATCCCAAATAGCACCACCCATGCTGGATTGACAAAGCCAGCTGGTCAAGTCTGATATCTGCTGGTCTGGATGTCTCGATTCATATTTCCTATTTACATATGAGATTAGTGCCTATTCCCAGAGCATTCCCATTTATAGTGTGTGCGCCCACTTGTCAGTTTGGGATGTCAGTTTGTGGTTTGGCCACTTTCAGTCTGACATGTTGCCTGCATTGCCTTCTGTCATTAGAAATTTAGTATTAAATACAATTTTGATGCATAATATGTCCACGTAAGTGTTTTTGCTTTGACAAGCTTGACCTCATCTTATGATTTTAAACATTTTCTCCCATTTGTATTTTCCTCACTCCCCTTTAAATTTATTTATGGCATTCTGTCTTAAACAATCGAGGTTTGAGTTCCATGTTTTCTATTGATAGACTGTAATGCATACTCTGTACAAGGATTCACTCCAACGCCTTGTAGACTGGCAAATGATGTCAACTTAGATGGACACTTGCAACGTATGGACTAGTTGGGCCGAAGGGCCTGTTTCAATGCTCTATGTCTGTAAGGATTCAAACACTTGATAAATCTTACAGAAAGGTTTGTAAGTGTTCGTGAATGCTATGTGGATTATGTATTGTCCTATCGTGTAGAACCTTGCAGCACAGGGGGAGGTCACGACAAAAGCAAAATAGTGTGGGTCCTGAAAATCAAAATCACCCTGTGAGTGTGAATGGGTGATCGATGATCGGCATGCACTCGGTGGTAGGGTTGCCAACTTTCTCACTCCCAAATAAGGGACAATAGGTGACGTCACCGTCCAGCGCCCCACGTGACCTCACCCAGTCAGCGGCCACGTGCTCCCGCTCCATCAATGGTGACCGCCCTGGCCGGGAGGAGGGTTGCTATGCAACCTTCGTTAGGCAGCCTCTGGGCCTACACTGTCCAGGCCTACACTGTCCCCGGGCCTACAGCAGTCCCCGGGCCTACAGTGTCTGGGCCTACAGCGCCCCCCGGGCCTAATACGGGACAAGGGCGGTCCCGTACGGGACAAACCTATTTAGCCTAATGTACGGGATGTCCCGGCTAATACGGGACAGTTGGCAACCCTACTCGGTGGGTATCCCTAAATTAAACTAAAGTATCAACGTTTCAACTGGAGCTCGAAAAGGTTTCTCCCAAAATTTACAACTCTTTTATTTTAGCGATGCAGCATGGAAACAGGCCCTTCAGCCCACTGAGTCCCACGCTGACACACTCGTTCACACTAATTGTGTATTATCTCACCTTCCCATCCACTCCCTAACGGACACCAAAACGTTAGTCCCATTTGCCCAAGTTTGGCCCATATCCCTTTAAACCTTTCCTATCCATGTACCTGTCAAAGTGTCTTTTAGTTCTGCACTTTAAAAGAACTAACCCCTTTTCTGGAGAAAACCATTTGTCCTTCACACTTTTAAATGAACCTGTTCTAAAGCAATTTCCCGTTCATCTTTTCAAAGCTAAGAATAGCCCAATGGGCTCGATTATCACCATGTAATTGCCTCCTGAAATCTGATATTGCCTCTCTCATTCATTGACCTTTTCATTTTGGTGTTAATGATAAACTTTCAAATTATGTCCTGAATGTCCAAGAAAAGATCACAAATATGTTTAGAGCGTATAGATAGTGTGGAAACAGGCCCTTCGGCACACCGAGGCCACACCTACCAGCGATCCCCGCACACTAACACTATCCTAGGCACACTAGGGACACTTTTACATTTATACCAAGCCAATTAACCTACAAACCTGTACGTCTTTGGAGTGTGGGAGGAAACCGGAGATCTCAGAGAAAGCCCACGCGGTCACGGGGAGAACGTACAAACTCCGTACAGACAGCACCCGTAGTCGGGATCGAACCCAGGTCTCTGGCGCTGTGAGGCAGCAACTCTACTACTGCACCACCGTGCCGCCCACTGTGCCACCTTTCCTCTGACGTCATATGTAGGAGCGCCAACTATCTCACTCCCAAATAAGGGACAAGGTGACGTCACCGCCCCTCGCCCCATGTGACCTCACCCAGCCAGCGGCCATGCGCTCCCGCTCCACCAATGGCGGCTGCCCGGGCCGGGAGGCAGGTTGCTAAGCAACCTCCGTTAGGCGGCGCCCGGGCCTCCGGACCTACACTGTCCAGGCCTACAGCGACCCCCAGGCCTCCACTGTCCGGTCCTACACTGTCCAGTCCTACAGCTTCCTACAGCGTCCGGGCCTACAGCGCCCCCGGGCCTAAGACGGGACAAGGGCGGTCCCATACGGGACAAACCAATTTCGCGCAAAATACGGGATGTCCCGGCTAATATGGGACAGTTGGCAACCCTAGTCATATGTGAGAAAGAAGTGGTCCAAATAGCAACTCCAGGTACAGTACGTGTGCCCTCTACTCCATCAATGGTTATTTATTATTACGTTTACAGATCTACAGTTGTTTGCGAGCAGTTCAGTAAATTATTGCCATACCTAAACACAATCCCCAATGTCACAAAGACCATAGAAGTGTTCCACTGGGGCCGCATGCAAGAGTGGCCAAGTGTTGACGCCCGTACCAGGCGAGCCCCAGGCTGCTGCAGGGCCCCCAGCCATCGCCTCCGTCCGGATCGTCCAGCGAACTGTCGTCCCTCTCCTCTCCTCTCCTCTCCTCACCCACCCGGCCACCTTCAGCTTTTGTGGGTCGCGAGGGACGCCTCCCGCAGCCCACCTTGAGGCCGCGGAAGGCAAGACCTCGGCTCACTTAGTTTTAGTTTGGTTTAGTTTAGAGATACAGTGAGGAAACAGGCCCTTCAGCCCACTGAGACCCCGCCGACCAGCCATCACCGCACATTAACACTTTCCTACACACACTAGGGGCAAATTTTATTTTACATTCACCAAGCCAATTATCCTACAAACCTGTACGTCTTTGGAGTGTGGGAGGAAACCGGAGATCTCGGAGAAAACCCACGCAGGTCACGGGGAGAACGTACAAACTCCGTACAGACAGCGCCCAGAGCTGGGATCGAAGCCGGGTATCCGGCGCTGCAAGCGCTGTGCGGCAGCAACTTTACCGCGGTGCCACCTTCGTTCGCGTATCAGCCCTTCCTCTTGCTTCCGCCATCGCCAACACCCCCCGAGTGGGGACTGGCTCAGCGGCTCCCTCTGCAGGCCACGGCATGCAGTCACCAACCCTCTGGCCACACGACCTCCCCGATTAACCAACTCTACAGCACTGCAGAAGATAGACACAAAAAGCTGGAGTAACTCAGCGGGTCAGGCAGCATCTCTGGAGAGAAGGAATGGGTGACTTTTCGGGTCGAGACCCTTCCTCATACAGAGAGTAGGGGTAGAGGGAAACGAGAGATGTAGAAGGTAAATTGCTATTGGGGGCGTGCAACGTAGGTTCACTAGGTTAATTCCCGGAATGGCGGGACTTTCATATGTTGAAAGACTGGAGCGACTAGGCTTGTATACACTGGAATTTAGAAGGATGAGAGGGGATCTTATTGAAACATAAGGTTATTAAAGGGTTGAACACGTTAGAGGCAGGAAACATGTTCCCAATGTTGGGGGAGTCCAGAACCAGGGGCCACAGCTTAAGAATAAGGGGTAGGCCATTTAGAACGGAGATGAGGAAAAGCTTTTTCACTCAGAGAGTTGTAAATCTGTGGAATTCTCTGCCTCAGAAGGCAGTGGAGGCCAATTCTTTGAATGCTTTCAAGAGAGAGGCTAGATAGAGCTCTTAAGGATAGCGGAGTCAGGGGGTATGGGGAGAAGGCAAGAACGGGGTACTGATTGAGAATGATCAGCCATGATCACATTGAATGGTGGTGCTGGCTCGAAGGGCCGAATGACCTACTCCTGCACCTATTGTCTATTGTCAAATAGCCCTCCCACCTGTGTTGGCATATTACCCGCAAGGCTTTGTCCTGCCCTTCCTCTCTTCCAGCTATCTTCTTCCCCCCCCCCGCCATTGCAACAATCTGAAGAAGGGACCCGACACGAAAGTTCACCTATCCGTGTTCTCCAGAGATGCTATCCTGACCCGCTGAGTTACTCCAGCACTTTGTGTCTCCTCTAATAAACCGAAGGGTACACTAACCACGGGAGAAATGGTGCTTAGATTTACTACGCTGGGCTGGGTGTCCACTGGGGAGTGATTCAGGAAGGTTCGCCTATAAAGGCGGCACTTCTGATGAATTAGGTCGGCTGCCTCGGGCTGTTCCCTCGGGCTGGAGAGGGTCCAGGAGCAGGGCATGTTCCCAGGGTTGCCCATTTGGGAGCAATATTCCCAAAGTCAGAGGACGATAAATCTTTGTAATTCCCTTCTCAGAGGTGTGAATGCTCGCCGTTGATGATATTAAAAATTAACCCACAGAATTTAAGACAGTTACGTGACTGACGGATATGAAGTAGGGCTACGGTCATGAATTATGGCGTCATGGTGGCGCAGCGGTAGAGTTGCCGCCTTACAGCGCCAGAGCCCCGGGTTCGATCCTGACTACGGGTGCTTGTCAGCACGGAGTTTGTACGTTCTCCCCGTGACCTGCGTGGGTTTTCTTCGAGATCTTCGGGTTTCCTCGCACGCTCCAAAGACGTGCTGGTTTTTAGGTTAACTGGCTTGGTATAAATGTAAATGGTCGCTGGTGTGTGTAGGATGGTGTTAGAGTACGGGGATCGCTTGTCAGCGCAGACACGGTGGGCCGAAGGGCCTGTTTCCGCGCTGTATCCCTAAACTAAACTAATTTAATAATAGAAAAAAACACATGTGGTTAAAGTGCACATTGTCAGATTTTAATAAAGGCCATTTTTATACATTTTGGTTTCAGCATGTAGAAATTACAGCAGTGTTTATACATAGTCCCCCCCCCCCCCCCCCCCCCCCCATTTCAGGGCACCATAATGTTTGGGACACAGCAATGTCATGTAGATGAAAGTAGTCATGTTTAGTATTTTGTTGCATATCCTTTGCATGCAATGACTGCTTGAAGTCTGAGATTCATGGACATCACCAGTTGCTGGGGGTCTTCTCTGGTGATGATCTGCCAGGCCTGTATTGCAGCCATCTTTAGCTTATGCTTGTTTTGGGGGCTAGTCCCCTTCAGTTTTCTCTTCAGCACATAAAAGGCATGCTCAATTGGGTTCAGATCGGGTGATTGACTTGGCCACTCAAGAATTGACCATTTTTTTAACTTTGAAAAACTCCTTTGTTGCTTTAGCAGTACGTTTGGGATCACTGTCTTGCTGTAGAATGAACCGCCGGCCAATGAGTTTTGAAGCATTTGTTTGAACTTGAGCAGATAGGATGTGTCTATACACTTCAGGATTCATTATGCTACAACCATCAGCAGTTGTATCATCAATGAAGATAAGTGAGCCTGTACCTTCAGCAGCCATACATGCCCAGGCCATAACACCCCCACCACTGTGTTTCACAGATGAGGTGGTATGCCTGGGATCTTGGGCAGTTCTTTCTCTCCTCCATACTTTGCACTTGCCTTCACTCTGATAGAAGTTAATCTTCTTCTCATCTGTCCACAAGACCTTTTTCCAGAACTATGCTTGCTCTTTTAAGTACTTCTTGGCAAACTAACTTGGCCATCCTATTTTTGCAGCTAACCTGTGGTTTGCATCTTGCAGTGTAGCCTCTGTATTTCTGTTCATTAAGTCTTCTGTGGACAGTGGTCATTGACAAATCCACACCTGACTCCTGAAGAGTGTTTCTGATCTGTCGGACAGGTGTTTGGGGATTTTTCTTTATTATAGAGAGAATTCTTCTGTCATCAGCTGTGGAGGTCTTCCTTGGCCTGCCAGTCCCTTTGCGATTAGTAAGCTCACCAGTGCTCTCTTTCTTCTTACTGATGTTCCAAACAGTTGATTTTGCTAAGCCTAAGGTTTAGCTGTTGTCTCTTAACAGTTTTATTCTTGAATCTCAGTCTCATAATGGCTTCTTTGACTTTCATTGGCACAACTTTGGTCCTCATGTTGACAAACAGCAATAAATGTTTCCAAAAGGTGATGGAAAGACTGGAGGAAAGACGAGGTGCTGAGAACTCTCTTAAACCTGCATTAAGGAGGCATTTAAACACACCTGAGCAATAACAAACTACCGTGAAGCCAAGTGTCCCAGACATTATGGTGCCCTGAAATGGGGGGTTTATGTGTAAACACTGCTGTAATTTCCACATGGTGAAACCAAAATGTATAAAAATACCCTTTAATTAAATCTGACAATGTGCACTTTAACCACGTGATTTTTTCTATTACAAATCTCAAATTGTGGAGTACAGAGGCAAATAAATAAATGATGGGTCTTTGTCCCAAACATTATGGAGGGCACTGTATACAGTTCATAAATCACAGGAGCAGAATTAGGCCATTCGGCCCATCGAGTGCACTACGTCATTCAATCATGGCTGATCTATCTTTCCCTCTCAACCCCATTCTCCTGCCTTCTCCCCATAACCTTTGACACTCTTGCTAATCAAGAACCTGTAAACCTCTGTTTTAAACACACCCAATAACTTGGCCACCGCAGCCATCTGTGGCAATGGATCCCACGGATTTACCACACTCTGACCACACTTAGATCTCCTTTCTAAAGATACATCCTTGTACTCTGAGGCTGTGCCCTCTGGTTCTAGACTCTCCCACTCGTGGAAACATCCTCTCCACATCTATTCTATCCAGGCCTTTCACGATTCTGTGAGTTTCAATGAAGTCCCCCTCATCCTTCTAAACTTCTACAGTCGTGTGTCTGCTACGTCTTCCTTGGATTCTTTCAAACTGCATGGATGCAATCCGTCAGGATCAGAGATTTTATTCTCCTCTTTGAGTTTATTTAATAGAACCTTTAATTTCCCTTCTTGAGTACATGCAAACTAAGTGCAGCACGGTGGCGCAGCGATAGAGTTGCTGCCTTGCAGCGACTAGGACCCAGGTTTGATCAATAGACAATAGACAATAGGTGCAGGAGGAGGCCATTCGGCCCTTCGAGCCAGCACCGCCATTCAATGTGATCATGGCTGATCATTCTCAATCAGTACCCCGTTCCTGCCTTCTCCCCATACCCCCTGACTCTGCTATCCTTAAGAGCTCTATCCAGCTCTCTCTTGAATGCATTCAGAGAATTGGCCTCCACCGCCTTCTGAGGCAGAGAATTCCACAGATTCACAACTCTCTGACTGAAAAAGTTTTTCCTCATCTCAGTTCTAAATGGCCTACCCCTTATTCTTAAACTGTGGCCCCTTGTTCTGGACTCCCCCAACATTGGGAACATGTTTCCTGCCTCTAACGTGTCCAACCCCTTAATGATCTTATATGTTTCGATAAGATCCCCTCTCATCCTTCTAAATTCCAGTGTATACAAGCGTAGCCACTCCAGTCTTTCAACATACGACAGTCCCGCCATTCCGGGAATTAACCTAGTAAACCTATGCTGCACGCCCTCAATAGCAAGAATATCCTTCCTCAAATCTGACCCGCTGAGTTACTCCAGCTTTTTGTGTCTTTCTTCGGTTTAAACCAGCATCTGCCGTTCCTTCCTACACAGGTTTGTAGGTTAATTGGCTTGGTAAAATTGTAAATTGTCCCGAGTGTGTTAATGTGCGGGGATCGCAAGTTAGCACGGACCTGGTGGGCCGAAGGGCCTGTTACAGCGCTGTATCTCTAGACTAAACTAAACTAACACATCAGGGGTACTGATTTAAGGTCAGTTTATTGGCAAATGTACCAACGTGAGGTACATGTAAGGTTTCACTGTAAGGCACAGTGAAATTCGAATTACCATACAGCCACACTAAAAAAAAAAGCAACAAGACACACAACTACATAAAAGTTAACATAAACATCTACCACAGTGGATTCCCCACGTTCCTCACTGTGATGATCAGGCATGATCGTGTTGAATGGCGTTGCTGGCTCGAAGGGCCGAATGGCCTACTCCTACACCTATTTTCTTCACTGCTGTGATTCTACGTTTAATTCAATGATAAATGGCTGTGGTCACTGAGGTTCTGTTCTGACGCTTGTTATTGGAACTGGGACACTTGCCACAAGTGTGCGTGTGTTGCTTGCTTTTGACAGTCGCCTCATTGTCCTCATCCATAGCGGGAGAACGCGGCCCCAGCTTCTGAAAGCATGGAGCATCGCGGGGCATGGCAGGTTATCAGGAGGTTATGAGATGTTCTGGATGGGAATAACAGACCCTGTGATACGTCCGTTCATTTTGTGCCGCGCGAGAGATCTCGGGACCCTGTTTTCAGCGATGCCCTTTTTGAAATTGTCGTCGTGAAACAATGCCTGGGCTGTTTGATGAGTGCACACATTATACCGTCCGCAACCATAGTCTCTGGCCGCAGTCTGCGGACAGTGTAGTGTGAGCACTCACCAGCTCTGCAGGATTCGGGCGTCCTTCCAGCAGAGTGTCAGGTCAATTTTGGTTTGCTGAGATGCCCACACTTGTGCGTCGAGCAACAGGCTCAGAGCTGTTGATCGGACAGATGCCCTGCTTCTAGCTTGCCGCAAAGCTGAGCAGTGGGGGATTCACCGATTCCACAGCGCGTTTTATCTCCATGGGTAAAATCCGGGCGGTTTACCCCCCCCGTACCGTGACTTGATAACCAGGGGCGGGACGGTGGCGGCAGCGGTAGAGTTGTCGCTGCCTTACAGCGCTCTCAGCTCCAGAGACCCGGGTTCGATCCTGACCACGGGCGCTTGTCCGTACGGAGTTTGCACATTCCCCCCGTGACCTGCGTTGGTTTTCTACGAGATCTTCGGTTTCCTCCCACACTCCAGACACGTAGAGGTTTGTGGGTTAATTAGCTTGGTATAAGTGTAAATCGTCCCCAGTGCGTGTAGGATAGTGTTAACGTGCAGGGATCGCTGGTCGGCACAGAGTCAGTGGGCCGAAGGGCCTGTTTACGCACAGTATCTCTAAACTAAACTAAACTACTTCAGGGAGGCTCAAGGTCAGGCATGTGGAGGAAATTAGTTTTAGTTTAGTTTAGAGATGCCATGTGGATAAAGGCCATTCGGCCAGACTTTGTCCTGCCCCTACCTCTTTTCTAGCTTTCTTCCCCCATACTACAATGACCCTTCTCTTACAGAAGCAGAAACCTGCACGTCTCTGGAGTGTGGGAGGAAACCAGAGCACAGGGGAGAAAACTCGCGCAGGTCACGGGGAGAACATACAAACAGCACCCGTGGTCAGGATCCAGCCCCGGGTCTCTGGCGCTTTAAGGCAGCGGCTCTACCGCTGCACCACTGTGCTGCTGTGAAATGCAAAGCAATGGGGATCTAAAATACACATCCAGGCGATGTACGCCGAGGTAAACACAAAATGCTGGAGTAACTCGGCGGGTCAGGCAGCGTCTCTGAGAGGAAATGGACAGGCAAAGATTCGGGTCAGGATCCTCCTTTACACTGATTGGAGTAGGGGGGAGGGAGAGCTGGAAAAGAGGTGGGCACTGGGCATAGTCTGGCAGGCAGTGAAGAAAGCCAATGAAATGTTGGCCTTCATAACAAGGGGAGTTGAGTATAGGAACAAAGAGGTCCTTCTGCAGTTGTACAGGGCCCTAGTGAGACCGCACCTGGAGTACTGTGTGCAGTTTTGGTCTCCAAATTTGAGGAAGGATATTCTTGCTATTGAGGGCGTGCAGCGTAGGTTTACTAGGTTAATTACCGGAATGGAGGGACTATCATACGCTGAAAGACTGGAGCGACTAGGCTTGTATACGCTGGAATTTAGAAGGATGAGAGGGTATCTTATCGAAACGTATAAGGTTATTAAGGGGTTGGACACGTTAGAGGCAGGAAACATGTTCCCAATGTTGGGGGAGTCCAGAACAAGGAGCCACAGTTTAAGAATAAGGGGTAGGCCATTTAGAACGGAGATGAGGAAAAACATTTTCAGTCAGAGAGTTGTGAATCTGTGGAATTCTCTGCCTCAGAAGGCAGTGGAGGCCAATTCTCTGAATGCATTCAAGAGAGAGCTTGATAGATCTCTTAAGGATATCGGAGTCAGGGGGTATGGGGAGAAGGCAGGAATGGGGTACTGATTGAGAATGATCAGCCATAATCACATTGAATGGTGGTGCTGGCTCGAAGGGCCGAATGACCTACTCCTGCACCTATTGTCTATTGGCAAGTGATAGGTGGATGCACAAAAAGCTGCTGGAATGGGTAGAATGGTCCCGCCCGAAACGTCGCCTCCTTAGATGCTGCCTGGCCCACTGAGTCAGTGCAGAACCAAGTGATAGGTGGGTACAGGTGATGGCGATTTTTCCTAGCTGAGGTGATGGGGTGTAAATAGTTGTACAATGTGCACATTACGTTTTTAAGGAATAAACCATCGACGCACTGAGCTAATTTTTGTTTTGACATGTCCAGTGGAGATGAGCGAAAGGCTTGGAAAGAGTGGATGTGAGGAAGATGCTTCCACTCATCGGGGAGTCCAGGACTGGAGGTCACAGCCTCAGAATTAAAGGATGTCCCTTTAAGAAGGAGATGAGGAGAAATTTCTTTAGTCAGAGGGTGGTGAATCTGTGGAATTCTCTGCCACAGAGAGCAGTGGAGGCCAAGTCAGTGGATATTTTTAAGGCAGAGACAGATAGATTCTTGGCTGGTGTCAGGGGCTATGGGGAGAAGGCGGGAGAATGGGGTTGGGAGGGAGAGATAGAACAGCCATGATTGAATGACTGGGTAGACTTGATGGGCCGAATGGCCTAACTCTGCTCCTATCACTTATGACCTTATGTGCTACGGCAAATACATTGTCTCAAAGCAGAGCCTAGTCCAGAAACACCACGTTCACTCAAAGACACGGTTATTATTTTGTTCTATGGCTCAGTGGCTCAAATCCAAGTGATCTTCAGCGGGCAGAGAAGGTTGCTTTTGAGTTTGACCCGGTGATCTGTGCCGAGCCCTGCACTCCAGTAATTAGTCTCTGAGTCCTGAGCCAGCTGTTCTTGATGCTGACTCGTGACCCCAGCTCGCTATTGAACGAGGTAAAAACATGGAACCGCAGGCGTCTGTCCCCTTTGATCTCTCGTTTTCACATTGAATGGCGGTGCTGGCTCGAAGGGCCGAATGGCCTCCTCCTGCACCTTTTGTCTATTGTAGAGGGATATGGGTCAATTGGACTAGGTTAGATGGGGCAAGAATGAGTTGCGCTGAAGGGCCTGTCTCCGATACTATGACTGCCTTCTAAATGAAAACAGCCAGTGCATTTTCAACCATGACATACTCATCTTATTCTGAGCCAGCATTTATCCTCAAAGTCTCATGTGATACTGCAGAACATTTAGACAGGTACATGTACAGTTAAGAAACATTTAGACAGGTACATGGATAGGACAGGTTTAGAGGGATATGGGCCAAACGCAGGTAGGTTGGAATAATGTAGATGGGAAATCTTCTGGCCGGTGTGGGCAAGTTGGGCCGAAGGGGCCTGTTTCCACACAGTAACACTCTACGGCTCTATCTTTCAGAAACAATTGTAGTCTGGCAATTCCTCGTTAATTCTGAGGCCACAGAGCAGATATTGTGGTGCCTTCCCTGAGGTGACTAATTACCAGTCAAATCTGCGATCTGCCTCGGCTGTCTGACTCTGCATAAATAGCTCCTTATTTGCCCGGCAGCTTGGATTGCTGGCCAGTCCCCTTCCTGTGCCATAAATTTCTACGATTCTAAGACTCCATGTGGAGCCGAGAGCGGCGCCATTTTCTGTCTTTTCATCACCATGGATTACAAATTGTAGGGATTACAGCTCAAAACAACACAGACTTGGCACTTGGTCCAAAGAGTTTGAAGAAGTAAAGTCTCCATTGGCAGCGTGCGCTGGTTTCTATAGTCTGGATCGTTGTAATATGAATGTAAAACACCGCGTGAACTGATAATTCAGACTATTGCATATTGGCCAGGATTATTCAGGTTGGCAGTTCCCATCAGAAGTGATCCAAATTTCCTCTTTGTGTTTCTGTTTGGTGCTGTGTTACACTCTGCAAGTGATGGTCTACTCCACTCAGTCAATAGACAATAGGTGCAGGAGTGTAAGAAAATAACTGTAGATGCTGGTACAAATCGAAGGTATTTATTCACAAAATGCTGGAGTAACTCAGCAGGTCAGGCAGCATCTCAGGAGAGAAGGAATGGGTGACGTTTCGGGTCGAGACCCTTCTTCTGAAACGTCACCCATTCCTTCTCTCCTGAGATGCTGCCTGACCTGCTGAGTTACTCCAGCATTTTGTGAATAAATAGGTGCAGGAGTAGGCCATTTGGCCCTTCGAGCCAGCACCGCCATTCAATGTGATCATGGTTCTTCAGTCTGAGATGCTGCCTGACCTGCTGAATTACTCCAGCATTTTGTGAATAAATACCTTCGATTTGTGCTAGCATCTGCAGTTATTTTCTTATACTAATGTGATCATGGTTGATCATTCACAATCAGTACCCCATTCCTGCCCTCTCCCCATACCCCCTGACTCCGCTATCGTTAAGAGCTCTATCTAACTCTCTCTTCAAAGCATCCAGAGAATCGGCCTCCACTGCCTTCTGAGGCAGAGAACTCCACAGATTTACAACCCTCTGAGTGGAAAGGTTTTCCCTCATCTCTGTTCTAAATGGCCTACCCCTTATTCTTAAACTGTGGCCCCTGGTTCTGGACTCCCCCAACATCGGGAACATGTTTCCTGCCTCTAGTCGTTGTCATGTTTGTGACTATTTACTTGCTGTTTCTGCTGAATCTCAAACATCACAACAATGAAAGGCTTGGATAGCGTGGAAGTGGAGCCCCAGAATAAAAGGACGTTCCTTTAGGAAGGAGTTGAGGAGGAATTCCTTTAGTCCGAGGGTGGTGAATCTGTGGAATTCGTTTCAACAGAAGGCTGTGGAGGCCGTCAATGGATATTTTTTTAAGGCAGAGATAGATTCTTGATTAGTACTGGCGCAGGGGTTATGGGCAGGAGAATCATAAGAAGATAAGTGATAGGAGCAGAATTAGGCAACTCGGCCCATTGTCTACTCTGCCATTCAATCATGGCTGATCAGTCTCTCCCTCCTGTTGTTGTTCGTCCTTCGGGTTTGAAGATGACCATGACTTCACTTTCAGTTGGAGGATTGGTGACTGTGGGTCCGGAAGTGACTGGTGAGGCCAATCCGGGCCCGGAAGGCACGCCCACACGTAGGACACAAGTGGATGGGTGCTGCAGTGGAAGTGGAGGTAGCCCGGGCCTTGTGCGCGGTGCGTTTCCTCTGGGCCTCTGCAGTGCGTCTGTTCTCTGCTGCACGGGCTCCTGTGGTGAGCTTGCTACGCCAGGTTGGACGGTCCAGAGCATGAGACTCACAAGTGCTGAGGTTGATGTCCGAGTCTTTGAGGGACACTTTGAGGCAGTCCTTAAACCGTTTCTTCTGTCCTCCTACTGAGCGCTTGCCCTGACACAGTTCTCCATACAGAATCTGTTTTGGCAGTCGACTCTCGGGCATTCTGACAACATGGCCTGCCCATCTGGCTTGGGTTTTCCGTAGGAGGGTGTGGACGCTGGGGATTCCGGCCCGTTCCAAGACCTCTGTTTTGGGAATTTTGTCTTGCCACCTGATGTGAAGGAGGTGTGAATGATGTCTGAAGCCATTGGGGCCAGGCGGTACCAGGATACTACATTCATTTATGGTCATAGAGGCATATGCGGATCATTCAGGCCCAAGAAGTGATGCATTGAAGGACCATGACCCTGATCCCAAAATGGCAATGTTGGGGGAGTCCAGAACCAGGAGTCAGAGTTTCAGACTAAGGGGTAGGCCATTTACGACTGAGATGAGGAAAAAAAAACTTCTTCACCCAGAGATCGTTGGGAATCTGTGGAATTCTCTGCCACAGAAGGCAGTGGAGACCAATTCACTGGATGTTTTGAAGAGAGAGTTAGATTTAGCTCTTAGGACTAAAGGAATCAAGGGATATGGGGCAAAAACAGGAAAGGGGTACTGATTTTAGATGATTAGCCACGATCATATTGAATGGCGGTGCTGGCTCGAAGGGCCGAATGGCACCTATTTTTCCATGATTAAGTGGCCAACTAGACATTGGTTCATTGGGACAGACCAATTAATCCTGAACATGTTCAATAAACCATGCTATGCAGGACATTGATACATACAAGTGTAGGATTGCTCCAGCAAGCATCAAGTTCGTAGCTGTCAGGTGGCAGGGGGATAGTTTAATGGCGATGTGCAGGGGAAGCCTTTTACACTGAGAGTCATGGGGACCGGGAACGCACTGCCAGGGGTGGTGGTGGAGGCAGACACGATATTGATGTTCAAGAGTTTTTAGATCGGCACGTGGAAGAGCAAGGAATAAAGGGAGACACATTTTGTGTCTTTGTTGTTGTCCACAATTATGGATTCTGAAGATGTGTACAGACAGGAATCAATGTCACATCCGATTAATTCTGGTAATGCCACGCACACACACAGTGCCAGGGACTGAAAATGACTTGTTTCAGAAATGTCACATCAGAATTATTCCCATGCATAAATGTTTGGGATAAGAGGATTATGCTTGAAGCAATCGGATCACAATAACATTGACAGAACAAATGCGGTTTTATATTTGGTTCTTTGTAATGCCACTAGTTTGGGAAGAGAGAACTCTGGACTTTGACATGCAAGACAGAAACAGGCCCTTCGGCCCATCGAGCCCACCTGTCTTAAGGCAGAGATAGACAAATTCTTGATTAGAACGGGTGTCAAGGGTTACGGGGAGAAGGCGGGAAAATGGGATCAGGAGGCAGAGATCAGTGATGATTGAATGGCGGAGTAGACTCGATGGGCTGAATGGCCTGATTCTACTTCTGTAACTTGTGAATTTGTGGCCAGCGATCACCACTATTCTGCACATCAGGGACAAATCACAGTTGTTTTTTTTTACTGATGCCAATCAACCTACGGATCTGTACGTCTGTGAAGTGTGGGAGGAAACCGGAGCACCCGGAGAAAATATTAGGCGGACACGGGAAGAATGTAGAAGCAAAGACGAGAATATAAAAACAGGAATGTAATGCTGAGGCTTTATAAGGCACTGGTCAAATTGCATTTGGAGTATTGTGAGCAGCTTTGGGCCCCTAGATCCGAGGAAGGATGTGCTGTTGTTGGAGAGAGTCCAGATGAGATTTACAAGAATGAATCCAGGAAAGAATGGGTTAACATATGATGAGCGTTTGACGCCACTGGGCCTGTACTCTCTGGAGTTTGGTAGGATGAGGGCTGACCTCACTGAAACTTACCGAATGATGAAAGGCCTGGATAGAGTGGATGTGGAGAGGATGTTTCCACTTGTGGGAGAGTCTAGGACCAGAGGCCACAGCCTCCGAACGAAAGGACGTGCCTTTAGAAAGGAAATGGAGGAATTTCTTCAGTCAGAGGGTGGTGAATCTGTGGAATTCATTGCCACAGACGGCTGTGGAGGCCACGTCAATGGGTATTTTTAAGGCACAGACTGACAGTTTCTTGATTAGTCGGTGTCAGGGGTTACGGGGGAAGGCAGGAGAATGGGGTTGAGAGGGAGAGATAGATCAGACATGATTGTATGGCGGAGTAGGCCCCATGGGCCGAATGGCCTAATTCTGCTCCTATGCCTTATAATAATAATAATAATAATAATACATTTTATTTATATAGCGCTTTTCATATACTCAAAGACGCTTTACAGAGATTTTGAGAACATAGGGAAATTAATAAATAGATAAATAAGTAAATAAATAAATGAACAGAGAAAGGAGACAGTAGGTGAGGTGACCTTCAGTGGTTGAAGGCAGTACTGAACAGGTGAGACTTCAGCGATGTTTTGAATGTGGTGAGTGTGGGGGAGTCTCTAACGGTTTGGGGTAGTGAGTTCCATAGGGTGGGAGCAGCGATGGAGAAAGCCCTGTCCCCCCAGGATCTGAGTTTAGTCCGGATGTGGGGGGATAGGAGATTGGCAGCGGCAGAGCGGAGGGTGCAGGTGGGAGTGTGCCTGTGGAGGAGGTCGGTCAGGTAGGATGGGGCCAGGTTATGGAGGGCTTTGTAGGTTATGAGGAGGATTTTGTACTGGATTCTCTGGGGGATGGGGAGCCAGTGGAGTTTATAAAGGACGGGGGTGATATGGTCACGGATCGAGGTGTGTGTGAGTAGACGGGCAGCGGAGTTTTGAATGTATTGAAGTTTATTGATGATTTTTGAGGGTGCGCCATAGAGGAGGCTGTTGCAGTAGTCCAGACGGGAGGTGATGAAGGCGTGGATGAGGGTTTCTGCAGCTGTGGAGGAGAGGGATGGACGGAGACGGGCAATGTTTTTGAGGTGGAAGAAGGCTGTCTTTGTGATGTGTTTGATGTGTTTGTCGAAGGAGAGGGTTTGATCAAGGATGATTCCAAGATTCCGGATGTGAGGTGAGGTGGATACTGGGAGACCATCAATGTTGAGGATGAAGTTTTGGGTGGATTTGGTGAGCATTTTTGGACCAATGATGATGATTTCAGATTTGTTGCAATTGAGTTTGAGGAAGTTTGATTGAAGCCAAGATTTTATTTCAGTAATGCAGTTTGTCAGTGTAGAGTGTGTGGTGGAGGAGATTGACAGAAGATTATTATAATAATAATAATAATAATGCATTACATTTATATAGCGCTTTTCAAACACTCAAAGACGCTTTACAGGGATTACTAGAACATAGAGAAGAAAATAAATAGATAAATAAGTAAACGAACAGAAAAAGGAGACAGAAGGTGAGGTGACGGTCAGTGGTTGAAGGCAGTGCTGAACAGGTGAGACTTCAGTGATGTTTTGAATGTGGTGAGTGAGGAGGAGTCTCTGACGGTTTGGGGTAGTGAGTTGCAGAGGGTGGGAGCAGCGATGGAGAAAGCCCTGTCCCCCCAGGATCTGAGTTTGGTCCGGATGGGGGGGGGGGAACAGAAGGTTGGCAGCAGCAGAGCGGAGGGTGCAGGTGGGAGTGTGCCTGTGGAGGAGGTCATTCAGGTAGGATGGGGCCAGGTTATGGAGGGCTTTGTAGGTCATGAGGAGGATTTTGTACTGGATTCTCTGGGGGATGGGGAGCCAGTGGAGCTTGTAAAGGACGGGGGTGATATGGTCACGGATCGGTGAGTGGGTGAGTAGACGGGCAGCGGAGTTATGAACATGAACTAGAGACAGCGGGAGACAGGATCGAACGCAGGTCTCTGGCACTGGAAGGCAGCAACTCTACCGCTGCGCCACCCAATACAAGCTTCATTTTTTTAATTGTCTCCGTCACTTTTCTTCAATCACTTTATCTTAACCTGACAGATCAAGCTCTCACTTTTGTGACCAATGTGATAATTGAACAGCTCTTTCATTATTTTTCGTTCTAGGGTGTCCTCACTGTAAGAACACCGTCCCGCATTTCACAACAGCTGCCGACCACTTTAAAGAGGAGCGCAAGGTAATTGTCTGCCTCAAGGGACCGCTCCAGTCTCGTACGCCTCATGTAAAAACAATTCAGCTTTTCATCAGCATGGAACTGCACCAATCTCTCCCATGTGGCTTGTAGCTGAATGGCTCAGTGCTGGGAAGCGTGTAATCACAGTAATACAAGTGGCTCAGCTTTAGTTTTTAGTTTTAGAGATACAGCGCGAAAACAGGCCCTTCAGCCCACCGAGTCCACACCGACTAGCAATCCGTCCGTCCCCCCTCGCACACTAACACTATCCTACACACACACACACACACACACACACACACTAGTGACAATTTACATTTATACCAAGCCAATTCACCTACAAACCTGTACGTCTTTGGCGAGTGAAACGAAAACGGAAGACCTCGGAGAAAACCATCGCAGGTCACGGGGAGAACGTACAGAACTCTGTACAGACAACACCCATGGTTGGGATCGAACCCGGGTCTCTGGCGCTGTAAGGCAGCAACACTACCACTGCGCCACCGTCCCGCAGTGCCTGGCATAGTTAGCGTAGGTTTACTAGGTAAATTCCCGGAATGGCGGGACTGTCATATGTTGAAAGACTGGAGCGACTAGGCTTGTATACACTGGAATTTAGAAGGATGAGAGGAGATCTTATCGAAACGTATGAGATTATAAAGGGGTTGGACACGTTAGAGGCAGGAAACATGTCCCCAATGTTGGGGGAGTCCAGAACAAGGGGCCACAGTTAAAGAATAAGGGGTAGGCCATTTAGAACGGAGATGAGGAAAAACTTTTTCAGTCAGAGAGTTGTGAATCTGTGGAATTCTCTGCCTCAGAAGGCAGTGGAGGCCAGTTCTCTGAATGCATTCAAGAGAGAGCTGGATAGAGCTCTTAAGGATAGCGGAGTCACGGGGTATGGGGAGAAGGCAGGAACGGGGTACTGATTGAGAATGATCAGCCATGATCACATTGAATGGCGGTGCTGGCTCAAAGGGCCGAATGGCCTCCTCCTGCACCTATTGTCTATTGTCTATTAAAAACCGAACAAATTTGTGTCTTTCCTGTTAAAGAAGAAAAGAGAAGGCCAAGGCAAGGGGCCAGATAGAGGGGTTTAAGGTTATGATAAGGTCCAATGGGGTGGCCCAGAGGGGGCTAGGATATTGGAATGTTCCTCTATTTAGTTTAAAAATTCAGCATGGGGGGACCGGCCCTTCGTCCCACAGAGTCCACGCTAACCATCGATCGCTAATTCCACGTTATCCCACTTTCTCATCCACTCCCCTACAAACCCGCACCCCAGTGAGTGGTGGGAGGAATCCGGAGCGCCCAGAGAAAACGCACGCAGGTCACAGGGAGATCGTACAAACTCCGTACAGACACCACCCATGGTCAGGATCGAACCAGGGTCTCTGGTGCTGTGTGGCAGCAACTCTACCCCTGCCCCACCGCAAAGTTATGTTGTCCAACTTTCTCATCCACTCTCTACGCATCCTGGGAAAATTTTACGGAGACCAATTAACCTACAAACCAGCACCGCAGAAAACCAGAGTACCCGGAGAAAACCCACGCGGTCACAGGAGAACACTCAAATTCCACACAATCAACAGTGGAAGGGAGGATGGAACCCGGGTCGCTGGTGCCACCTTCCTGATCTTCCTTGCTTGCCGTCAAGTCATTCAGTGATTCAAGTCAATTCAGTGAATCTTTATTGTCACACATAACTAGGTACGGGGGTCGCTGGTCGGCGCAGAATCGGGGGGCCATGCGGGCGGCACGGTGGCGCAGCGGTAGAGCTGCTGCCTTACAGCACTTGCAGAGCCAGAGATCTGAGTTCCATCCTGACCACGGGTGCAGTCTCGACGGAGTTTGTACGTTTCTCCCCCGTGACCTGTGCGGGTTTTCTCTGCGACCTTCGGTTTCCTCCCACACTCCAAAGACGTGCAGGTCTTTAGGTTAATTGGCTTGGGTTTGTACACTTGGTATAAATGTAAATTGTCCCTAGTGCGTGTAGGCTTGTGTTAATGTGCGGGGGTCGGTGTGGAGTCGGTAGGCCGAAGGGCCTGTTTCCACGCTGTATCTCTAAAACTAAACGAAACTAAATTAAACTCACCTCGGCAATACACACGTGTCGCCACGTTTCGGCGCCGACAAAGTTACCAAAGTTCACCGCACAGACCTGCTCTCTGTATCATGGTTCCAGAAGGCTCCCCCCTCATTCTTCTAAAGATTCTGTTAAGCTATTTTTAACTTACTTATTGCCAACTCTTGCTCGCTCACTTGTAAGTCCATGCGATTTTCCCCAACTGTGCACTAAATCCAAACTCGCCTTTCACTCTCCGGCTACATTTTTAATGCAATATTGCGACATTTCAGTGGCTGAGATACAAAGAGCACTGTCAGCCATTTTGATTACTTTAACCTGCACGACCTTTAAATTGAATCATGACTGGATTTAACTTTGTTTACCCACCAAGATTCCATGGGTCTTTGTTGACCAACATAACTCTTTAAATCTATTCTGAAATTTGCTTTTGAACCCACCCTTCCCCCTGAATCATAAATTCCACCGTGCATTTTATGACGAAACAGCTCGGTTCTAATTTTGTTATTTTCTCTTTCTCTGCATTCTGGACCAGAGGAAATAGTTTTAAGCTCTCCTGTCAAATCCTTCAATCGTCTTAAATACCTCAACAACAGATGACCCTGTGACCTTCCTCCTGCCCTCCAAGGAATGCAAATCTGGCCAATGCACCCGTTAACCCTTGCAATCCCTGCGCCAAAATCACCACTTTAAACGTTTAAAACTTTAAAAGTTTCGTTTTGTTTTAGTTCAGTTTAGTTTATTGTCACGTGTACCGAGATACGGTGAAAAGCTTTTGTTGCGTGCAAACCAGTCAGAGGAAAGACTATACATGATTACAATTAAGCTGTATCTGTACAGGGTAAAGGGAATAACTTTTAGTGCAAGATAAAGTCCAATTAAAGACAGTCCAAGGGTCTCTAATTATAAATGGCTCACAACAAAAGCTTTTCACTGCACCTCAGTACACATGACAATGAACTAAACTGAACTGAATAATGAGGTAGATAATAGCTCAGGACCGTTATCAATCAATTGTTGATAGAATGGTTAAGTTGTCTGATAACAGCTGGGAGGAAACTGTCCCTGAATCTGGAGGTGTGCGTTTTCGCACTTCTGTACCACTTGCCCGATGGGAGAGGGGAGAAGAGGGAATGGCCGGGGTGAGACTGGTCCTTGATTATGCTGCTGGCCTTGCCGAGGCAGCGTGAGGTGTAGACGGTGTCCATGGAAGTGTGGTTGGTTTGCGCGATGGTCCGGGCTGCGTCCACAACGCTCCGCAATTTCTTTGGGGTCTTGGATGGAGCTGTTCCCAAATCGTGCAGTGATGCTTCCCGATAAAATGCCTTCTGTGGAAGAGTTCCAGAGCTTCCAATTTTTCAGCCGTCAAACCCAGCACTACGAAATAGAGAATGACGCAGTGTGTTAATGCACTGACCTACGCCTCACCACAACCTTGCTTTGCAGAGTACCTATTGATCAGCAACCTGTGTTAATGGAGCAAAGCCATGCCCATTTCCAATGCTGTGCGTGCAAGATTTGCGAACCGCGCAAGAAAAAAATCAATGTGTTTAATGCTGCTTTTCCCCAAATGGCTGTCAATAGCAATTCCATTAAACCCAATCCTTTCGCCAATAAACCGGTTATGTGAACAGGATCTTTCGCTAATACAGGATTCAAGTCATTTCAGGCTACGAGAGTCTGATGTCAGGCTCCCCTTGATCTATCAGCACAGAGTGAGTGTCCCATTAGCTGATCTCTAAAAGAGGGCAGAATGCCAACTTTCCCCCGCCACAGCTCGTTACTCTGTGCCTCCAGCTGGACTTTTGCAAGCCCTCAGATGTCTGGCAAAGGGCGGAATCAGAACACCCATGAAGTCGCTGCGAACAAATCAAACACAAACATACGTCCCCTTTTTTTTTGTTGTTTTCTCCTTTCTTGGAATTAGGTTGAGTGGCTAAAGGGCAATGCTGAGGTCTGCCGGCTGCACAGGGGCCTCAGAGACTCTGTTTGTGAACCACAGCCATTCCTTTGTTGAAAGAGGTCCGACTGCGTTGCCTTAAAGATCTGAAGAAGAATCTAAAGAAGGGTCCCGACCCTTGGATATTTCCACGGCAGAGATAGCTCGATTCCAGATTAGTACGGGTGCCAGGGGTCGTTGGGAGGAGGCAGAATGGGGTTGGGAGCAAAGATACTAGAGGAACAAGATGGACCACTCGACCCTAAAAACCGTAGAACGTCACGGCGCCATTTTAGTAGGCAGAAACTTGCAGAAACGTTTTAAAAGAAAAATAACAAAAACCTGTGAATTGATAGATGAGATATATTCTGCATTTTAATGGTATCATCACACATACTGTTCCCCCAAAACACTGATTACACTGCGAGAAGCATAGCGAACTTTTGCTTAATAAAATGGTTCCTTTGCGTACTACACTTCAGTATAGGCGATTTCAACGGAGTGGTCCATCTTGTTCCTCTAGTATCTTTGGTTAGGAGGGAGAGATGGATCAGCCACGATTGAGTGGCGGATGAGACTTGACGGGCCGAATGGCCTAATTCTTCTCCTATCGTTTATGACCTTATGAGATGCCGACTGACCCACTGAGTTGATCCAGCACTTTGTGTCGATCCGTGGTATAAACCAGCAACTGCACTTCACCTTTATTGTTTTAATAATCCTCAGTTTGGGTTGTTTGACCAAAATAGTGCTGTGATTTATCTTTCATTTTTTCTCAATGGAAATGCTTCGGAGCGGCACGGTGGCGCAGCAGTAGAGTTGCTGCCTTCGAGGCCTTCTCTTGTTCTGTCCTTTTCCTACCTCCAGTTCCCGCACCTCTACTCTCAGTCTGAAGAAGGGTCCCGACCCGAAACATCACCCATCCTATTTCTCCAGAGATGCTTCCTGACCCACTGAGTTACCCCAGCGCTTTGTTTCTAACCATTGGTGTTGGCTATGTGTATTTAGTAACTTCATTTCAAGTAGCCTGCCCAGTAATGCATGATACCTTGCATCTAGGGTTGCCAACTATCCTGTATTAGCCGGGACATCTCTAAATTGGTTTGTCCCATACCAGACCACCCTTGTCCCGTATTAGACCCGGGGGGGGAGCGCTGTAGGCCCGGACACTCCGAGGCCCGGGGGCCGCTGTAGGCCCGGACAGTATAGGCCGCTGTAGGCCCGGACAGTGTAGTCCCTAACGGAGGTTGCATAGCAACCCGCCTCCCAGCCCGGGCGGCCACCATTGGTGGAGCGGGAGCACGTGGCCGCTGGCTGGGTGAGGTCACGTGGGGCGCGGGGCGGTGACGTCACCTTTTGTCCCTTATTTGGGAGTGAGAAAGTTGTCAACCCTACTATCATCAGTGGTGCTGTGAACTCTGCAACACACCAGGAGGACTTGAATCCAGACCGACAAACTATAGCAGTGATGCAGGGGATGGCATTGAACAGGAAATTGCAATTGGAGTAAATCTCGAATTATCTATGACTTCATTTTACAGAGGCCAAACCAAAGTGGATTGAGTTGAGACCAGTTTATTGAGTTGAATTTATTGTCACGTGTACCGAGGTACAGTGAAAAGCTTTTGTTGTTTGCCAACTAGTCAGCAGAAAGAAAATACATGATTACAATCGAACCATTCACAGTGTACAGATACATAATGAAGGGAATAACGTTTAGTGCAAGGTAAAGCCAGTAAACGTTTAGTGCAAGGTAAAGCCAGTAAAGTAAAGTCAAAGATAGTCTGAGGGTCTCCAACGAGGTAGATAGTAGCTCAGGACCGCTCTCTGGTTGTGGTAGGATGGTTCAGTTGCCTGATAACAGCTGGGAAGAAACTGTCCCTGAATCTGGAGGTGTGCGTTTTCACACTTCTGTACCTTTTGCCCGATGGGAGAGGGGAGAAGAGGGAGTGGCCAGAGTGCGACTGGTCCTTGATTATGCTGCTGGCCTTGCCGAGGCAGCGTGAGGTGTAGATGGAGTCAATAGAAGGGAGGTTTGTTTGTGCAACGGTCTGGGCTGCGTCCACAATTCTCTGCAATTCCTTGCCGTCTTGGATGGAGCTGTTCCCAAACCAAGCTGTGATGCGTCCTGATAAAATGCTTTCTACAGTAGGGAGCTAGTAGAGCTCGTGTTGGATCCAAGGACTAGCACAGGAAGACAAAGGGATTAGTTGGGAAGAGAAAATAAAGTATATACGTAAGCTTACAGAAAACATAAACTGACTGTAAAAGCTTCTATAGATAAGAGAAAATGATTAGTAAAGACAAATGTAAGCTCCTTATGGCCATGGACGGGGGATTTTATTAAAAGGGAGCACTGAAAGGGCAGATTAACTTTCTACTTAGGATCTATATTCACAAAAAAGTTTGCAAGTGATCTAGAAATGTTTGGGAGTGCAGGATTTTGACTGTTCTCAAGTTCATAAGTGATAGGAACAGAATTAGGCCATTCGTCCCATCAAGTCTATTCCACCATTCAATCACGGCTGATCTGTCTCTCCCTCCTAACCCCATTCTCCTGCCTTTTCCCCATAACAGAAACATAGAAAAATAGGTGCAGGAGCAGACCATTCGGCCCTTCAAGCCAGCACCACCATTCAATATGATCTGTACCCCGTTCCTGCTTTTTTTCCCCATATCCCTTGATTCCTTTTGCCCTAAGAGCTAAATCTAACTCCCTCCTGAAAACATCCAGTGAACTGGCCTCCACTGCCTTCTGCAGCAGAGAATTCCACAGATTCACAACTCTCGGACTGAAAAAGTTTTTCCTCATCTCAGTCCTAAATGGCCTTACTACCCCTTATTCTTAAACTGTGACACCTGGTTCTGGACTTCCCCCAACATCTGGAACACTTTTTCCTGCATCTAGCCTGTCCAATCCTTTAAAAAAATTATAAGCTTCTAACCCTTGACACCCGTATTAATCAAGAATTTATCTATCTCTGCCTTAAAAATATCCATTGACTTGGCCTCCACAGCCTTCAGAGGCAATGGATTCCACAGATTCACCAACTTCTGACTCAATTAATTCCTCCTCATCTCCTTCCTAAAGGAACATCATTTAATACTGAGGCTATGAGTGATGGAAGAATTAAATTAAATTCGCATTTGGAGGGAAATGCAGATAGGAAATCTGAAGGACAGAGAAACTGAAGGGTCAAATGGCCAACTTGAGAGAGCTTATTCAGCATAGAGGCCCTTCAGCCCACCTTGTCCTTGCAGACCATGCTGGCCCAATGTAGGAGGCAATTTTGTGCTTTACCCATACCCTATATCTGACTTTACTCAGATAGGAGAGATTTAAAGACTCTCTCCACTACTATCAATTCCTCCGTCTACACCGCATCTGCGCCCAGGATGAGGTTTTCCATACCAGGTCATTGGAGATGTCCTCATTCTTTAGGGAACAGTTCCCCTCTTCCATTATAGATGAGGCTCCCACTAGGTTCTCCTGGATATCCCGCAGCTCCGCTCTTGCTCCCCCTCCCCCCATTCATAACAAAGACAGAGTCCCCCGTGTCCTCCCCTTCCACCTCATCAGCCGTCGCACACAGCATATAATCCTCCACAATCTTTGCCACCTCCAATGAGATCCCCACTCCTGTCTGCTTTCCGTAGAGACCGTTCCCTCCGCAACTCCCTGGCCAACTCGTCCCTTCCCACCCAAACCACCCCCAGGTACTTTCCCCTGCAACCGCAGGAGATGCAACACCTGTCCCTATACCTCCCCCATCGACTCCATCCAAAGACCCCAACAGTCTTTTCAAGTGAGGCAGAGGTTCACTTGCACCTCCTCCAACCTCATCTACTGTATCCACTGTTCCAGGTTTCAACTCCTGTATATCGGTGAGACCAAGCGCAGGCTCGGCGATTGCTTCGCTGAACACCTCCGCTCAGTCCGCGTTAACCTACCTGATCTCCCGTTGGCTCAGCACTTTAACTCCCCCTCCTATTCCCAATGTGACCTTTCTTGTCCTGGGCCTCCTCCATTGTCAGAGTGAGGCCCAGCACAAATTGGAGGAACAGCACCTCATATTGCGCTTGGGTAGTTTACACCCCAGCGGTATGAACATTGACTTCTCTAACTTCAATTAGCCGTTGCTTTCTCTCTCTATCCATCCCTACCCCGTTCGCCCACTAGTCTTCCTGTCTCCGACAACACTCTATCTCTTTCCCGCCCACTCCCCTGACATCAGTCTGAAGAAGAGTCTCGACCCGAAACGTCACCCATTCCTTCTCTCCAGAGATGCTGCCTGTCCCGCTGAGTTACCTTTACTCACGTAGACACAGACACAAAATAAAACAGCTCAAAGACGTGCAGGTTAATTGGCTTGGTAAATGTAAAAATTGTCCCTAGTGGGTGTAGAATAGTGTTAGTGTGCGGGGATCGCTGGTCGGCGCGGACCCGGTGGGCCGAAGGGCCTGTTTCCGTGCTGTATCTCTAAACGAAAACTAAACTAGATCAGTGGTGAATCTATCGAACATGATGATTTATTAAAAGGCCTTACATCGGGAAGCAGCCTCCTGCACTCCATTTTCCTGCATTTGGTCCAGAACCCTCTCAATCAATCCTACCCGATATCTATGCTATACGGGAGCAGCGGTAGAGTTGCTGCCTCACAGCGCCAGGGACCCGGGTTCGATCCCGACTACGGGTGCTGTCTGCACGGAGTTTGTACGTTCTCCCCGTGACCCGCGTGGGTTTTCTCCGGGATCTGCGGTTTCCTCCCACGCTCCTAAGACGTACATGTTTGCCGGATAATTGGCTTGGTATAATTGTAAAATTTCTCCCTGGTGTTGATGTGCGGGGATCGCTGGTCGGCATGGACTCGGCGGGCCGAAGGGCCTGTTTCTGCGCTGTATCTGCCGCTGCCTGCCACCTCATTCTGCTGCCCGTCGTTGCCTCTGCATTTTCGCTCTCACCGCAGGCCAATGCTGGGGTATTTTTGGTGGCTGTCGAGAATGTTTTAGTACCAGTTGATCTTCTGCTGATTTATTTTCCTTTTAAGCTGCAGCAAATTGAAGCATAATACGCACGGCCCACTCAGATTAAATGACACCGCACTTCCTGAAAGGAATTATTTTTCCAATCGATTGTAGCATCAAAATTCCACCCTTGAGTCACAAGGTGGACACAACAGCTTAAAATACAGTCAAGTGTCACGTAAATTCAAGAAAGTGAAATTAAGGTCAGAATTCTTTCGTATGTCAACTCCAACAATCAAATTCCCGGAATGGCGGGACTGTCGTATGTTGAAAGACTGGAGCGGCTAGGCTTGTATACACTGGAATGTAGAAGGATGAGCGAGGATCTTATCGAAACATATAAGATTATTAAGGGGTTGGACACGTAAGAGGCAGGAAACATGTTCCCAATGTTGGGGGAGTCCAGAACCAGGGGCCACAGTTTAAGAATAAGGGGTGGGCCAGTTAGAACGGAGATGAGGAAAAACATTTCAGTCAGAGAGTTGTAAATCTGTGGAATTCTCTGCCTCAGAAGGCAGTGGAGGCAAGTTCTCTGAATGCATTCAAGAGAGAGCTAGATAGAGCTCTTAAGGATAGCGGAGTCAGGGGGTATGGGGAGAAGGCAGGAACGGGGTACTGATTGAGAATGATCAGCCATGATCACATTGAATGGTGGTGCTGGCTCGAAGGGCCGAATGGCCTCCTCCTGCACGTATTGTCTATTGTCTATAAAAGTGCCAATTGGTGCTTCAGAGTACCTTAGCTGACGCTTTGCTGCAAACTTTGCCAGTTCTGCCCAGGGTGGACGACAAGGACGTAAAGTGTCCTGACTGGAGTTTTAAAAAGTCTTATCAGGCAAGCTCCAGAGGCTCAAAGACAATGATCTGCCGGCCTTGCTATGGTGCTCGAGGTGTTGCTCCAGGCAGCACGGTGGCACAGCGGTAGAGTTGTTGCCTTACAGCTCCTGAGGCCCGGCTTCAACCCTGACTACGGGGTGCTGTGTGTACGGAGTTTGTACGTTCTCCCTGCCTGATCGCATGGTTCTCTGGGTGTTCCTGTTTCCTCCCACACTCCAAAGATGTTCAGATTTGTAGGTTAATTGGCTTCTCTAAATGGTCCCTAATGTCTAGGATACAACCAGTGTACGGGGGCCACTGGTCGGCGCGGAATCGGGGGCCGAAGGGCCTGTTTTCATGGGGGCAGCAAGGTGGCGCAGCGGTAGAGTTGCTGCCTTACAGCGAATGCAGCGCCGGAGACCCAGGTTCGATCCCGACTACGGGCACTGTCTGTAAGGAGTCTGTACGTTCTCCCGCGTGGGTTTTCTCCGAGATCTGGAGCTTGCCTGATAAAACTTTTTAAAACTCCAGGCAGCAAAATATCCAAGAGTTTCATCAGGTTATACAGCATGGGATCCATCCCTTCAACCCAACTTGGCCATCTTGCCAAACAAGATGCCCCGTCTACGCAAATCCCACCTGCCTGCATTTGGCCCATATCCCTCTAATCCTTTTCTAGCCACATATTATGCAGTAAAGGTGTATAAAATCATGAGAGGAATAGATCGGGTAGATGCACAGAGCCTCTTGCCCAGAGTAGGGGAATTGAGAAACAGAGGGCGTAGGTTTAAGGTTTAATTTAGTTTAGTTTGGAGATACAGCGCGGAAACAGGTCCTGTGACCAACCGGGCCCGCTGCGACTAGCGATCCCCGTTATCCTACGCACACTAGGGACAATTTTACACATGCCAAGTGTACAAATCCAAGCTAATTAACCTACAAACATGTAGGAAAATAACTGCAGATGCTGGTTCAAATTGAAGGTAGACACAAAATGCTGGAGTAACTCAGCGGGTCAGGCAGCATCTCAGGAGAGAAGGAATGGGTGACCTTTCGGGGCGAGACCCTTTTTCAGGTCTGAGGAAGGGTCTCGACCCGAAACATATAAGATTATTAAGGGGTTGGACACGTTAGAGGCAGGAAACATGTTCCCAATGTTGGGGGAGTCCAGAACCAGGGGCCACAGTTTTAAGAATAAGGGGTAGGCCATTTAGAACGGAGGTGAGGAAAAACTTTTTCAGTCAGAGAGTTGTAAATCTGTGGAATTCACTGCCTCAGAAGGCAGTGGAGGCCAAGTCTCTGAATGCATTCAAGAGAGAGCTAGATAGAGCTCTTAAGGATAGCGGAGTCAGGGGGTGTGGGGAGAAGGCAGGAACGGGGTACTGATTGAGAATGATCAGCAATGATCACATTGAATGGTGGTGCTGGCTCGAAGGGCCGAATGGCCTACTCTTGCACCTATTGTCTATTGTCTATTCCTCTCATGATTTTACACATCTCTATAAGGTCACCTCTCATCCTCCTGCGCTCCAAGGAATAAAGTCCGAGCCTGCTCAACCTCTCCCTATAGCTCTGGCCCTCGAGTTCTGGCAGCATCCTCATCAATATTCCCTGCACCCTTTCCAGGTTAACGACATCCTCGCTGGAGCAGATTTCCTTTGGCATTGTGCCATCCTGTTAACCACAACCCTACCTCAGCAAGAAAGTACTCTGAAACCTTTGTTGTTTATGCTACATACTTCAGCTTGCACTACCATGGTCCACCTAGTACAACTAATAATTGATAGTGGACACAAAATGCTGGAGTAACTCAGCAGGTCAGGCAGCATCTCGAGAGAGAGAGAGAAGGGATGGGTGACGTTTCGGGTCGAGACTCTTCTTCAGACTGATGTCAGGGGAGGGGGCGGGACAAAGATAGAATGTAGTCGGAGACAGGAAGACTAGTGGGAGAACTGGGTAGGGGGGAGGGGACAGAGAGGGAAAGCAAAGGCTATCTGAAGTTAGAGGAGTCAAGTTTGACAGATAGTCCTTGCATTCCCTCTCTATCCCCTCCCCCCTTCCCAGTTCTCCCACTAGTCCTCTCCGACTATATTCTATCTCTGTCCCGCCCCCTCCCCTGACATCAGTCTGAAGAAGGGTCTCGACCCGAAACGTCACCCATCCCTTCTCTCCCGAGATGATGCCTGACCCGCTGAGTTACTCCAGCATTTTGTGTCTACCTTCGATTTAGGCCAGCATCTGCAGTTTCTTTCCTAATAATTGACAGTACTATTGATAATTGTACATTTATTTGCTGTGTCGTTCCGTTAACATGCCTGTAAAGCTGTAGCAAGTAAGAAACTCATTGTTCCTTTCTCAGTGTACATGACAATTTAACACTCTTGAGCTCTAGAAGCAGGTACAATTGCGACGTTCAGTTTATTTAATTTAGTTTTTTTGTCACGTGCACCAATAGACAATAGGTGCAGGAGGAGGCCATTCGGCCCTTTGAGCCAGCACCGCCATTCAATGTGATCATGGATGATCATTCTCAATCAGTACCCCGTTCCTGCCTTCTCCCCATACCCCCTGACTCTGCTATCCTTAAGAGCTCTATCTAGCTCTCTCTTGAATGCATTCAGAGAATTGGCCTCCACTGCCTTCTGAGGCAGAGAATTCCACAGATTCACAACTCTCTGACTGAAAAAGTTTTTCCTCATCTCAGTTCTAAATGGCCTACCCCTTATTCTTAAACTGTGGCCCCTTGTTCTGGACTCCCCCAACATTGGGAACATGTTTCCTGCCTCTAACGTGTCCAACCCTTTAATAATCTTACAAGTTTCGATAAGATCTCCTCTCATCCTTCTAAATTCCGGTGTATACAAACCTAGTCGCTCCAGTCTTTCAACATATGACAGTCCCGCCATTCCGTGAATTAACCTAGTAAACCTACGCTGCACACCCTCAATAGCAAGAATATCCTTCCTCAAATTTGGAGACCAAAACTGCACACAGTACTCCAGGTGCGGTCTCACTAGGGCCCTGTACAACTGCAGAAGGACCTCTTTGCTCCTATACTCAACTCCTCTTGTTATGAAGGCCAACATTCCATTGGCTTTCTTCACTGCCTGCTGTATAGTGCCGAGGTATAGTAAAAGGCTTTTGTAGTGTGCCAACCAGTCAGCGGAAAGACAATACATGATTACAATCAAGCCATCCACAGTGTGCAGATACATGATAAAGGGAATAACGTGAATAACATTTAGTGCAACATAAAGCCAGTAAAGTCCGATCAAAGATAGTCCGAGGGTCTCCAGTGAGGTGGGTCATAGTTGTGGACTGCTCTCTAGTTGTGGTAGAATATCTTTTAAAAGGTATTTGGGCAGATATATGGATAGAAAGAGTTTAGAGGTCTAGGGGCCAAATGCAGGCATATGGGGAAGTCGACGTTCATACCACCGGGCTGCAAACTGCCCAGGCGAAATATGAGGTGCTGCTCCTCCAATTTCCGGTGGGCCTCACTATGGCACTGGAGGAGGCCCATGACAGAGAGATCAGATTGGGAATGGGAGGGGGAGTTAAAGTGCTGGGCCACCGGGAGATCAGTTGCGTTAATGCGGACCGAGCGCAGGTGTTCAGCGAAGCGATCGCCGAGCCTGCGCTTGGTTTCGCCGATATAAATAAGTTGACATCTAGAGCAGCGGATGCAATAGATGAGGTTGGAGGAGGTGCAGGTGAACCTCTGTCTCACCTGAGTTGACATCTAGAGCAGCGGATGCAATAGATGAGGTTGGAGGAGGTGCAGGTGAACCTCTGTCTCACCTGGTTGACATCTAGAGCAGCGGATGCAATAGATGAGTTTGGAGGAGGTGCAGGTGAACCTCTGTCTCACCTGGTTGACATCTAAAGCAGCGCATGCAATAGATGAGGTTGGAGGAGGTGCAGGTGAACCTCTGTCTCACCTGGTTGACATCTAGAGCAGCGGATGCAATAGATGAGGTTGGAGGAGGTGCAGGTGAACCTCTCTGTACCTTCACCTCCAATTTCCATCCTGCCCTCAAATATACCTGGACTATCTCTGACATCTCCCTCCCGTTTCTGGACCTCACCATCTCCATCACAGGAGACAGACTAGTGACGGACATTTACTACAAGCCCACCGACTCGCACAGCTATCTGGACTACACTTCTTCCCACCCGGTCCCCTGCAAAAAGTCTATCCCCTACTCCCAATTCCTCCGTCTACGCCGCATCTGCGCCCGGGATGAGGTGTTTCAGACTAGGGCTTCCGAGATGTCCTCGTTCTTCAGAAAACGGGGCTTCCCCTCCTCCATTATAGATGAGGCTCTCACTACGGTCTCTTCTACATCCCGCAGCACCGCTCTTGCTCCCCCTCCCCCCACTCGCAACAAGGACAGGATCCCCCTCGTTCTCACCTTCCACCCCACCAGCCAGCGGATCCAACATATCATCCACCAACATTTCCGTCACTTACAACGGGAACCCACCACTGGCCATATCTTCCCATCCCCTCCCCTCTCTGCGTTCCGCAGAGACCGTTCTCTCCGTAACTTCCTGGTCCACTCGTCCCTTCCTACCCAAACCACCCCAACCCCGGGCACTTTCCCTTGCAACCGCACGAGATGCAACACCTGTCCCTTTACCTCCCCCCTCAACTCCTCTCTCGCTGCTTAACCTACAAACCTGTACGTCTTTGGAGTGTGGGAGGAAACCGAAGATCTCGGAGAAAACCCACGCAGGTCACGGGGAGAACGTACAAATGGTCTGGACTGAATCCACAATTTGCTGAAATTTCTTGCTCGTTGCCTCTTGACTACTGGAGTTTATTGGAGTTTACTGGACTTTATCTTGCACTAAATGTTATTCTCTTTACCCTGTGCCTGTACACTGTGGACAGCTTGATTGTAATCGTGTTTCGTCTTTTCGCTGACTGGTTGCCACGCAACAAAAAGCTTTTCACTTACACGAGACATTAATAAACTAAACTAAACTATTGTGCGGGGTCAACCCAGTGCATGTTGTTTAGTTTAGAGATACAGTTTTAGACAATAGACAATAGACAATAGGTGCAGGAGTAGAGTTCGAGCCAGCACCGCCATTCAATGTGATCATGGCTGATCATTCTCAATCAGTACCCCGTTCCTGCTTTCTCCCCGTACCCCTGTCTCCACTATCCTTAAGAGCTCTATCTAGCTCTCTCTTGAATGTATTCAGAGAATTGGCCTCCACTGCCCTCTGAGGCAGAGAATTCCACAGATTCACAACTCTCTGACTGAAAAAGTTTCTCCTCGTCTCTGTTCTAAATGGCCTACCCCTTATTCTTAAACTGTGGCCCCTGGTTCTGGACTCCCCCAACATTGGGAACATGTTTCCTGCCTCTAACGTGTCCAACCCCTTAATAATCTTATACGTTTCGATAAGATCCCCTCTCATCCTTCTAAATTCCAGTGTATACAAGCCTAGTCGCTCCAGTCTTTCAACATTTAGAATTAGTTTTAGAATTAGATTTAGAAAGTGGTCCTTCGGCCCACTGAGTCCGAGCCGACCGGCGATCCCCGCACACTAACACTATCTTACACACACTAGGGACAATTTACAATCATACCGAGCCATTTAACCTACAAATCTGCACGTCTATGGAGTGTGGGAGGAGACCGGAGATCCCGGTGAAACACCACGTAGGTGACAGGGAGAACGTACAGACAAGAGCCCGTAGTCAGGATCGAACCCGGGTCTCCGGAGCTGTTATTCCCTCATCATGTATCTATGCACTGTAAACGGCTCCATTGTAATCATGTATGGTCCTTCCACTGACCTGTTAGCACGCAGCAAAAGCTTTTATTCTACCTCGGTACACGTGACAATAAACAAGACTAAACATTGGAGACCCTCGGACTGTATTATCTGTGGAATTCTCTGCCTCAGAAGGCAGTGGAGGCCAATTCTCTGAATGCATTCAAGAGAGAGCTGGATAGAGCTCTTAAGGATAGCGGAGTCAGGGGGTATGGGGAGAAGGCAGGATGGAGAATGATCAGCCATGATCACATTGAATGGCGGTGCTGGCTCGAAGGGCCAAATGGCCTCCTCCTGCATCTATTGTCTATTGTACTGGCTTTATCTTGCACTGAACATTATTCACGTTATTCCCTTTACCGTCTATCTAAGCACTGTAAATAGCTCGATTGTAATCATGTATTGTCTTTCCGCTGACTGGTTAGCACGCAACACAAGCCTTTCATTGTACCTCGGTACACATAGAGTCATAGATTGATACAGTGTGGAAACAGGCCCTTCGGCCCAACTCTCCCACACCAGCCAACAATGTCCCAGCTACCCTAGTCCCACTTGCCTGCGATTGGTCCATATCCCTCCAAATCTGTCCTATAATAATAATAATAATAATAATAATATTCATTTATTGTCATTGCAACAAGTACAACGAAATTAAAAAATAGCCAATCCTGACGGTGCGTACAAACATATATGCAATAAATGCAAAAACAAATAAATACATAAATACAATTATATTAAGTACAAGATTTTTTAACGGTGTTGCCTAGTGCAAAGGTAGTGTTCAGTTCTCGTATGGCCCTGGGGTAAAAACTGTTCTTAAGTCTGTTTGTTCGGGATTTGATCGACCTGAAACGTCGACCAGAGGGCAGATGAACAAACAGACGGTGGCCGGGGTGGGATGGATCTTTTATTATTTTGCCTGCTCTACTGAGGCAGCGTAGGCTGAACAGGTGCTCCAGGGAGGGCAGTGAGCAGCCGATGATCTTCTGGGCCGTCGTGATGACCCTCTGAAGGGCCTTCCTGTCCTTTTCTGAGCAGCTGGCATACCATGTGGTTATACAGTATGCCAGCACACTCTCGATGGAGCAGCGATAGAAGGACATCATGAGCTTCTCCTGCAGGTTGGTTTTCCTGAGGATCCTCAGGAAGTGGAGTCTCTGCTGTGCCTTCTTTACTGTGGTGATGGTGTTGGTAGACCAGGTAAGATCCTCTGCGATGTGCGTACCCAGGAACCTGAAAGCGGGTACCCTTTCCACACAGACCCCATTGATGTAGAGTGGGTCGTATTCTACACTGGTTTTTCTAAAGTCAATTATAAGTTCCTTTGTTTTGGAGGAGTTCAGGACCAGATTGTTCACTGAACACCATGCTGCCAGCCTTTGGATTTCATCCCTATAGGCTGTCTCATCTCCTCCTGAGATGAGTCCAACCACAGTCGTGTCATCCGCGAACTTGATGATGGTGTTGGTGGGATGGGTGGGGGGCGCAGTCGTGAGTGTAGAGGGAGTAAAGGATGGGGCTCAACACACAGCCCTGTGGTGAACCGGTGCTCAGTGTAATGGTGGAGGAGAGGTGAGGGCCTATTTTGACGGTCTGGGGGCGGTTGGTCAGGAAGTCCTTGATCCATTGGCAGATGGTTTGGGAAAATCCAAGGTCGGAAAGTTTGGTGACCAGTCTGCTCGGGATGACCGTGTTAAAGGCAGAGCTGAAGTCGAGGAAGAGCATCCTCACATAGCTCCCCTGGTGTTCAAGGTGGGTCAGTGCAGTGTGAAGAGCAGTGTCGATGGCATCCCCTGTAGACCTATTTGCTCTGTAGGCAAACTGGTGTGGGTCGAAGGTGGGTGGGAGGCTGGCTTTGATGTGCTGCAGGACCAGTCTCTCGAAGCACTTTGTGATGACCGGTGTGAGTGCTACCGGACGGTAGTCGTTAAGACCGCTGATGACAGACTTTTTCGGCAGTGGGATGATTGTGGCGGACTTCAGGCAGGGAGGGATGGTGGATTTTAAAAGGGACAGGTTGAAGATTTTTGTGAAGACCTCAGATAATTGGTCTGCACATTCCCTCAGCACTCTGCCCGTCACACCATCGGGGCCTGCAGCTTTCCTGGGATTCACTGCTCTGAGCACGCGCTTAACATCATACTCCTGCACAGTGAAGGTGTTGCTGTCAGGTGCTGGAGAGGGTGTTATGTCTGCCACTGTAGCTTTCACCTCGAAACGAGCAAAGAAACAGTTAAGTTCCTCTGCCAGCGAGGCGTCGCCGTCGGCAGTCGTGCGGTTGCTGGTCTTGTAGTTGGTGATGTGCTGGATGCCTTGCCATACCCGCCGTGGGTCATTGTTGGTAAAGTGGTCCTCAATCTTCCTCTTGTAGGACGCTTTGGCATCCTTGATGCCTCTCTTCAGGTTGGTTCTAGCAGCACTGTATAGAGCTCTATCACTAGACCTGAAGGCGGTGTTACTTTCCATGTACCTGTCCAACTGTTGCTTATAGGATGGGATAGTCCCAGCCTCAACTACCTCCTCTGGCAGCTTGTTCCATACACCCACCACCCTCTGTGTGAAAAAGTTACCCCTCGGATTCCTATTAAATCTTTTCCTCTTCGCCTTGAATCCTATGTCCTCTGGTCCTTGATTCCCCTACTCTGAGCAAGAGACTCTGTGCATCTACCCGATCTATTCCTCTCATGATTATGTACACCTCTATAAGATCTCCCCTCGTCCTCCTACGCTCCATGGAATAGAGATCCAGCCTACTCAACCTCTCCCTATGGCTCACACCCTCTAGTCCAGGCAAGATCCTCGTAAATTTAACGTGGCATTAAATCTAAACTGAATTGAACTAAACTGGCAATGTAAGGCAGCAACTCAGCCGCCCTGACTGTTGTTACTTTACCCGGCAGGTTGCCTTTGCTGCAGTGGACTGCACGAAGGGAGGGAACCATGAGCTGTGCAAGCTGGAGGCCGTGGAGGGCTATCCAATGATCAGTTACTACAACTACGGCAAGTTCACCGAGAGATACAGCGAGGAGCGATCGGTGAGTGTGGCTTTAACTTAGTTCGAGGTACAGCGCGGAAACAGGCCCTTCGGCCCACCGAGTCCGCGCCGACCAGCGATCCCCGCACACCAACACTATCCTATACCCACTAGGGACAATTTTTACATTTACCAAGCCAATTAACTTACAAACCTGTACGTCTTTGGAGTGTGGGAGGAAACTGAAGATCTCGGAGAAAACCCACGCAGGTCACGGGGAGAACGTACAAACTCCATACAGACAGCGCCCGTAGTCGGGATCGAACCCGGGTCTCCGGCGCTGCATTCGCTGTAAGGCAGCAACTTCACCGCTGCACCACCGTGCCGCCCTCATTGGTACAGCGCGGAAACAGGCCCTTCGGCCCGCCGAGTCTGCGCCGACCAGCGATCCCCGCAAAATGAATTGCAATCGGCTACATGATAGAAAGAGTAGAAAACTCTACAAGGGTTGTTAGTGTTGGGTACACTACTGTTTACAACTTCATTAACAATTGAGTTTAGTCTAGTTTAGTTTGGAGATGCAGCGCAGAAACAGGCCCTTCGGCCCACCGAGTCCGCACCGACCAGCCATCCCCGCACACTAGCACATCCTACACACATTAGGGACAATTTACAATTTTACCGAAGTCAATTAACCTGCAAACTTGTACGACTACGGAGTGTGGGAGGAGACCGGGGCACCCGGAGAAAACCCAGAAGGCCCAGCCACAACTGACCTCAGGCCCAGCCACAACTGACCTCAGGCTGTGCGTAGCAGGAAGCAGTTATCAACTAGGCAGCAAATTCCAGTCTCTTCCCTCCGTTGCCAGTACTGAGGGAGCATTGTGTTTAGACTTTCGACTTTAGAGACTTTAGCGTGGAAACAGGCCATTCGGCCCATCGAGTCCGCGCCGACCAGCGATCACCCTGACACCAACACCGTCCTGCCTCACTGGAGAAAATTTACAATCTTACCGAAGTCCAATAAACCTGCCAACCTGTACGTCTACGGAGTGTGGGAGGAAACCGGAGCGCCCGGAGAAAACCCAGCCACAAATGGCCTCAGGCAGCGCGTTGTTTGGGAGGGAAGGTGTGATCGCAAGAGAAACAATGTGTAGCTCTTTCTATCGTTGGTATAAACCAGCATCGAGCAGTTCTTTGTCTACTCCACTGTGACATCTCCTCAAGCTGAGCCTACTCTGAAGAGGTTCTCCAACGTGAGTTGTGCACCATCCTCCCTCACTGTTCTCCCTGGTCACAGTTCCACAGTTCTCCTCTACCTTGCTTCTCTTGATACCAACACCGTTGGTGCTGAGGGACTTCAGATGTATAATCTCTCCGACCAGATCTGGAAAGAGAAGGATAAACCGAGTGCGGCACGGTGGCGCAGCGGTAGAGTTGCTGCCTTACAGCGAATGCAGCGCCCGGAGACAGGTTCGATCCTGACTACAGGCGCCGTCTGTATAGTAGTTTGTACGTTCTCCCCGTGACCTGCGTGGGTTCTCTCCGAGATCTTCGGTTTCCTCCCACACTCCAAAGACGTACAGGTTTGTAGGTTAATTGGCTGGGCAAATGTAAAAAAAAAAAAAATTGTCCCTAGTGTGTGTAGGATAGTGTTAATGTGCAAGGATCGCTGGGCGGCACGGACCCGGTGGGCCGAAGGGCCTGTTTCCACGCTGTATCTCTAAATCTAAAAAAAATCTAAAACCAGTGACCTCACGGATGCCACAATGGTGACGACGTCATCCGGCCCGAAATCTTACTTCCGTAGATAATTTACCACAGAAACATAGAAAATAGGTGCAGGAGGAGGCCCTTTGGCCCTTCGAGCCAGCACCGCCATTCATTGTGATCATGGCTGATCATCCACAATCAGTAACCCGTGCCTGCCTTCTCCCCATATCCATTGATTCCGCTAGCCCCTAGAGCTCTATCAAACTCTCCTTTAAATTCATCCAGTGAATTTGCCTCCACTGCCTTCTGTGGCAGATAAATTCCACAAACTCACAACTCTCCGTGTGAAGGAAATTTTTTCTCGCCTCAGTTATAAATGGCCTCCCCTTTATCGTCACGGGCACCGTGAAGGTCCAGTGAAACTCTTTGTCTTTGTCGACACAGAACACGAAAGAGTTGCCACAAGGCGCGGACAAAGCACAAAGTACCTTCAATATTGCTGGTCCCTTCTTCGTCTCTCCACCGCCACCACCGGTCCCTCTTGTTCTCGACAGCAGCTTTAGATTTTGCGGTTTAGGGCGACCATGGTTGAAATAGCAGTGTATTATCCATGGATGAGGCTGCCCCATGGGCCTCGGTTGGGTTCCATGGGTCATGGCAATCATCATCGTTCTACAGGAGATGTGGAGAGAGATTTGTCACCCGTCATTTCTTCTCCAGAGATGCTGCCTGTCCCGCTGAGTTACTCCAGCACTCCGTGTCTATCTTTATGACTCATGATGAACGGAAAATGGCGTGACCTGTGGCAACTCCGCTCCGGAACTAATGCTGGTCTCAACCTGCAATGCTTGCCAAGTTCCAAGGCGTTATCAACTCCTCGCCCGTAGCACAGTACAGTCTGTTCCAGTGCTGTACTGTTCCCTCCGTTCACTGAAGCGTACGAGATGCAGACCTCACAGCAACGCCTGCAAGACGGGTGGTCCTCTGCCAACCCGCTCTCCTGCAGCACACCTTCCCCCCATGGAGTCATACAGCTTGGAAACAGGCCCTTCGGCCCTACCTGTCCGTGCCGACCAAGATGCCCCTTCGATACTAGTCCCAGCTGCTCGCGTTTGGCCCATATCCCTCTAAACCTTTCCCCATCCACTTACTTTGAGGGTCACGGTGGCGCAGCGGTAGAGTCGCTGCCTTACTGAGGAAGATACACACAATCTCCCAAATGTTCTAGGGGCCGGAGAACCTAGGGTGATGGAGGAACTGAAGGAAATCTACATTAGGCAGGAAATGGTTTTGGGTAGACTGATGGGACTGAAGGCTGATAAATCCCCAGGGCCTGATGGTCTGCATCCCAGGGTACTTAAGGAGGTGGCTCGAGAAATAGTGGAAGCATTGGAGATCATTTTTCAATGTTCTATAGATTCAGGATCAGTTCCTGTGGATTGGAGGATAGCAAATGTTATCCCACTTTTTAAGAAAGGAGGGAGAGAGAAAACGGGTAATTATAGACCAGTTAGTCTGACATCAGTGGTGGGGAAGATGCTGGAGTCAATTATAAAAGACGAAATTGCTGAGCATTTGGATAGCAGTAACGGGATCATTCCGAGTCAGCATGGATTTACGAAGGGGAAATCATGCTTGACAAATCTACTGGAATTTTTTGAGGATGTAACTAGGAAAATTGACAGGGGAGAGTCAGTGGATGTGGTGTACATCGACTTTCAGAAAGCCTTCGACAAGGTCCCACATAGGAGATTAGTGGGCAAAATTAGGGCACATGGTATTGGGGGTAGGGTACTGACATGGATAGAAAATTGGTTGACAGACAGAAAGCAAAGAGTGGGGATAAATGGGTCCCTTTCGGAATGGCAGGCAGTGACCAGTGGGGTACCGCAAGGTTCGGTGCTGGGACCCCAGCTATTTACGATATACATTAATGACTTAGACGAAGGGATTAAAAGTACCATTAGCAAATTTGCAGATGATACTAAGCTGGGGGGTAGTGTGAATTGTGAGGAAGATGCAATAAGGCTGCAGGGTGACTTGGACAGGTTGTGTGAGTGGGCGGATACATGGCAGATGCAGTTTAATGTAGATAAGTGTGAGGTTATTCACTTTGGAAGTAAGAATAGAAAGGCAGATTATTATCTGAATGGTGTCAAGTTAGGAGGAGGGGGAGTTCAACGAGATCTGGGTGTCCTAGTGCATCAGTCAATGAAAGGAAGCATGCAGGTACAGCAGGCAGTGAAGAAAGCCAATGGAATGTTGGCCTTCATAACAAGAGGAGTTGAGTATAGGAGCAAAGAGGTCCTTCTACAGTTGTACCGGGCCCTGGTGAGACCGCACCTGGAGTACTGTGTGCAGTTTTGGTCTCCAAATTTGAGGAAGGATATTCTTGCTATGGAGGGCGTGCAGCGTAGGTTCACTAGGTTAATTCCCGGAATGGCGGGACTGTCGTATGTTGAAAGGCTGGAGCGATTGGGCTTGTATACACTGGAATTTAGAAGGATGAGGGGGGATCTTATTGAAACATATAAGATAATTAGGGGATTGGACACATTAGAGGCAGGAAACATGTTCCCAATGTTGGGGGAGTCCAGAACAAGGGGCCACAGTTTAAGAATAAGGGGTAGGCTATTTAGAACGGAGATGAGGAAGAACTTTTTCAGTCAGAGAGTGGTGAAGGTGTGGAATTCTCTGCCTCAGAAGGCAGTGGAGGCCAGTTCGTTGGATGCTTTCAAGAGAGAGTTGGATAGAGCTCTTAAGGATAGCGGAGTGAGGGGGTATGGGGAGAAGGCAGGAACGGGGTACTGATTGAATGATCAGCCATGATCGCATTGAATGGCGGTGCTGGCTCGAAGGGCTGAATGGCCTACTCCTGCACCCATTGTCTATTGTCTATTGAATGCAGCGCCCGAGACCCGGGTTCGATCCCGACAGCGGGCGCTGCCTGTATTGAGTTTGTACGTTCTCCCCGTGACCTGCGTGGGTTTTCTCTGAGATCTTCGGTTTCCTCCCACACTCCAAAGACGCACAGGTTTGTTGGTTAATTGGCTGGGCAAATGTAAAAATTGTCCCTAGTGGGTGTAGGATGGTGTTAATGTGCGGGGATCACTGGGCGGCGCGGACCCAGTGGGCCAAAGGGCCTGTTTAACTAAACTAAACTAAACACCTGTCCAAATGTCTTTTGAAAGTTGTTCGTGCACCTACCTCAACTACCAAGGAAAATGTAGAATGAATCATTTTTAACTGAGGAGAAGGTGACAATGAGGCATGCAATGGGTAAAGTTTAATCAGGGCAGTGAAAACAGTCTGAGAACTAGGCTGGGGGAGGGACGGAGAGAGAGGGAAAGCAAGGGTTACCTGAAGTGAGAGAAGTCAACATTCATACCGCTGGGTTGGAAGGTGCCCAATACGCCGAAATATGCCGTGCTGTCCCTCCGACTTTGCTCTGCATCCTTCACACTGAAGGCTACGTTGAGAGCAGTCCAGGTGTCATAGAGTCATAGATTGATACAGTGTGGAAACAGACCCTTCGGCCAAACTTGCCCACCCGGGCCAACAATGTCCCAGATACCCTAGTCCCACTTGCCTGCCTTATATCACAAAAAGCTGGAGTAACTCAGCAGGTCAGGCAGCATCTCTGGAGAGAAGGAATGGGTGACGTTTCAGGTTGAGACCCTTCTTCAGATTTGCCTGCGCTTGGTCCGTAACCCTCCAAAACTGTCCTATCCATATGTACCTGTCCAACTGAAGGTAGACACAAAAAGCTGGAGTAACTCAGCGTGTCAGGCAACATCTCTGGAGAGAAGGAATGGGTGACATTTCGGGTCGAGACCCTTCTTCAGAAACGTCACCCAATCCTTCTCTCCAGAGATGCTGCCTGACCCGCTGAGTTACTCCAGCTTTTTGTGTCTACCTTTGATTTCAACCAGCATCTGCAGTTTTTTTCCCCCCACCTGTCCAATTGTTTCTGCCCAGGTGTGTTCTGTTAACAAACAGCAGGACAAATCCAATCTACCGATCTTCTGCTCAATCATTTTGCTTTGAATGATTTGCTTTGAACAACACCAAAGTGTTGTTGACGCTGTGATCAATTGGCAATTACTCCCGGCAGATCTGTTGACAGAGAGGCCCAGGGTAGGTGTGGTCAGCACCACTCAACTCCAGGCTTCATTGTAGCCTCAATCCGAACATGAAGCTGCCAGCTGGTTTTCAGAGCTGAGGCGAGTGAGAGAGTCTGCTTTAAACGTTGCTTTAGAGATACAGCCCTTACTGTAACTACTCTACCTCTGCGCCACTGTGCCGCCTTAGTCTAACGTGGTTTCAGCGGAACCTTCCACTGTTGCTGCTGGACTGAAAACCGTCTGAAAGAAGGGTCTCGACCCGAAACGTCACCCATTCCTTCTCTCCAGAGATGCTGCCTGCCCCGCTGAGTTACTCCAGCAGTTTGTGTCTGTCTTCGGTTTAAACCAGCGTCTGCAGTTCCTTCGTGCACAGACTGAAAACAGTGTTCCCCTATTCATTAATCGCATTATATCCTCATGGTGCTATAAGAGAACTAGTTGTATTTCCAAATGCCAAACATCAGGCCAACTCTTATCTTTAATTTAGTGTAGAGATACAGCCCCAGAAACAGGCCCTTCGGCTCACCGGGTCCGCGCCGACCAGATATCCCCGTACATGAACACTATCCTGCACCCACTAGGGATATTTTTTACATTTACCAAGCCAATTAACCCTGTGGGAGGAAACCGAAGATCTCGAAGAAAACCCACGGGGAGAACGTACAAACTCCGTACGGACAGCACCCGAAGTCGGGATCGAACCCGGGTCTCCGGCGCTGCATTCGCTGTAAGGCAGCAACTCTACCCATGCGCCACCGTGACCGCCGTTATCTGCCTGCGTTGAGTTGATATCCCTCCGTTCCCTCCGCATCCAGAAGTCTCTTAAACACCCACTATCGTATCTGCCTCCACCACCACCCTTGGCATCATGTTCCAGGCACTCACGCCATCTGTGAAAAGAATATCTTGCCCTGAACATCTCCTGTAAACAATGCCCCCTCTCACTTTAAACCTCTGCCCTCTAGTATTCGAAGTTTCCATCCTGGGATAAGGGTTCTGACTGTATTTTTTTCGATTAAAAACCATGTGCTGGAATCTAGGTGGCTAGCAAGATCTAGGCTGCGTGCAGTCTGCAATCTCTGAAAGGAAGCATGCAGGTACAGCAGGCAGTGAAGAAAGCCAATGGAATGTTGGCCTTCATAACAAGAGGGGCTGAGTATAGGAACAAAGAGGTCCTTCTGCAGTTGTACAGGGCCCTGGTGAGACCGCACCTGGAGTACTGTGTGCAGTTTTGGTCTCCAAATTTGAGGAAGGATATTCTTGTAATTGAGGGCGTGTAGTGTAGGTTTACTAGGTTAATTCCCGGAATGGCGGGACTGTCGTATGTTGAAAGACTGGAGCGACTAGGCTTGTATACACTGGAATTTAGAAGGATGAGAGGGGATCTTATCGAAACATATAAGATTATTAAGGGGTTGGACACGTTAGAGGCAGGAAACATGTTCCCAATGTTGGGGGAGTCCAGAACCAGGGTTCAGCCATGATCACATTGAGCGGTGGTGCTGGCTTGAGGAGCCGAATGGCCTCCTCTTGCACCGATTGTCTATCTCACACATCAACCTGCCTGCTGAGGTGCAAGGCAAAATGAATCACAGTCTAAAATCAATGACTGAAGGTGCTGGAAAAATGCAAGATTACGCAGTAGTTCCTCCCTACACAGCTCAGATGGGGTATTGGGTTGGCATGGGCAAGTCGGGCCGAAGAGCCTGTTTCCTTGCTGTACGACTGACTCCTTCCTACATCAGGGTTGCCAACTTCCTCTGTCCCAAATACGGGACAAAAAGTGACGTCACCGCCCCGCGTCCCACGTGACCTCACCCAGCCAGCGGCCACGTGCTCCCGCTCCACCAATGGCGGCCGCCATTGGTGGAGCGGGAGCACGTGGCCGCTGGCTGGGTGAGGTCACGTGGGGCTCAGGGCGGTGACGTCACCCTTTGTCCCTTATTTGGGAGGGAGGAAGTTGGCAACCCTGCTACTACGAGATAAGGCCGGTATTTAGCCAATGTAGCCCAAAATACGGGATGTCCCGGCTAATACGGGACAGTTGGCAACCCTAGCCTACATCCCAAGCCTTTCGAGTCAACTCCACAAAAGAGTTCATCCAATTCCACCCAAGGTCTTCAGACTGAAATAAATAAGCGCTGTTTTCTAAAAATAACCTTATTATTGCAAAGTGGATGTTCAAAATTGATGTGTGGATAATGATTCCACCGTCGCTTGGAGTTGAACATTGTGCAGCAAAAAAAATCCTTTTATTGTTACAGTAATGATCTTAAATGAGTCCCTTAATTACTGATCAATGAAAATAGATTTTTTCCTTACTTAACTCACCAAAAATCTTTATCACTTTAAACCCTCTGCATTCTTTATCACTTTCACAGTCCGGCCATGAATGAATTACATCTACTCTGTGCCACTAATTATAAGAACAGCCGCAGAATAAAAGGACGTACCTTTGGAAAGGAGATGAGGAGTATCTTTCGCCAGAGGGTGGTGAATCTGTGGAATTCATTGCCACAGATGGTCAATAGACAATAGACAATAGGTGCATGAGTAGGCCATTCGGCCCTTCGAGCCAGCACCGCCATTCAATGTGATCATGGCTGATCATTCTCAATCAGTACCCCGTTCCTGCCTTCTCCCCATACCCCCTGACTCCGCTATCCTTAAGAGCTCTATCTAGCTCTCTCTTGAATGCATTGAGAGAATTGGCCTCCACTGACTTCTGAGGCAGAGAATTCCACAGATTCACAACTCTCTGACTGAAAACGTTTTTCCTCATCTCCGTTCTAAATGGCCTACCCCTTATTCTTAAACTGTGGGCCCTGGTTCTGGACTCCCCCAACATTGGGAACATGTTTCCTGCCTCTAACGTGTCCAACCCCTTAATAATCTTATACGTTTCGATAAGATCCCCTCTCATCCTTCTAAATTCCAGTGTATACAAGCCTAGTCGCTCCAGTCTTGGAGGCCAAGTCAATGTGGATTTCTTTGGCAGAGATTGACAGTCTTGATTAGTACGGGTGTCAGGGGTTATGGGGAGAAGGCAGGAGAATGGGGTTTGAGAGTGCAAGATAGATCAGCCATGATTAAAATGGTGGAGTCGACTCGATGTGCCGAATGGCCTAATTCTGCTTTTGTAACTAATGGACATGAAAATTGAACCCACTTTGCCCAGATTTGATGGTGGATTCTTCCTATATTTTTCACATCTGCGGGTTTATTACTGAGCCTCTGGAGAGGAGAGGAGGTGAAAAAGTTAACGAGGAAGCCAGAGCAATCCTTTGTGTGTGATCACTGAAAGGGAAGAGGAAACCTGCTGATGTTGGGAGAAAACACTCTGCGGTAACTCTCCCAACTATCTGCGAAGAGAGAAAGTTCGCAGCTGATGCTGTGGATTAGACTCTGGGCACCGATCCAAACAAGCCTGCTGGCTGCAAGGTTGACTTAAACAAACCGAAGAGTCTGCATCCAGACCCCTGTAAACAAGGAGCATTGAACGGCCTTACCTCCACTTTCATATCGGTTAACACTCCCCTGGGCCACTCCTTCCGAGATAAGCCACAGGGGGAAAATAGGCAGAGATACTGGTTTGGTTTTAGTTTGGTTTAGAGATACAGCGCGGAAACAGGCCCTTCAGCCCACCGAGTCCGCGCCGACCTGCGATCCCTGCACACTTACACTACCCTACACACACGAGGGACGATTTACATTTACACCAGGCCAATTAACCTACAAACCCGCACGTCTTTGGAGTATGGGAAGAAACCGAAGATCTCGGAGAAAACCCACGCAGGTCACGGGGCAACGTACAAATGCCGTACAGACGGCACCCGTAGTGGGGATGGAACCCGGGCCTCTGGCGCTGTAAGGCATCAACTCTATCGTTTGGGTGAGAGCATGCGAGGCGCTGTTGAGGCAACCTGGATGCTGAGTTACTCCAGAACCGTGTCACGTTTTGTAAAAAACAGCATCTACACTTCCTTGTTTCTGCTGAAAAGAGTTGGTCTCGGCATCATGTCCAGCACGGGCATTACGGGCCGAAGGGCCTGTCGTCCCTGTGCTCGATTGTTTTATGTCAGGTGTGGCCAGGAAAGCCTTGCGGTATGTCTCGCCGGTCAGTTGGGAGCCGAAACGTCACCTATCCATGTTCTCTAGAGATGCTGCCTGTCCTGCTGAGTTACTCCGGCATCGTGTGTCCCATCTTCGGTGTGAACCAGCATCCGCAGTTCCTTTCCGGCACGTTCCGTCTGCCGTTGTTTGTCTCCCTCACTGTTTCCTCCATCTTGTTTTTCTGTTATCTCAGGAGGAAGGCTTCATCGGTTACATCCGGCGAATGAGGGGGCAAGACCACGAGAGGACTGTGAAGACCAGGGAGGAGTTGTAGCCTTCCTGGCCTCGCCTGCCACCGCGCTGTGGCACGCACAGCCCTGGCTCCATCACTACCGTACTGAAACTTCACACTTCCCAAGGGCCGAGGATTTTAAAACAATGAAGAGTAAGCGATTTATCCAAAAAAAATCATCACAGTGGACCACCTGCGGTTCTTTTTTAGTTTAAAAAAAAGGGCAGCGCGGTGTTATGAGAAAAGGATCATTAGAAAACGAATGTCATATTGTGTCCGAGTGCAACGTTTGTGTCTAGTGACCGACTGGTATGAGTTTGACGTGTGCCAACATCGCCAATGCCAGACTTTCGCCCCCGCTCTCTGCCACAACCTAGTTAGATTATACCTTTTAAGAAGATATATTGGGTTAATAAATGTAGGAGAAAGCCATGTTTGAAGATACATGAGTGCAAGGTGCTCAAATGGGCTAAAATGTTCATCTGCTTCATTAAACTCAGCTGGAATGGGCCTTTCTTGGATATCAACAGAGGAGCATGGCGGCTGGACTGCACCAGTCGATCTCCAGCATCAGTTGTTCTATGCAAGTGTCTTGTGGCTGTGTGGGGTTTTCTACAACGAGGTCCATCCGTTTCGGTGAGGTTGCGTAAAGGCGGCTGGGTTGTTCAACTTTGGATGGTGGGTGGTGGGTTCAAGCGGTTACGAGTTTTAATCAAATTGCTCAGGGATGACGCAAGACAGATGTCAAACGCCAGCGCGTGAGATGTGATTACGTTTCAACTCCGTGGCCATCACCTGTGGCGTTGGGTTCACAATTGGTCAGTCGACAAATTCAACAAAAATGGAAAAAGATTATCAGTACGATTTCAGCCTCTGGCTGCAGGTCCATTAATGACCAAATATTTTTGGAATGCATGTTGACAAATGGAAAATTTAACCTATCAAAGAATTCTAATAAAGTGAGATCTTTTTGTGTTTTATTTGTGCTTGTTTGATATATTCCACTGCCGTCCAAGATCAAGTCAAGTCAAGTCAAGTCTATTTGTCACATACACATACACGATATGCAGTGAAATGAAAGTGGCAATGCCTGCGGATTGTGCACAAAAAAGAATTACAGTTACAGCATATAAATAAAAGTGAATACAGAGAAGATAAAATTTAGTCCCTGGAGTTATAAAAGTTAACAGTCCTGATGGCCTGTGGGAAGAAACTCCGTCTCATCCTCTCCGTTTTCGCAGCGTGACAGCGGTGGCGTTTGCCTGACCGTAGCAGCTGGAACAGTCCGTTGCTGGGGTGGTAGGGGTCCCTCATAATCTTGCTTGCTCTCGATCTACACCTCCTGATGTATAGGTCCTGCAGGGGGGCGAGTGTAGTTCCCATGGTGCGTTCTGCCGAACGCACTACTCTCTGCAGGGCCATCCTGTCCTGGGCAGAGCTGTTCCCAAACCAGACTGTAATGTTGCCGGACAGGATGCTCTCTACAGCCCCAGAGTAGAAGCAATGAAGGATCCTCAGAGACACTCTGAATTTCCTCAGCTGTCTCAAGTGGTAAAGGGGCTGCTTTGCCTTGCCCACCAGTGCAGCAATGTGCGTTGCCCATGTCAGATCCTCTTTGATGCGGACTCCCAGGTATTTAAAGCTGCTCACCCTATCCACAGTAGACTCATTTATCTCCAGTGGCGTGTACGTCCTTGGATGTTGAGATTACATGGATCATGCATTAAATGGAATGTAGTAGACACAGAATGCCGGAATAACTCAGCGGGTCGGGCAGCATCTCTGGAGAGAAGGAATGGGTGGCGTTTCCGGTCGAGACCCGTCTTATATTAAATGGATTGTCATCACAGGTTTAAGACGTCAAAACAACTCCATCCAGGTGACATTCAACGTCACTTTCCTCGCTAGGTTGAAATGGACTCAATATCAGGAAGATGGACACAAAATGCTGGAGTAACTCAGCGAGTCAGGCAGCATCAATGGAGAAAAAGGATAGGTGATGTTTCGGGGAAGCACGGTGGCGCAGTGGTGGAGTTGCCGCCTTACAGCGCCAGAGACCCTAGTTCGATCCTGACTACGGGTGCTGTCTGTACGGAGCTTGCACGTTCTCCCCGTGACCTGCGTGGGTTTTCTCTGAGACCTTCGGTTGTCAGGTGTTCCACATTCCTCCCACGCTCCAAAGTACAGCGAAATTAAAGCAGTCCAGATGATGCAATCACACACAGCAGATAGTACAAAGGATAAACCTTTATCCATAACAAGCTAATATATATTAGCTTTGTATATTAGCTTTATATATAGTGCAAAGATTGGGAATGGGGGGGGGGAGAGAGGGGGAGTCAGTCTACCCCACGATAGAAAGGGGGAGGAGTTGTACAGTTTGATAGCCACAGGGAAGAAGGATCTCCTGTGACGTTCTGTGCTGCATCCTGGTGGAACCAGTCTGTTGCTGAAGGTGCTCCTCAGGTTGACCAGTGTGTCATGGAGGGGGTGAGCTGTATTGTCCAGGATGCTCCGCAGTTTGAGGAGCATCCTCCCCTCCTAGACCATGTGTGCAGCTCCCTAGCTCTGCAACACGCCTTCAGCAGCCCTTGTTAACTTGAAACAGAGCAAAGTATGTCTAGAAAGCCACAAAGGGTTTGGTTTAGGTTTATTATTGTCACGTGCACCAAGCTACAGTGAAAAGCTTTGTACTGCATATTATCCAAACAGATCAGATATGCCATACGTAGAAACATTCAATGGACAAACAAGCAGTAAAGCTGCTGCCGCACTGCGCCAGAGACCCGGGTTCAATCCTGACTAAGGGTGCTGTCTGTACGGAGTTGTAAGAAAATAACTGCAGATGCTGGTACAAATCGAAGGTATTTATTCACAAAATGCTGGAGTAACTCAGCAGGTCAGGCAGGCAGCATCTCAGGAGAGAAGGAATGGGTGATGTTTCGGGTCGAGACCCTTCAGACTCAAGAAGAAGAGTCTGAAGAAGGGTCTCGACCCGAAACGTCACCCATTCCCTCTCTCCTGAGATGCTGCCTGGCCTGCTGAGTTACTCCAGCATTTTGTGAATAAATACCTTCGGTCTGTACGGAGTTTGCACATTCTCCCTTTTGACCACGTGGGTTTTCTCCAGGTGCTCCGGTTTCCTTCCAAACTCCAGATACATGCAGGTTTGTTGGTTAATTGCCTTCGGTGAAATTTGTAATTGGCATTAGTGTGTGCAGAATAGTGTTAGCGTACGGGGTGATCGCTGGTCGGCACTGACTCGGTGGTCTGAAGAGCCTGTTTCCACAATGTATCCCTAAACTAAACTAAACTTCAGTTTTATGATCGTCATGTGTACTGAGCTACAGTGAAAGGCTTTGTTTTGCATGTTATCCAAATATATCAGATAATCCTACACATAAATACAATCGTTTAGCTCAAGTACATTAGTTAGAGCATTGGAGAAGATACAGAGTGCAGAATATAGTTAGTTCTCGGCATCAGTTCCAGACACAATGTCCAATGTGCACAACAGGGTAGAGGTGAATCAGACTTCCTTAGCTTATGGAAGGAGCATTCAGAAGCCTGACAACAGAGAGGAAGATGCTGTTCCTGAGTCTGGCGGTGTGTCCTTTCAAGCTTTGAAACAATTCATTTAAAGATCTTGGGTGACGTTTCGGGTCAAGACCCTTCTTCAGACCAGAAACGTCACCCATTCCTTCTCTCCAGAGACGCTGCCTGTCCCGCTGAGTTACATCAGCATTTTGTGTCCTCCTTCGATTTAAACCAGCATCTGCAGTTCTTTCCTAAACACATTTGAAATCCTTTACAGATGAATCCCGCTGACGGGCTGGGATGCTCAGTGACTGAGGCGTGGGTCACATCTGATGTGTTTAGAGAGCTTAAGACCTCATTGCGAAGTCGCTTTCCACAGGAACTAAATTTATCTCTGCAAATCGGGGTCATCTAAGCTGAGGCTTGACAGCTGAAGGGTCACAGTTGTCCCTGTCTCTTTCATGATTACATCCTGTTTACAATCGGATATCAAGTAATGCCTGGAGTACTGTGTGCAGTTTTGGTCTCCAAATTTGAGGAAGGATATTCTTGCTATTGAGGGCGTGCAGCGTAGGTTTACTAGGTTAATTCCCCGAATGGCAGGACTGTCGTATGTTGAAAGACTGGAGCGACTAGGCTTGTATACACTGGAATTTAGAAGGATGAGAGGGGATCTTATCGTAACATATAAGATTATTAAGGGGTTGGACACGTTAGAGGCAGGAAACATGTTCCCAATGTTGGGAGAGTCCAGAACCAGGGGCCACAGTTTAATAATAAGGGGTAGGCCATTTAGAACGAAGATGAGGAAAAACTTTTTCAGTCAGAGAGTTGTAAATCTGTGGAATTCTCTGCCTCAGAAGGCAGTGGAGGCCAATTCTCTGAATGCATTCAAGAGAGAGCTAGATAGAGCTCTTAGGGACAGCGGAGTCAGGGGGTATGGGGAGAAGGCAGGAACGAACGGGTTGCTGATTATGAATGATCAGCCATGATCACATTGAATGGCGGTGTTGGCTCGAAGGGCCGAATGGCCTACTCCTGCGTCTATGGTCTATTGAGAGATCAAAGCAGACGATGCTCAAGGAAATGTAGAGTGGTTCATTATTGGCCGAGGGGAAGGTGACAATGAGTCGGAGAACTGGGTTGGGGGATGGTTAGGAATGGCTAAATGATTCCAACATCTTGCATTTGAATGAAAATCTCTCGACCCTCTCACCTTGTTGGCTCGCTTGAGATAGCTTGGTCCCAGGGTGATTAAGGACTGCTGTGAGCTGCCGTGTTAAGGCCCTCACCTCTTCTCAATTACACTGTGGCACCAACAGGGCCGGCATATGGCTGGACTGGTGATTATTATTTTCAGAGCCCTTGTAATCATGTTTACCTCACTGGTGTGAAATATTACTGGCGGAGTGTGTGAAGAACTGAGTAATGGATGATGAATAACTGGCGGTCAAATGTGCAAAACCAGCAACGTGCTGAGGTAATGCAGTCAGATAGTCTACTGACTTCATTCAGAAGTATTCACTTCTCATTTTATAACTGTACTCCAGTGAACCCTTGTTTTAATGGACCTCTGGTTTAGAAAACATAGAAAATAGGTGCAGGAGTAGGCCATTCGGGCCTTCGAGCCTGCACCGCCATTCAATATGATCATGGCTGATCATCCAGCTCAGTAACCTGTACCTGCCTTCTCTCCATACCCCCTGATCCCTTTAGCCACAAGGGCCACATCTAACTCCCTCTTAAATATAGCCAATGAACTGGCCTCAACTACCTTCTGTGACAGAGAATTCCACAGACTCACCACTCTCTGTGTGAAGAAATGTTTTCTCATCTCGGTCCTAAAAGACTTCCTTCCCCCTTATCCTTAAGCTGTGACCCCTGGTTCTGGACTTCCCCAACATCGGGAACAATCTTCCCGCATCTAGCCTCTCCAACCCCTTAAGAATTTTATATGTTTCAATAAGATCCCCCCTCAGTATTCTAAATTCCAGCGAGTACAAGCCTAGTCTATCCAGTCTTTCTTCATATGAAAGTCCTGCCATCCCAGGGATCAATCTGGTGAACCTTCTCTGTACTCCCTCTAAGGCTAGAATGTCTTTCCTCAGATTAGGAGACCAAAACTGTACACAATACTCCAGGTGCAGTCTCACCAAGGCCCTGTACAACTGCTTAGGAAGGAACCGCAGATGCTGGTGGTTTACACCGAGGATAGACGCAAAAATTCTGGAGGGAAGGAATGGGTCGAGACCCTTCTTCAGACTGAGAGAGTTTGAAGAAGCCAGTCTTAAGAAGGGTCTCGACCCAAAACGTCACCCATTCCTTCTCTCTAGAGATGCCGCCTGTCCCGCTGAGTTACTCCAGCATTTAGTTTATAGATGCAGAGTGAAGACAGGTCCTTCGGCCCACCAAGTCCGCGGCGACCAGTAATTCCCATACACTGCCACTATCCGACACACTAGGGACAATTTACAATTTTTATCGAAGCCAAATGAACCTACAAACCCGCACGTGTTTGGAACGAGGGAGGAAACCGGAGCACCCGGGAAAATCCACATGGTCACAGGGAGAACGTACAAACTCCACACAGACAGCACTGGTGGTCAGGATCGAACCCTTGTCTCTGGCGCCGTGAGGCAGCTACTCTACCGCTGCGCCATCGTGCCGCCTTGATTCCAGGTTGTTGGTTCAGGTTTATTTAATAAACAATGTACATTCCACAGCTAGGAAGCGGCCCGGTGGCGCAGCGGTAGAGTTGCTGCCTCACAGCGCCAGAGACCCGGGTTTCGATCCAAACTACCAGTGCTGTCTGTGTGGAGTGTGCACGTTCTCCCCGTGACCTGTGTGGATTTTCTTTGGTTTCCTCCCACACTTCAAAAATGTAGAGTTTTGTAGGTTAATTGGCTTGGTAAAATTGTAAAATGTCCCCAGTGTGTGTAGGATAGTGTTAGTGTGTGGGGATCGCTGGTCGGTGTAGACTCGGTCGGCCGAAGGGCCTGTTTCCGTGGCTGTATCTTTAAACTAAGCAGCTGTTCTGGTGCGATCTCAATTCATGTTTCTGAATGATTCATCTATTGTCCCACCCACACCCTGTATCTTTCATGTCCCATAACATCCAGTGACAGGTTGGGACAGCCATGGTGGGCAAATTGTGCACAGTAGTGTCCCAGGTGCAGCGATGCCAAACTGACCGGATAATCCTGACTGCAGGATGAATATTGGCCAGGGAAGCAGCAACACCCGTAGTTCTCCATATCCGCGTCTCTGGAAGCCCTCCTGTCCACCTGAGAGAGAGCAGATGGCGTTTGGTTGCACATCTCATTCCACGAAGAAGCACTTCCCAGAGCGCATTGCTCCCTCCAGCACTGCACCAGAGGAGTCAGACAATGCTCAAGCCCTTCGACCAGAAGAAACGTAGAAACTGGGGAAGTGCAGATCGAGGAATAGATCGGGTAGATGCTCAGAGTCTCATGCCCAGAGTAGGGGAATCGAGGACCAGAGGACATAGGTTCAAGGTGAAGGGGAAAAGATTTAATAGGAATCTGAGGGGTAACTTTTTCACACAGAGAGTGGTGGGTGTATGGACCAAGCTGCCAGATAAGATAGACAACAGACAATAGACAATAGGTGCAGGAGTAGGCCATTTGGCCCTTTGAGTGAAAAGGTTTTTCCTCATCTCCGTTCTCAATGGCCTTCCCCTTATTCTTAAACTGTGTCCGCACCGACCAGGGATCCCCGCACATTAACGCTATCCTACACACACTAGGGACAATTTTTACATTTACCAAGCCAATTAACCTACAAACCAGCACGTCTTTGGAGTGTGGGAGGAAACCGAAGATCTCGGAGAAAACCCACACAGGTTACGGGGAGAACGTACCAACTCCGTACAGACAGTGCCCTTAGTCGGGATCGAACTTGGGTCTCCACCGCGAGGGAGAGAGCAAAGGAAGACCTGGCGGGTGGGGGACCGCCGTGAGGGGGGGGCGGGAAACAAAGAGGACCCAACATACAGGGGGCAGAACAAATGAGGATGGCAGGGGATATTTTGTTTCAATAGACAATAGGTGCAGGAGTAGGCCATTCAGCCCTTCAAGCCAGCACTGCCATTCAATGTGATCATGGCTCATCATTCTCAATCAGTACCCCGTTCCTGCCTTCTCCCCATACCCCCTGACTCCGCTATCCTTAAGAGCTCTATCTAGCTCTCTCTTGAATGCATTCAGAGAATTGGCCTCCACTGCCTTCTGAGGCAGAGAATTCCACAGATTCACAACTCTCTGACTGAAAAAGTTTTTCCTCATCTCCGTTCTAAATGGCCTACCCCTTATTCATAAACTGTGGCCCCTGGTTCTGGAGTCCCCCAACATTGGGAACATGTTTCCTGCCTCTAACGTGTCCAACCCCTTAATAATCTTATACGTTTCGATAAGATCCCCTCTCATTCTTCTAAATTCCAGTGTATACAAGCCTAGTCGCTCCATATAACAGTCCCGCCATTCCGGGAATTAACCTAGTAAACCTACGCTGCACGCCCTCAATAGCAAGAATATACTTCCTCAAATTTGGAGACCAAACCTGCACACAGTACTCCAGGTGCAGTCTCACTAGGGCCCTGTACAACTGCAGAAGAACCTCTTTGCTCCTATACTCACCTCTCTTGTTTCCCTCCTGACGTCAGTTTGAAGAAGGTTCTCGACCCGAAATGTCACCCATTCCTTCTCTCCAGAGATGCTGCCTGTCCCGCTGAGTTACTCCAGGCTTTTGTGTCTATCATAGAGTCATGGAGTGATACAGTGTGGAAACAGGCCCTGAGGCCCAACTTGCCCACACCGGCCAATATGCCCCAGCGACACTAATCCCACCTGCCTGCGTTTGGTCCATATCCCTCCAAACCTGTCCTATCCATGTATCTTCGGGGTACTTTGCAACTTTGTTGGTGCCCTTTACATGGCGACTATTTGCATACCTTGGGTATGCAAGCAAGGAATTCCACGTGACTTGTCACATGGGACAATATAGTATTCAATTCAATTCAGGGTTGTCATGTGTAATGAGGTACAGCAAAAAGCTTTTTGTTGCCTGTTATCCAGTCAGCGAAAAGGCTATACATGATTACAATCTGCGGCACGGTGGCGCAGCGGTAGAGTTACTGCCTTACAGCGAATGCAGTGCCGGAGACTCAGGTTCGATCCTGACTATGGGCGCCGTCTGTACGGAGTTTGCACGTTCTCCCCGTGACCTGCGTGGGTTTTCTCCGAGATCTTCGATTTCCTCCCACACTCCAAAGACCTACAGGTACGTAGGTTAATTGGCTGGGCAAATGTAAAGGAAATTGTCCCTAGTGTGTAGGATAGTGTTAATGTGTGGGGATCGCTGGGCGGCGCGGACCCGGTGGGCCGAAGGGCCTGTTTCCGCGCTGTTTCTCTAAATCTAAATCTAAAAAAAAATCAACCTATCCACAGCGTACATATCCACGATAAAGGGTATAATGTTTAGTACAAGGTAAAGTCCAATAAAGTCTGATTAAAGATAGTTCAAAGGTCTCCAATAAGGTGGATGGGAGGTCAGGACAGCTCTCTTCCAGATGAGTAGACTGTTTAGTCTGATAACAGCTTGGGAGAAACTGTCCCTGAATCTGGAGGTATACATCTTCAAACGTCTGTACCACTTGCCTGATGGGAGAGAGGTGAAGAGGGAGTAGCTGGGGTGAGATTGCTCCTTGATTATGCTGGTGGCTTTGCCAAGGCAGCATAAAGTCATAATCATAATAATCATAATAGCAGTTTATTAGCCAAGTATGGTTTGCAACATACAAGGAATTTGATTTGCCATACAGCCATACCAATAAAGAGCAACAAGACTCCCAAATAATTTTTTAACATGAACATCCACCACAGCGACTCCCCCACATTCCTCACTGTGATGGAAGGCAAAGAAAGTTCAATCTCTTCCCTTCTTTGTTTGTGAATTGTGAGGAAGATGCAATAAGGCTGCAGGGTGACTTGGACAGGTTGTGTGAGTGGGCGGATACATGGCAGATGCAGTTTAATGTAGATAAGTGTGAGGTTATTCACTTTGGAAGTAAGAATAGAAGAGCAGATTATTATCTGAATGGTGTCAAGTTAGGAAGAGGGGATGTTCAACGAGATCTGGGTGTCCTAGTGCATCAGTCACTGAAAGGAAGCATGCAGGTACAGCAGGCAGTGAAGAAAGCCAATGGAATGTTGGCCTTCGTAACAAGAGGAGTTGAGTATAGGAGCAAAGAGGTCCTTCTACAGTTGTACCGGGCCCTGGTGAGACCGCACCTGGAGTACTGTGTGCAGTTTTGGTCTCCAAATTTGAGGAAGGATATTCTTGCTATTGAGGGCGTGCAGCGTAGGTTCACTAGGTTAATTCCCGGAATGGCGGGACTGTCGTATGTTGAAAGGCTGGAGCAATTAGGCTTGTATACACTGGAATTTAGAAGGATGAGGGGGGATCTTATTGAAACATATAAGATAATTAGGGGATTGGACACATTAGAGGCAGGAAACGTGTTCCCAATGTTAGGGGAGTCCAGAACAAGGGGCCAGTTTAAGAATAAGGGGTAGGCCATTTAGAACGGAGATGAGGAAGAACTTTTTCAGTCAGAGAGTGGTGAAGGTGTGGAATTCTCTGCCTCAGAAGGCAGTGGAGGCCAGTTCGTTGGATGCTTTCAAGAGAGAGCTGGATAGAGCTCTTAAGGATAGCGGAGTGAGGGGGTATGGGGAGAAGGCAGGAACGGGGTACTGATTGAGAGTGATCAGCCATGATCGCATTGAATGGCGGTGCTGGCTCGAAGGGCTGAATGGCCTCCTCCTGCACCTATTGTCTATTGTCTATTGTTCTCTCGCGGTTGGGGCACTCGAACCTTCCGCTGACGGGACGATCTTGGCTCCCGCAGCCAGCGGTCGAGCCCTCCACATCGGGGTGATCAAGCTCCCACATCGGGGGGATCTCAGCTCCCCCACGCCGGACGATCAAAGCCCGGGTCAGGGCTGGTCGAACCTCTTGCGACTTTGGAGCTTCCCGACGTCGGTCTCTATCCGAAAGTGTGAGCTCCTCGATGTTGAAATCCGCAGGCCGCGGTTGGAGCGTTGATCCCAGGCAAGGGACCACAGGCTCCGATGGTAAGTCCACGTCCCCGCGGTGGGGCTCAAAGTCAGCCTCGAGCAAGGCCGCCGGCTCCACGATGTTAGGCCGCAGAGCGACCGGAGATACGATCCGGAAAACAATCGCATCTCCGGCAAGGTAAGAGTTTGAAAAAAGTTTCCCCCAACCCCATCCCCCACATAAAACAAACCAGAGAACATTAACGCATACTTTTAAAGCACACTAAAAATAACAAAAACGACGAAAAGACAGACTGTTGGCGAGGCTGCCATTGCTGATGGCACCAGCCGGAAGTATAGATGGAGTCAATGGAAGGGAGGTTGGTTTGAGTGATGGTCTGGGCTGCAGCCATAACTCTGCAATTGTTCGAGGTCTTGGATGGAGCTGTTCCCAAACCAAGCTATGATGCATCCTGGTGTATATTACACACTCTGTAATTTCCCCTTTGTTCTATCTGTTGTACTTGAGTTTGACTTTTTAGCATTTATGCCATTATGCCTTAAGACCCTGAAGGTCTGAAGAAAGGTCTAGACCTGAAAATCAAACCTTTCCTCCAATTCGACCACACTGAAAAAATCATTCACACTTTCATTTCCTCGCGCCTAGACTACTGCAACTCCCTATACACTGGGATCAGCCAATCTTCCCTGTCCCGCCTGCAACTGGTCCAAAACGCCGCAGCGAGACTCCTGACGGGTACCCGTAAAAGGGACCACATCACGCCGATTCTTGCCTCTCTCCACTGGCTCCCTGTACAGTACATAATCAACCTCAAGCTCCTACTATTCACATATAAAGCCCTAAATCGACATTCCCCCCCCTACATCAAAAATCTTCTAACCCACCACTAACTCCAGGTCCCTCAGGTCGGCCGACTTGGGGCTACTCACTATCCCACGGTCTAGGCTTTTTGCTCAGGGGTGACCGCGCTTTTGCGGTTGCAGCTCCTAGACTGTGGAACAGCATCCCTCTCCCCATCAGAACTGCCCCCTCCATCGACTCCTTTAAGTCAAAACCTATTTCTACTCCCTAGCGTTTGAGGCCCATTGAGGAGGCGCTGTGAACTGTTTTGTATGTGCTGTTATGTTTGTGTGCTACTGTATGTTTCATTTTTTCTTAGTACCTAAACAGATGTACAGCACTTTGGTCAACGTGGGTTGTTTTTAAATGTGCTATACAAATAAAATTGACTTGACTTGACTTGATACATCACCCCCATTCCTTCTCTCCAGAGATGCTGCCTGTCCCGCTTAGTTACTCCAGCTTTTTTGTGTCTATCTTCGGTTTAAATCAGTATGTGCAGTTCCTTCTCACACATTGGGTAACCATGTTCTTGCATATTATCTTGCATTACCACTATCCCACACATTGAGAATGCATGCAACCCTTCAATGTTTGCACAGGTTAGTGAGGTGCAGAAGCAGCGCCCTGATTGACAGGCGGGGGGGGGGGGGGGGGGGGGGAAGGGGTCCTGGGGCCCGCGCACGTGCATCGCGGGCCAGCCCTGTGAGGAGCTGGTGGGCCGGGGAGATAGGCGCGCATGCGCACAATTGTCTGCGTGGAAGGTGGGTGGGGGGAGGCAGGACAACGCGCCTGCGCACAACTGGAGGGGTGCCGGCCGCGCCGCGGGAAAGGGCATGCGCACCGCCGGGTGCCGACGGCCCGGGGGGGGGGGGGGTCCGTCAGTGGGCATGCCCACTACCGAGAGCCGGCGGCCGGGGAGTCAGTGGGCATGCCCACTACCGAGAGCCGGCAGCGGTTTGGGGAGAGAGGGTGGGAACGCGCCTGCGCCTGGCCGGCCCTCCCTCCGTGGAAGCGGGAGCGCGCGTCTGGTGGACTCCGAGGGAGGAGGTGGGTGTGCGCGTGCGTGCACGCGGCCGCGCGGACCCCCGGACCCCGGTGGACGCCCCACGCCCGCCCTCCTGCTGGATCACCCCCCGGCGAGCGCCCGGTGCGGCCAGGCGGCCGGTTGCTGGGGTAACGGTCAGGCCTCGGCCCGCGGCCTGGGGACCGGGTAAGGGGCGAGGGCGGAGAGAGAGAGAGGGAGTGGGGGGAGTGGGGGGCCTCCCTCCCTCCCTCCCCATCTGATGCTCCCCGACCCCTCCCCATGTCTCTGCCCGGTCTGACACTTCCCCTGCCCGTCACCCATCACCTGCCCGCCACACTTGCCATAGCTACCCTTCCCGTATCAACCCTTCCCGTATCATGCCTTCCCGTATCATCCCTTTGCGTACCAACCATTTCCAAACCTATATCAACCCTTCCCATATCAACCCTTCCCATATCATCCCTTCCTGTATCATCCCTTCCCGCACCATCCCTTCCCGTATCAACCCTTCCCGTATCATCCCTTCCCGTATCATGCCTTCCCGTATCATCCCTTTGCGTACCAACCATTTCCAAACCTATATCAACCCTTCCCATATCAACCCTTCCCATATCATCCCTTCCTGTATCATCCCTTCCCGCACTATCCCTTCCCATATCAAACCTTCCCGTATCAACCCTTCCCATATCATCCCTTCCCGTATCAACCATTCCCATATCATCCCATCCCGTATCATCCCTTTCCGTACCAACCATTTCCAAATCAATCCTTCCCGTACCAACCCTTCCCATATCATGCCTTCCCGTATCATCCCTTCCCGTATCATGCCTTCCCGTATCATCCCTTCCCGCACCATCCCTTCCCATATCAAACCTTCCCGTATCAACCCTTCCCATATCATCCCTTCCCGTATCAACCATTCCCATATCATCCCTTCCCGTATCATCCCTTTCCATACCAACCATTTCCAAATCAATCCTTCCCGTACCAACCCTTCCCATATCATGCCTTCCCGTATCATCCCTTCCCGTATCATGCCTTCCCGTATCATCCCTTCCCGTATCATCCCTTCCCGTATCATCCCTTCCCGTATCAACCCTTCCCGTATCAACCCTTCCTGTATCAACCCTTACCGTATCAACCCTTCCCGTATCAACCCTTTCCGTATTAACCATTTCCAAATCAATCCTTCCCGTACCAACCCTTCCCGTATCATCCCTTCCCGTATCATCCCTTCCCGTATCATCCCTTCCCGTATCATCCCTTCCCGTATCATCCCTTCCCGTATCATCCCTTCCCGTATCATCCCTTCCCGTATCATCCCTTCCCGTATCATCCCTTCCCGTATTAACCCTTCCCGTACCAACCCTTCCTGTATCAACCCTTACCGTATCAACCCTTTCCGTATTAACCATTTCCAAATCAATCCTTCCCGTACCAACCCTTCCCGTATCAACCCTTCCCGTATCATCCCTTCCCGTATATCCCTTCGCATATCAACCATTCCCATAACTACTCTTCCCATATCGACCATTCCCATAACTACCCTTCCCGTATCATCCCTTCTCGTATCAACCCTTCCCATATCATGCCTTTCCGTATCAACCATTCCCATAACTACCATTCCCGTATCAACCCTTCCCGTATCAACCATTCCCATATCAACCCTTCCCATACCAACCTTTCCCATATCAGACATTCCCATAACCACTCTTCCCGCCACTCTTCCCGTATCACCCCTTCCCGTAACAACCATTCCCATAACCAATCTTCCCATACCAACCCTTCTCGTACCAACTATTTCCGTACCAACCATTCCCGTACCAACCATTCCCGTACCAACCATTCCCGTACCAACCCTTCCCGTACCAACCCTTCCCGTACCAACCCTTCCCGTACCAACCCTTCCCGTATCAACCCTTCCCGTATCAACCATTCCCGTATCAACCCTTCCCGTATTAACCCTTCTCGTATTAACCCCTCGCATATCAACCTTCCAATATCATCCCTTCCCGTACCAACTCTTCCTCTTTGCGTGCCATCCCTTCTTTCCCCTCCATCTGACACTTAGACAATAGACAATAGGTGCAGGAGTAGGCCATTCGGCCCTTCGAACCAGCGCCGCCATTCAATGTGATCATGGCTGATCATTCTCAATCAGTATCCCCCGTTCCTGCCTTCTCCCCATACCCCCTGACTCCACTATACTTAAGAGCTCTATCTAGCTCTCTCTTGAATGTATTCAGAGAATTGGCCTCCACTGCCCTCTGAGGCAGAGAATTCCACAGATTTACAACTCTGAGTGAATTTTTTTTTCCTCATTTCCGTTCTAAATGGCCTACCCCTTATTCTTAAACTGTGGCCCCTGGTTCTGGACTCCCCCAACATTGGGAACATGCTTCCTGCCTCTAACATGTCCAACCCCTTAATAATCTTGTCCCGCTGAGTTACTCCAGCGTTTTGTGTCTATCCATGCTAATGCTTAGTTTTATTCCCCATGCCCTGCCCTAGATTCTCCCCCCAACCATGGTCTTCCCCTAGACTCCATTTTCCGGCTCTGATACCAAAAATGTTGCTTACCCATTCACCCCACAGATTCTGCCTGATCCACTGAGTTCCTCCAGCGTTTTGTGTTTTGTCCAAAATCCCAGCATCTTGTGTGTCCAAGAATATTGACAATTTAACAAATATGCTTATAATGTGATGATTAACAATTTCTTTTCAGAAAGGTTATCTAGATGTAGGATGCATTTTCTGGAGTTTAAATGTGATCTGATCGAGATAATAAAATGATACTGAGATTGATAGAACAGTTCAGCTCAGGAACACGCCCTTTGGCCCATCATGTCCACACTGACTGTAATACCAGTCGAAACTGATCCCATCTGACTGCACGTGGTCTGCACGCCTCTATTCCCTGCCTGTTTGTGCGTCTGTCTCAATGCCTAGTAAACATTGCTATTGTGTCTGCCTTTGTCACCTCAACTGGCAACATGTTTAGATTTAGATTTAGAGATACAGCGTGGAAACAGGCCCTTCGGCCCACCGAGTCCACGCCGCCCAGCGATCCCCGCACATTAACACTATCCTACACACACTAGGGACAATTTTTACATTTACCCAATCAATTAACCTACATACCTGCACGTCTTTGGAGTGTGGGAGGAAACCAAAGATCTCGGAGAAAACCCACACAGGTCACGGGGAGAACGTACAAACTCCGTACAGACGGCGCCCATAGTCAGGATCGAACCTGAGTCTCTGGGGCTGCATTCGCTGAAAGGCAGCAACTCTACCGCTGCGCCACCGTGCCGCACTTACCAGTCACTTCCAGGCACTTACCAGTTCGTGTGTAAAAATAAACCTGCCGCACCAATCTCCTTCTATCTCACCTTAAACCTTTAGTTTAGTTTAGATATTTGGTGCAGAAACAGGCCCTTCGACTGACTGAGTCCGTGCCGACCAGCGATCACCCTGCACTCCAGCAATATCCTACACACTTAAGGACAATTTTTAATTTTTACCGAAGCCAATTAACCTACAAACCTGCACGTCTTTGGAGTGTGGAGGGAAACCGGAGCAACCGGAGAAAACCCATGTGGTCACGGGGAGAACGTACAACATCTGTACAGACAAGAACCCTTAATCAGGATCGAACCCGGGTCTCCAGCACTCAGGCAGCAATTCCACCGCTGCGCTACCATGCTGCCCTGTGCCCTCTTGTATTTGATATTTCCACACAGGAGCAAAAAGACAGCGATCAGCTAACCTATCTACACTTACAATTTAATTATGAGGTTGCCCCTCAGCCTCTGATTCTCCAGAGGATTCATTGTGGAGAAGATGTTTCTGCTCGAGGGAGTTTCAGCAACTGCATGTTTTTAAAATAAAACTGGACTACTCAGATGGAAAGTCAAGAGGACTTGGATATCAAAATATTGCATTTTCTTAATGAGGAGGCTGTTCTTGATGAAACTGTTATAGAGTCACACAGCGTGGAAACAGGCCCTTTTGCCCAACTTGGCCACACCAACCAACATGTTCCATCGACACTTGTTCCACCTGGTCCATATATATCCCTCTAAAACTGTCGTATCCCTGTACCTGTCTAAATGTTTCTTAAATGTTGCATTAGTACCTGCCTCAACTACCGCCTCCGGGAGCTTGTTCCATACATCCACCACCTCCTATGTTTAAAAAAAGTTACCCCTTAGGTTCCCATTAAATCTTACCCCTCTCACCTTAAACCTATGAGTTTATGTTAAACTTATCATAGAAACATAGAAAATAGGTGCAGGAGTAGGCCATTCAGCCCTTCGAGCCTGCACCGCCATTCAATATGATCATGGCTGATCATCCAACTCTGTATCCCGTACCTGCCTTCTCTCCATACCCCCTGATCCCTTTAGCCACAAGGGCCACATCTAACTCCCTCTTAAATATAGCCAATGAACTGGCCTCAACTACCTTCTGTGGCAGAGAATTCCACAGATTCACCACTCGGATCTCCGACGCTGCATTCGCTGTAAGGCAGCAACTCTACCGCCGCGCCACCGTGACCGCCCTTAAAGGCCGTGTTGGCGAACAACACACACCAATGTGAAAGAATCATTCACTCATTCATCTCCTCCCGCCTGGACTACTGCAACTCCCTACACACTGGGGTCAGCCAATTATCCCTGTCCCGCCTGCAATTGGTCCAAAACGCCGCAGCGAGACTCCTGACAGGCCCCGTGAAAGGGACCACATCACCCTGATTCTGGCCTCTCTCCACTGGCTCCCAATACAGTACAGAATCAACTTCAAGCTCCTCCTATTCACATACAAAGCCCTAAACGGGCTTGCCCCAACCCCCCCCCCCACCATATCAAGAATCTTCTAACCCACCACTCTATCTCCAGGTCATAGAAACATAGAAAATAGGTGCAGGAGTAGGCCATTCGGCCCTTCGAGCCTGCACCGCCATTCAATATGATCATGGCTGATCATCCAGCTCAGTATCCTGTACCTGTCTTCTCTCTATACCCCCTGATCCCTTTAGCCACAAGGGCCACATCTAACTCCCTATTAAATATACCCAATGAACTGGCCTCAACTACCTTCTGTAGCAGAGAATTCCACAGATTCACCACTCTCTGTGTGAAAAAAAACTCTCATCTCGGTCCTAAAAGACTTCCCCCTTATCGTTAAACTGTGACCCCTTGTTCTGGACTTCCCCAACATCGGGAACAAACTTCCTCCATCTAGCCTGTCCAACCCCTTAAGAATTTTGTAAGTTTCTATAAGATCCCCCCTCAATCTTCTAAATTCCAGCGAGTATAAGCCGAGTCTATCCAGTCTTTCTTCATATGAAAGTCCTGCCATCCCAGGAATCAATCTGGTGAACCTTCTCTGTACTCCCTCTATGGCAAGAATGTCTTTCCTCAGATTAGGAGACCAAAACTGTACGCAATACAGTTAATGTTTTCCATACTGAAATTGACAGGTCTTTGGTTTGAGGTGGTGGATGGCATTCAGATGTCGATCAGCCTTGATTCATTTAAATGATGGAGTAGGGTTGAGAGGCCGAATGATCTTTCCTGTTCACATGTTTGTTACTTTTTAAGTATGTGTGCTCGGAGTTAACGACTCCTAAAGATTTGAGGAGAAAAAATGTTTCAAAGACATGTTTCCAGTGGATTTTCCAGGCTGTTGGCCTTAATAGCCTTGGCAGTTTTATAGTGTGACTTGCAGCTGGCTGCACTATGGACTTGGTTCAAGTATTGCAACACCAATGCCTTTAATCGCTAATGTGGTGCTTCATAGACTGGGTCAAGGGAAACCATTCCCAGCTGGAAGTTGCATTCAAAACTGAATTCGGCATGTTGAAGGTAAAGGTAAAAGAGATGGACAAAGATTAAAAGAGTTTAAAGCTTTAAAAAAAGTTTGAAGTGGGGCAGGCTTTTTTTACGCAGAGAGTGGTGAATGTCTGGAACTTGGGGGTGGTGGTGGAGGTGGTTACGGTAGTGGCATTTATAAGATTTTTGGATAGGCACCTGGTTATGTAGGGAACAGAGGGACATGGATTATGTGCAGGCAGACAAGAGTTCAATCAATTACTCAACGATACTTTATTGTCACACGTACCTAGGTACAGTAAAATTCTTTGTATTCGCATACAATACACTAAGTACGCAAAGAGTCGCCACAAATCTGGCGCCGACAAAGTTACAAAAGTACTCATTAGAGTCTCGATGGTTCCTCTTTGTTCTTGGCGCCTCCCCCACCACCAGCCGGGTCCCTTTATGTTCTCAGCAGCCTTCATGTTCTGCACAAACACAGTGGGCCGATGGGCGTGTTCCTCTGCTGCACTGTGCTATGTCAGAAAATGTGAGCAAATGGTTTGCATTCGGACATTGAATGCAGACTTTCAGCAGATGATAAAGTGGTGTCACCAAACAAATCTATTTCACTACACTGAAAATGAAGAATAACTTGCTCTCTTGTGAAAGAACATTATGGAAAAAAGCTGCCGGTCTCAGTAAGATTGCACTGAACGCTTCCTTGCGGTGTGGACTTGGAGTTGTGCTGATCCTTGGCTCTTTCAAACTTTCCAGGGCGGGATCACATCGGGTTTATTCGCTTATTAATTGTTTTTTTTATCATCACGGCAGTCCCTCGGGATTGAGGCTGACACCCCAGTGTCGCGGGTTCCGATGTTTTTAAGAGTCAAATGCAGGATCTACAGAGTCTACCACAAGTTGGGTAACTAACATTCCTTTCAGGTGAGGCAGAGGTTCACTTGCACCTCCTCCAACCTCATCTGTTGTATCTGTTGTTCCAGCTGTGAACGCCTATATATTGGCAAGACCAAGCGCAGGCTCGGCGATCGTTTCGCTGAACGCCTCCACTCAATCCGTCTAGGCCAACGTGACCTCTCGGTTGCTCCCCCTCCCATTCCCACAGTGACCTTTTTGTCCTGGGCCTCCTCTACTGTCAGAGCGAGGCCCAGCGCAAATTGGAGGAACAGCACTTTATATTTCGCTCGGGCAGCTTACAACCCAGCGGTATGAAAATTGATTTCTCTAACTGCAAGTAACCCTTACTTTCCCTCTCCATCCCTCCCCCACCCTAGTTCTCTGACTAGTTTCACTGTCCTGATTAACCTCACTGTTTGTATGCCTTGTCACCTTCGCCTCAGCTAACAATGAACCATTCTACATTTCGTTGATAATTGTCTGCTTTGATTTGTCGTTTTCACACCATACCCTTTCAAATTGCTAGTCTCCATCTCCCCGACTCTCAGTCTGAAGAAGGCTCTCGACCCGAAATGTCACCCATTCCTTCTCTCCAGAGATACTGCCCGTTCCGCTGTTGCTCCAGTATTTTGTGTCTATCTTGGGCAGCTAATGTTTGACAAAGTTTGTTTGAGATATTCTGGTCTCCTACTTCTGCATGGCCTCTCAAGCTCCCACCAGAGAGAGGTGGGCCTCCACGAGCCCCCATCAGTGCATTCCCCGAGGTCCGTTCTCTATTTAATTGGTCACGGACTAGCGATTCCCATGAGTCAACGAGGATGTTATTTTCTTTAAAACTTTGAGAACACCCTGAAGCATTTTCTGTGCATCCCCTGCTGTGACAAAGCTTGGTGTGGGCATCTCGTGAAAGGAAGGCAGACTGTGTAACCAGCCAAGTGGTGCTAGCTCAGTGTAATTAGAGTCTCAAAGCTGGAGAGGTTGCCATGGGCGAGAATTCTAACACTTGGGTTACTTATCCTGCCAATCTCTTTCGGAGTTTGTTGGGTCCACATCATTGGTACGTGACCGGTGATTCAAGGTGCCAACTGTGGCAGACCATGTCTCTGAAGCAAACACAAAATGCTGGAGTAACTCAGTGGGCCAGGCAGCATCGCTGGAGAAAAAGAATAGGTGATGTTTCGGGTTGAGACCCTTCTTCAGACTGGAGGAAGGAGCTGAAGAAGGATAGCGACCTGAAACGTTACCTATTCCTTTTCGTGCCTATTCTCGGTATAAACCAGCATCTGCAGTTCCTTCCTACTACACGTTTCTCTGAAACATATGCAGAAGGGTGTAGATCACACGGCCCGATGGGCTGTGACTGAGTGTGAGATCTTCATCTGCAAGACTTTCCTCAGATGGACGAAGCCAGCTCTGGTTGACTGGAGGCAGTGGTGTCATCATTGTCTGCCTTCTCTGAGAGTCTGCTCCTGAGATCCATGTCGTACAAGGTCTTGTGGGGGATGGGGCACAATGTTCCTCAGCAAAGTCAGGTTGGCACTTGTGTAGGAAGGAACTGCAGATGCCGGTTTACACCGAAGATCGACACAAGATGCTGGAGTAACAATGGGACAGGCAGCATCTCTGGAGAGGAGGAATAGGTGACGTTATGGGTCGAGAGCCTTCTTCAGACCGAGAGTCAGGGGATAGGGAGACATAGAGAGCACATGGCAGAGCACATATCCAGAAGCAGCCCACATCATAGCCGGGGACTTCAATCATGCAGACCTAAAGTCAGTTCTCCCGAAATTTGAACAACACATAAGATGTGCTACCAGGGGAAAAAACACACTAGACAAGGTTTATTCAAATATTAAGAAGGGTTTCAGGTCAGCACCACTACCACACCTGGGGCAGTCAGATCACCTGTCAATATTCTTAACTCCTGCATACACCCCACTCAGGAGGAAAGCTCCAGTCACCATAAAGACTGTTAAGACATGGCCTGAAGGAGCTTCCTCGCAGCTGCAGGATTGCTTCGAAAGGACCAACTGGGATATTTTTGAGGATCAGGACTTGGAGGAATATACATCAACTGTACTCTGCTACATTCAAAACTGTGTTGACAATGTCACCGTCGACAAACGCATCCGGTTGTATCCCAATCAGAAGCCCTGGATGACAAAGGATGTCAGGTCTCTCCTCAAGGACCGTAACACCGCCTTCAGGTCTAGTGATAGAGCTCTATACAGTGCTGCTAGAACCAACCTGAAGAGAGGCATCAAGGATGCCAAAGCGTCCTACAAGAGGAAGATTGAGGACCACTTTACCAACAATGACCCACAGCGGGTATGGCAAAGCATCCACAACATCACCAACTACAAGACCAGCAACCGCACGACTGCCGACGGCGACGCCTCACTGGCAGAGGAACTTAACTGTTTCTTTGCTCGTTTCGAGGTGAAAGGTACAGTGGCAGACATAACACCCTCTCCAGCACCTGACAGCAACACCTTCACTGTGCAGGAGTATGATGTTAAGCACGTGCTCAGAGCAGTGAATCCCAGGAAAGCTGCAGGCCCCGATGGTGTGACGGGAAGAATGCTGAGGGAATGTGCAGACCAATTATCTGAGGTCTTCACAAAAATCTTCAACCTGTCCCTTTTAAAATCCACCATCCCTCCCTGCCTGAAGTCTGCCACAATCATCCCACTGCCGAAAAAGTCTGTCATCAGCGGCCTTAACGACTACCGTCCGGTAGCACTCACACCGGTCATCACAAAGTGCTTCGAGAGGCTGGTCCTGCAGCACATCAAAGCCAGCCTCCCACCCACCTTCGACCCATACCAGTTTGCCTACAGAGCAAATAGGTCTACAGGGGATGCCATCGCCACTGCCCTTCACACTGCACTGACCCACCTTGAACACCAGGGGAGCTATGTGAGGTTGCTTTTCCTAGACTTCAGCTCTGCCTTTAACACAGTCATCCCGAGCAGACTGGTCACCAAACTTTCTGACCTTGGATTTTCCCAAACCATCTGCCAATGGATCAAGGACTTCCTGACCAACTGCCCCCAGACCGTCAAAATAGGCCCTCACCTCTCCTCCACCATTACACTGAGCACCGGCTCACCACAGGGCTGTGTGTTGAGCCCCATCCTTTACTCCCTCTACACTCACGACCGCCCCCACCCATCCCACCAACACCATCATCAAGTTCGCAGATGACACGACTGTGGTTGGACTCATCTCAGGAGGAGATGAGACAGCCTACAGGGATGAAATCCAAAGGCTGGCAGCATGGTGTTCAGTGAACAATCTTGTCCTGAACTCCTCCAAAACAAAGGAACTTATAATAGACTACAGGAAAACCAGTGCAGAACACGACCCACTCTACATCAATGGGGTCTGTGTGGAAAGGGTACCCGCTTTCAGGTTCCTGGGTACGCACATCGCAGAGGATCTTACCTGGTCTACCAACACCATCACCACAGTGAAGAAGGCACAGCAGAGACTCCACTTCCTGAGGATCCTCAGGAAGACCAACCTGCAGGAGAAGCTCATGATGTCCTTCTATCGCTGCTCCATCGAGAGTGTGCTGGCATACTGTATAACCACATGGTATGCCAGCTGCTCAGAAAAGGACAGGAAGGCCCTTCAGAGGGTCATCATGACGGCCCAGAAGATCATTGGCTGCTCACTGCCCTCCCTGGAGCACCTGTTCAGCCTACGCTGCCTCAGTAGAGCAGGCAAAATAATAAAAGATCCATCCCACCCCGGCCACCGTCTGTTTGTTCTTCTGCCCTCTGGTCGACGTTTCAGGTCGATCAAATCCCGAACAAACAGACTTAAGAACGGTTTTTACCCCAGGGCCATACGAGAACTGAACACTACTTTCTGCACTAGGTCACACTGTTAAAACTTTTGTATTTAATATATTTGTATTTATTTGTTTTGCATTTATTGCATATATGTTTTTACGCACCGTCAGGATTGCTATTTTTTAATTTCGGTGTACTCGTTGCAACGACAATAAATGAATATTATTATTATTATTATTAGAGATATGGAAGGGTAAGCTGTGACAACAAGAGGTCCAAGGGGACGTAGATAAAGGAAAATGTAGCTCATTGTTAGCTATCGGGAAGGTACAACGTAGGTACAAAATTAATTGGGGACAGTGAAACTAGTCGGGAGAACTAGGATGAAAGGGATGGAGAAAGAGAGAAAGCAAGGGTTACTTAAATTTAGAGAAGTCAATATTTATACCACTGGGTAGTAAGCTTCTTTTGTCTATTTTTGGTAGAGGACTGTTTTTCAGATGATTAGTGTAAAATGTATTCTCTGCACTTCAGTGAACAAGTCAACGGTACCAACATCTGCAGTTCTTAGGAAAATAACTGCAGATGCTGGTACAAATTGAAGGTATCACAAAATGCTGGAGTAACTCAGCAGGTCAGGCAGCATCTCAGGAGAGAAGGAATGGGTGACGTTTCGGGTCGAGACCCTTCTTCAGTCTGATGTCGGGGGCGGGACAAAGGAAGGATATAGGTGGAGACAGGAAGATAGAGGGAGAACTGGGAAGGGGAGGGGAAGAGAGGGACAGAGGAACTATCTAAAGTTGGAGAAGTCAATGTTCATACCGCTGGGCTGCAAGCTGCCCAAGCGAGGTGCTGTTCCTCCAATTTCCGGTGGGCCTCACTATGGCACTGGAGGAGGCCCATGACAGAAAGGTCAGACTGGGAGTGGGAGGGGGTGTTGAAGTGCTCAGCCACTGGGAGATCAGGTTGGGTTGAAGTTCTACAGTTCTTTCCTACACAACGGTGACTTGGAATTCAGTCCTGGAGAGAACAACTACTCCTGTTTGTGTTTGGTGATACACACATTATTCTGGAGTAACTCAGCGGGTCAGGCAGCATCTCTGGAGAAAAGGAATGGGTGACTTTTCGGTTCAAGACCCTTCTTCAGACCTGTTTTGGCCCAGAATTTCTGTTTGGTGCATGGGACGTTGCGGGTTAGTGCATGGACAGTGGAGTTTTGAATGTCCTACGGTTTAAAGGCAGCTGAATATAGAGCATGTGAATATACAGTAGATAGACACAAAATGCTGGAGTAGCTCAGCGAGACAAGCAGCATTGCTGGATAGAAGGATTGGGTGACGTTTCGGGTCGAGACCCTTCTTCAAACTGAGAGTCAGGGGAAGGGAGACACAGAGATACAGAAGGGTATGGTGTGAAAACAAGACATCAAAGGGGACGATGTTCAAGGAATGTCGAATAGATCATTGTTAGCTAGGGGTAGGTGACAATGAAGCATACAAAGATAAAATGTAATCAATGGGACAGTTAGACTGGTCGGAGTGCTAGGGTGGTGGAGGGATGGAGAGAGAGAGAAAGCAAGGGTTACTTGAATTTAGAGAAGTCGATATACCGATGGGTTGTAAGCTGCCCATACATACAGTTTAGTGACAGAAGACGATCACTCGGCCTCGCAAGTTTGCATCCCCATTCAATAAGATCATGGCTGATATGATTGCAAATTAAGCCCTGCATTCCCAAATAGCCCAGTAGCATTTCATCCTTTGCCTGGCAGTTCTGCCATTAACCCGCACTCCTCCTTATCTTCAGGTATCACAAAATGCTGGAGTAACTCAGCAGGTCAGGCAGCATCTAGGAGAGAGGGAATGGGTGACGTTTGGGGTCGAGACCCTTCTTCAGACTGATCTATCTGCTGCTAAAATACTTGCCCCTCCTTATCTTCATGTCATCAGCAAACTTAGCAACTGTACCTTCAGTGCCTTCATCCAAGTCACTAAATTAATTATAGAACACTGAGATCCCATCAGTCCCACTCGTTACATCTTGTGCTGGAATGGTTAGCAAAGGTGTGGATGGCATTATCAGCAGCTGATGAATCGGTAGACTGATTGATACCTTGTTATCACATGTCATAGTTAAATTCTTTGTGTTGCATACTGTGCACAATGTATGCAAAGAGTCGCCAGGTACAGGGCGCCGACAAGGTTACAAAGTAGTCCTCAATGGTCCCTCTGTCCCCCCCTCCCCCGCAAAGTGTGAGGTTATTCACTTTGGAAGTAAGAATATGTGGTGTATTTACCATTTTGAGTTTTGTGTTTTGGCAGCTGAGCCTTGCCGTAGTTCCGGGTATAAAGCATTGTGGGATACCTGATTACACTCTCTGGTGGTGTTGAAGTAAAGCAGCCATATGTTGTATGCTAACCTGTCTCACTCGTCGATTCTTATCATAATACACCACAGTTAAAGTTGGCGACGAGGATAAAACAAGGAGAAAATGCCTATCATAGGTTCCATAGGGGAGTTCGCCCCGAAGACAGAGTCTTGGTCGGTGTATGTGGAACGTTTAGAGCAGTTTTTTGAGGCTAACGACATTGCAGTGGAGAAGCAAGTAGCTACTCTGTTAAGTGTGATGGGAGCATCTACATATGGTCTGTTAAGGAACCTGGTGCAGCCGCTGAAGCCAAAAGATAAGTCCTACGATGACATTGTGAACATTTTAAAGACTCATTTTGAACCCAAGCCGTTGCTTATTGCGGAGAGATTCCGCTTTAACCGATGCAACCAGCGGGCGGATGAATCTGTGACCAGTTACGTTGCGGAGCTGAAACAGTGTGCAGTTAACTGTGAGTTTGGAGCGACGTTGAACGAGACGCTTCGGGACCGTTTTGTCAGTGGGATTTGTAATGAGGCAAGCCAGCGACGGCTGTTGTCGGAGTCCAACCTGACTTTTGCACGGGCATTTGAAATCGCCCTCAGCATGGAGACTGCGGAGAGAGACACGCAGCAGCTGCGGGGACACGAGGTACGTCCGAACCAAGTGCATAAAGTGGATGCACACACGGTTAAGCAAACGGGGAGGAACTGCCATAGATGTAACGGCAGAAATCACAGCCCACAGGTGTGTCGCTTTAAAGATGCAAAGTGTTACAACTGTGGTAAAACCGGGCATATTAAAAGGGCATGCAGAGGAAAAGTGGCGGCAGCACCGACACAGAGCAGATATAAACGACAGACTGATAAAAACACAAAGTATGTGGAGGCAGAGGAAATAGTGTTGCCAATGTTTTCATTAGTAAATGGCAACAACTGTAAACAAGCATACCGGGCATGTTTTGTGGTTAATGGCAAAGAAGTCAAACTAGAAATTGACACCGGAGCTGCCGTGAGCATTATCTCAGAGGAGTTGTTTCAGACCACCTTTTTAAAGCAACCACTAGGGCTTGCTGAAGTCACACTGAAGACATACACAGGGGAGGTTATTCCTGTGTTGGGACAGTTTGAAGCCACTGTCAAATATGAGAGTCAGAGTGAGCAGCTACCAATGATTGTGGTAAAGGGAGCAGGACCAGCTTTGTGTGGAAGGAACTGGTTAAAAAAGCTCACCTTAAACTGGAAAGAAATTAAACATGCCAGTGACAAGTCTCATCAGGAAGACATAAAGCATATTAAGGAGATGCCTCACCTGACATCAATACAGGATGTACTGGAGTTACACGCTGAAGTGTTTAAAGATGAACTTGGCACTCTGCGTGATGTCAAAGCAACAATTCTGGTGGAACCAGGGGCCCGCCCAAAGTTTTGCAAAAGCCGCCCACTGCCATTTGCCATGAAAGCACGAGTGGAGGCTGAATTGGACCGACTGGAAAAGGCCAACATAATTACTCCAGTCAAACATAGTGAATGGGCAGCACCCGTTGTTCCGGTTGAAAAAAAGGACCATACCATTCGTCTGTGTGGAGATTACAAACTCACTGTAAACCAAGCTGCCACTACAGAGACTTATCCCTTGCCACGGATAGAGGAGTTGATGGCAACCCTCAGTGGAGGAAAGGTGTTTTCAAAGATTGACCTCGCCTCAGCGTACCAGCAGGTACTTCTGGAGGAAGAATCAAAAAAACTGTTGACCATTAACACACACCGAGGCTTATTTGTCTATAACAGACTGGCTTTTGGTGTGAGCGCAGCACCCTCCATCTTCCAAAGAATCATGGAGAACCTCATGAAAGATCTGAATGTAGTGGTGTATCTGGATGATCTCCTCATCACAGGAAAAACTGAACGAGAGCATCTGCAAAACCTGCATAAAGTGCTACAGAGACTGCAGGAGAGCGGACTGAGAGTCAGGGACGCAAAGTGTGAGTTTGGAAAGAAACAAATCGAATACTTGGGTCATGTGTTAAACAGCCAGGGCATTCAGCCGTCACCGGAGAAAGTCAGAGCAATAAAGGATGCACCAGCCCCCACCTGTGTGAAAGAGCTGAGAGCTTTCTTGGGACTAGTGAATTATTATGGACGGTTCATGCCCAACCAAAGCACCGTGCTTGCTTCCCTGTACAGGTTGCTGAAAGACCAGGTGTCGTGGGAGTGGAAAAGTCGAGAGCAGAAAGCTTTTGACAAGTGCAAATCGCTGCTCACAAGTGACAAGATCCTGGTGCACTATGACCAAAAGCTTCCTCTCACTCTGGCCTGTGACTCCTCAGCGTATGGCATTGGAGCTGTCATACAACACAAAATGCCTACAGGGGAGGAGCGCCCCATCGCCTTCTCATCACGCACATTATCCCCTGCTGAGAAGAAATATTCTCAGATTGAGAAAGAGGGACTGGCGCTCATTTTTGGTGTAAAGTTTCACCAATACCTGTGGGGGAGGAAATTCAAACTTGTGACTGATCACAAACCCCTGCTAACACTGTTTGGAGAACACAAAAGCCTGCCTACCATGGCTGCAGCTCGAATCCAAAGATGGGCAATAATTCTCTCTGCCTATGATTATCACATTGAGTACTGTGCCTCAGGGAAACATGGTAATGCAGATGGCCTCTCAAGAGTTCCGCTGCCTGACACAAACGACGCAGGGACCACAGCCATCACTGACAGCGTATACACACTGTTAACTGAACATCTTGAGCAGGCTCCACTGAACGCAGACCAAGTGGCACGTGCAACACGCACAGACAACGTGTTGTCAAAGGTGCTGAAATTTGTCATGGATGGCTGGCCTGCTGAAGTGGATGAGACTCTGAAAGCTTTCCACACGCGTAGATGTGAACTTTCAGTAGAGCGAGGATGTGTCCTGTGGGGCACCAGAGTGGTGATTCCTGAAAAGTTGAGAAAAACTGTTTTAAAGGAGCTGCATTCTGGCCATCCAGGAATTGTGAAAATGAAAGCACTAACACGCAAGTACGTATGGTGGCCTAAAGTTGATGCAGAGGTGGAGCAAGTTTGCAGAGCATGTGAGTCATGTCAATTGGAGCAAAGGATGCCTCGTCAGGTGCCTTTGCATCCATGGGAATTTCCTGGCCAGAGCTGGAAAAGACTACACATAGACTTTGCTGGTCCATTTTTGGGACACACTTTCATGTTGGTGGTGGATGCTTACTCCAAGTGGTTGGAGGTGTTTAAAATGTCTAGCATCACATCACAAGCCACTATCACACGACTGAGAAGACTGTTCGCAGCTTATGGATTGCCGGAGCACATTGTCACGGATAATGGAACGCAGTTCACGTCAGAGGAGTTTAAAAACTTCATGCAGCAGAATGGAATCCTTCATTCTACAAGTGCTCCTGGTCACCCTGCCTCGAATGGCCTGGCAGAACGGTACGTTCAGTCATTCAAGGGTGGAATGAAAAAGCTGACACACACCGCAATGGATGTGGAGGACAGGGTCTCCATCTTTTTGATGCAGTATCGCACCACACCAAACTGCACTACTGGTCAGTCACCTGCTGACCTGTTTCTGAACAGACACGTGCGCACCCGTCTGGATTTCATCCGTCCAGACACAGCAGCCGCTGTTCGTAAAAAACAGTACAAGCAGAAGTTTCACCATGACCTCCGTGCAGCAGACAGGTGTTTCTCAGTGGATGACCCAGTGTATTTATACAATACGGCTGGGGGAGGACGCAAATGGATTCCTGGAGTCATAGTGGATCAAACAGGACCGGTGTCTTACAAAGTACAAGGAGGAGACACCGACATCACCTACAGGAGACATGGAGATCAGCTGAGATTCAGAGTCATGGGAGATGGACTGGATCAGGACACTGAAAACTCAACCACTGACACTTCTGCACCGAGCCAACCCGCACAGCCGGAGGACATGTCATCATGCAGCGAGCCAGGGACTGTGGACCGTACAGCTGCAGCTGCTGCGCCGCTGAGTCCACGCCGATCATCAAGGGTCAGGAAGCCTCCAGACCGCTATTTCCCTTAAGTTTCTTTTTTTTTTTTAAAAGGGGAAATGTTCGCCATGAAGGACTGTTTAGTTGTTTAAGTTGTTTTCATTAATATGAACACACAGATGGACTGAGACTTGTTAAAACTACAAGAGGGTCTCTAGTGATAACAAGTAACTTTGCATAGTAGTAATTTTGGGAATGGTTATTGTTAGTAATAAGGCACTTGCTAATTTCAGTTATTTAAGATTACCTTCATTTTAAAAAGGGGGTAATGTGGTGTATTTACCATTTTGAGTTTTGTGTTTTGGCAGCTGAGCCTTGCCGTAGTTCCGGGTATAAAGCATTGTGGGATACCTGATTACACTCTCTGGTGGTGTTGAAGTAAAGCAGCCATATGTTGTATGCTAACCTGTCTCACTCGTCGATTCTTATCATAATACACCACAGAATAGAAAGGCAGATTATTATCTGAATGGTGTCAAGTTAGGAAGAGGGGATGTTCAACGAGATCTGGGTGTCCTAGTGCATCAGTCACTGAAAGGAAGCATGCAGGTACAGCAGGCAGTGAAGAAAGCCAATGGAATGTTGGCCTTCGTAACAAGAGGAGTTGAGTATAGGAGCAAAGAGGTCCTTCTACATTTGTACCAGGCCCTGGTGAGACCGCACCTGGAGTACTGTGTGCAGTTTTGGTCTCCAAATTTGAGGAAGGATATTCTTGCTATTGAGGGCGTGTAGCGTAGGTTCACTAGGTTGATTCCCGGAATGGCGGGACTGTCGTATGTTGAAAGGCTGGAGCAATTAGGCTTGTATAAACTGGAATTTAGAAAGATGAGGGGGGATCTTATTGAAACATATAAGATAATTAGGGGATTGGACACATTAGAGGCAGGAAACATGTTCCCAATGTTGGGGGAGTCCAGAACAAGGGGCCACAGTTTAAGAATAAGGGGTAGGCCATTTAGAACGGAGATGAGGAAGAACTTTTTCAGTCAGAGAGTGGTGAAGGTGTGGAATTCTCTGCCTCAGAAGGCAGTGGAGGCCAGTTCGTTGGATGCTTTCAAGAGAGAGCTGGATAGAGCTCTTAACGATAGCGGAGTGAGGGGGTATGGGGAGAAGGCAGGAACGGGGTACTGATTGAGAATGATCAGCCATGATCGCATTGAATGGCGGTGCTGGCTCGAAGGGCTGAATGGCCTACTCCTGCACCTATTGTCTATTGTCCTGCTTTATTTTCAGTGCCCCCCCCCCCCCCATGCTGGATCCCTCTTTGTTCTCTACAAGCCCCCCACACTGGCTGCCTCTTTGTTCTCTTGGCGCCTCCACCGCCTGTGATGGGTACCTCTTTGTTCTCTTGGCGCCTCCCCCACCCCCTATGGTAGGTCCCTCTTTGTTCTCGGTGGCCTCCTCACGCTGGGTCCCTCATTGATCTCTCGGCGGCCCCCCCCCGTGCTAGGTACCTCTGTTCTCGGCGCCTTCCCCCCCCCCCCCTCCCGCTGGGTCCCTTTTGTTCTTTGTTAAGGCAGGGGCAGAGTTGCCGATGTGAGTGGAAGTGTAAATACTTAGTCTTAGCATTGGAACGCATTTGAGCTCTGAATTGTTAACCGGGATCAAAGTTGACAACAAGGTTGTGAAGACTGCTTGTTTTCAGATAGTTGCCAGGTACAGGAATGGATTCGGGCAACAATAGCTAACATAATTTTAGTCGATTACATTTTAAATCCATGTATTCTAATCTGCCAGCTGTTTTTGTTATGCAAAATTCCAAGCGATAAATCCGAGATTGAGAGCCGAGCAGTAAAAATGTGTTTTTGTTATATGGTGGGGAGATTAATAATGGCACAAATTTCCACATGGCGCACAACTGGAATGCAGATTTATTCAGATGCTATCGCAGCTTATAAAAATGTAGCCAGCAGGAATGAAAAGTTGTAAAACTTCTCTTATTGATTAATTTAAACATGGTGTTAAATTAAGAGTGTGCTAAAAGATAAAGCAATTAAGCAACTTAATTAGTTACAGATGAAACATTTTTGCAATATTCCTATTGTGCTCTTAAATAATTTGGATTCTATTAGGTTAGGGAATTTGTAAATTACATTTTTTTAGGCTATTTTATTCCCATTGGCTTTTCCTTGAAAGCAGCAGCTTAATACTTGTTTTAATGTTGTTGCTGGTGGTAACTTCCAACATTAATTATCCTTGTGATTTAAGCCACAGTGGTTGGCAAGCTGGCCATCGGGATTTGTTGCCACAAAAGCCTGAACCTTTGCTTCTCACTCTCCCTCCTCTTGATCAGTCGGGGGAATTGCTTGTTTCTGGATAGTGTGGATGTGGAGAGGATGTTTCCACTAGTGGGAGAGTCTAGGACCGGAAGCCGTAGCCTCAGAATAAAAGGACGTACCTTTAGAAAGGAGATGAGGAGGAATTTCTTTAGTCAGAGCGTTGTGAATCTGTGGAATACATTGCTACAGAGGCCATCATTTTTAAGGCGGAGATTGACATATTCTTGATTAGTACGGGTGTCAGGGGTTATGGGACGAAGGCAGGAGAATGGGGTTGGGAGGAAAAGATAGATCAGCCATGATTGAATGGCGGAGTAGACTTGATGGGCCAAATGACCTAATTCTGCACCTATACCAACTTATGAACTTCCACTCAGTGGGGTACTGAGCAAAGGATGGTTGAAGACAGTTTTTAAAAAAACTGCAGGTCTTTAAACTTTAGAGATACAGTGCGGAAACAGGCCCTACGGCCACCAAGTCCAAGCCGACCAGCACACCCGCACTATACCACACACTCGGGACAATTTTTACCAATGCCAATTAACCTACAAAACCTGTATGTCTTGGAAGTGTGGGAGGAAGCCGGACTACCCGGAGAAAAGCCACACGGTCACAGGGAGAACGTACAAACTGCAAAGAATAGCACCCATAGACCGGATCTAACCCGGGTCTCTGGCGCTGTAAGGTAGCAACTCTACTGCTGCACCACCATGCCGCCCCACAGGTGTTGGCAATCTGAAAGAAACACAGAATTTGTGATACACACAAAATGCTGGAGTAACTCAGCGGGTCAGGCAGCATCTCTGGGGAAAATGGATAGGTGGCGTTTCGGGTTGGGACCCCTCTTCAGACTCCTCGTCACTTATCCATTTTCCCCAGAGATGCTGCCGCCTAACCCGCTGAGTTACACCAGCATTTTGTATGTATCTTTGGTATAATCCAGCATTTGCAGTTCCTTTTTATCACAGAATTTGCTCTTACTGGTACCTGCAGAGTGGAAAGACAGTAATACTTCTGGTGTGACAAGGGGCCTATCCTATTTGCAGGTTGCTTCCTCTAACGGATACGCAGCATTTTCAATTTTCGGACTGTCAAATTGCTGAGGTGTGCTACTTCAGCATAGACGAGGCGTTGAATGTTGCACCTTCCTCATTGTACAACCTTGCGAGAAATCACAGGGACATCTGGAAGATAGATTAGAATCAGCAGACGATAAGAACTGCATTTGCAGCAGGTAACATACTTCAGTGCCTGAATGTAACATCTGAAGAAATACTGATGGAACCCACTTGCTGCAGCTCTGCACACATGCACCTTGTTTAGCACCTTCCGCAGTGAACAAGTTTGTCTTCAAATATCTAACAATATTATATTCACCCGGCCTTTTAGCTGTTGCCAAATGGTAAAAAGATATAAATTATCCTAACGTTGAAGATACCGTGGAAACATGGAACTGCAGGTGCTGGTTTACCAAGGAAAGACACAAAATGCTGGAGTAACTCAGCGGGTCAGGCAGCATCTCGGGAGAGAAGGAATGGGTGACGTTTCGGGTCGAGACCCTTCTTCAGACCAGCATCTGCAGTTTTTTTCCTACAGTGAAGAAAGCGAATGGTATGTTAGCATTCATAGCAAGAGGATTTGAGTATAGGAGCAGGGAGGTTCTGCTGCAGTTGTACAGGGCCTTGGTGAGACCGCACCTGGAGTATTGCGTACAGTTTTGGTCTCCTAATCTAGGAAAGACATTCTAGCCTTAGAGGGAGTACAGAGAAGGCTCACCAGATTGATCCCTGGGATGGCAGGACTTTCATATGAAAAAAGACTGGATAGACTAGGCTTATACTCGCTGGAATTTAGAAGACTGAGGAGGGATCTTATAGAAACATATAAAATTCTTAAGGGGTTGGAGAGGCTAGATGCGGGAAGATTGTTCCCGATGTTGGGGAAGTCCAGAACCAGGGGTCACAGCTTAAGGATAAGGGGGAAGTCTTTTAGGACCGAGATGAGAAAACATTTCTTCACACAGAGTGGTGAGACTGTGGAATTCTCTGCCACAGAAGGTAGTTGAGGCCAGTTCATTGGCTATATTTAAGAGGAAGTTAGATGTGGCCCTTGTGGCTAAAGGGATCAGGGGGTATGGAGAGAAGGCAGGTACAGGTTACTGAGCTGGATGATCAGCCATGATCATATTGAATGGCGGTGCAGGCTCGAAGGGCCGAATGGTCTACTCCTGCACCTATTTTCTATGTTTCTATGTCTATGTTTCTATACACAAAAAGCTAGCATCCCTGGAGAAGATGGATAACTGGCTTTTCGCTTCGGGGCACTTCTTCAAACTGAATGCAGGGGTGGGGGAAAGAATGCTAGAAGAGTGTTTGTTGTAGTTTGTAGTTGTGGTTTATTATTATTGTCATGTGTACCAAAGTACAGTGACAAGCTTTTTTGGTGCGTGCTATCCAATCATGCAAAAGACTATACATCATTACAATCTAGCCGTCCACAGTGTACAGATACAAGAAAAGGGGACTAACGTTGAGTGCAAGATGAAGTCCAGTAAAGTCTGATTAAACTAGTCTGAGGGTCTCCAATGAGGTAGATGTTAGGTCAGGACCGCTCTCTAGTTGGTGATAGGATGGTTCAGTTGCCTGATAACTGCTGGGAAGAAACTGTCCCTGAATCTAGAGGTGTGCATTTTCGTACTTCTTGCGGGGGTGAAACACATCCTTGATTATGCTGATGGCCTTGCCGAGGCAGCGTGACGTGTAGATGGAGTCAATGGGGGGGGGGGGGGGGGGGTGCTGGTCTGAAGAAGGTTCTTGACCTGAAACGTCACCCATTCATTCTCTCCAGTGATGCTGCCTGTCCTGCTGAGTTACTCCAGCTTTTTGTGTCTACCTTCAATGGAAGGGAAGTTGGTTGATGCTCAGGGGGGAAGAGAGTGGAAGTTTTGTTGCCTTCCATCACTGTGAGGGGGTGTTTGGAGTCACTGTGATGGATGTTTGTGTTGGGGTCGTGTGTCCTGTGTTCTTTTCTTTTTTTGCTGTGTCTTGTGACTGCTGAAATTTTGTTCGGTATTTATACCGAATGACAATAAAGTTCTGTTATACTGTTATACTGTTATACAAAGCATGGCAAGCGGTAGGTGAGGGGGAGGAAGGGGGGTTGTTGATAGGCAGATAATGTTTTGGAACTGACAATTAACATGTATTAATTTTCCAAAACCATTTCCTTGAATGTTTTTCAGCATCCCTGGGGCGGTCGGCAATGTCAATGGTCCTCTTTGCTTCAGTGGTGCGTGTTCGAGATGGCCTTCCTCTCTCTGCTTCGACAGATTACGAACACAATAAAGGAGTGCAGGAAACCAAGAAGTATCTCAAAGTGCTGTCAAAAAAACTAGGCCACCTGCCTGATCGAAGTACTCTGAAAGATGTACACTACAATATACAGTAAGTTATTGATATTCCCTTCCCTGCTTTGCTTTAGAAGGGAATGAAGAAAGTTTATGTCTAGCGTTTCCCAAGCAACTTTGCAACCAAAGAAAGGCCTTCAAAATTAAGTCGCTTTTGTCAATCAGCCAAACTGATTTTGCAGAGTTATCTCAAATAGATAATCTGATTTTGCTGCTGTTGGATGCAGGCCATTCAGCTCCAAACACCATGTAATTGATATGCTTTTTGTTTCAAAAGAAGCTATCGTTCTTAACTTTAAAATGAACTGTTGTCCAAGTATCGATTGCCATTTGCAAAGGCCAGTTCTAATTTTCTGCAATAAGACATTCCAACCCTAATCCTCAATACCTCAGACAATGAAGGCAAGAATGCCATATGCCTTCCTCACTGCGCTGTGTTCCCCTTTATGGGGATGTATGTACTTGTACCCAAGGATTATTTGTGTAGGAATGAACTTCAGTTGCTGGTTTATACACAAAATGCTGGAGCAACTCAACGGGTCAGGCAGCATCTCTCGTGAAGATGAATAAGTGACGTTTCGGTTTGAGACTCAGGAAGGGTCTCGGTCCGAAATGTCAATTATTCCTTTTCTCCAGAGATGTGACCTGACTGGTCGGTGCAGACTCGGGCTTGTTTACACACTGCATCTCTAAACTGGTTTAGAGATGGTTATCCTGTCATATGGTGTGTAGGAATTGTGACCAGGACATAACTTCATGATCCCTTTGCACTCAGCCTGGATAGTTTGGTTTAATATCAGAACCTAACAACAGCACCTCTCATAATGTACCTCCCTGGAATAGTAGTCTACGTTCCCAAGTCCTCAGCTGAGCTTTCACCTACATTTTGCTAACTGCTGAGAGCTAGCGCTGGAGGGATTAATAGTTGTTTAAGGGTGTTTGTATGTAGTAAGAAAAGAATCACATGGCACTGCATTGCAGCCATCAAAACGATTGATTGTAAGCCACATAAACAGAAACATGACTTTGATTTAAGTACCCGTTATATTTATGTGTCTGAGGGTTTGTATTTCCTGCCTCCACATGCACCATTTAATGTCCCCTGCATTTGCTTATTTCCAAGAAAGCAAAGTTAACTTTGTGTACATTGTGTTTTGCAGAGTGAGATAAAATGTTATTGGTTGTGAACAAATGGGGAAAACCAGTATAAACCTAAATGGAGATTAATGTCTTTCGATAAGCACTTTGTTCAAACTTGTACACAGGGCACCGTCAGCCATGGGGTCAGTTGTGCTTTCATAGTGTACGGATTAGTCACTGTCTTTTATAAATTGTACATAATAGAGTAGTTGGCAGAGAACTGGAGATGTACATTTGGCCCCTTGTCATTTGGCACTTGTGTAAAATTATGTTAAAGCTGCTTTTGTTTGTCATACTGGTTGAAAACTGCTTAAAAATGAAACAAAGCTAGCTTTAACTATTGTTCAGGAAGTCCGTGCCTCCTAAAACCACATTTCCCTGTTTCATTAATCAATTTAATGGCATCGTGTTTCTCCAGTTGCGAACACAATCCGAGTTTGGCCTCGACCTTCTGATATTGCTGTCACCAGCAAAGAGGTCAGTCATGGAAATGAGTAAAGGTGACGAGCAATACCATCTTTAGTCCACAAGTAATAGACTCGTTGAAAGCTTAGGTCTGGAGGGACCTTTAATCTTAAATAATATATATGTACCCTATATGTCTACCTTTCATTTTAAATGTGAGTTTGGCAGACTAATGCAGGCGTGTTTAAATCATTTTAATTCCTCTCCATTGCGAGTATTATTAATGTTTAAAGCAACGTTGGAGACCCATCTACACAAGTTCATAAGTGACAGGAGCAGAATTAGGCCATTCGGCCCATCAAGTCTACTCCGCAGTTCAATCATGGCTGATCTATCTTTCCCTCTCAACCCCATTCTCCGGCCTTCTCCCCATAACCTCTGACACCCGTACTAATCAAGTGGGTCAGGTACATCTCTGGACAATATTTGAGTGGTGGCTTTAGACTTTAATGAAGTCTAAAGTAAAGTTTAATGTTACCTATCAAATATCTTCTAGAGTAAGAAAATAACTGCAGATACTGGTACAAATCGAAGGTATTTATTCACAAAATACTGGAGTAACTCAGCAGGTCAGGCAGCACCTCAGGAGACCCTAAACGTCGCCCATTCCTTCTCTCCTGAGATGCTGCCTGACCTGGTGAGTTTCTCCAGTATTTTGTGAATAAATATCTTCTAGAGGTCTGCCTGACCTGCTTAAGTTTAGTTTAGCTTAGAGATACAGTGCGGAAACAGGCCCGTCAGCCCTCCGAATCCTCACCGACCAGCGATCCCCGCACATTCACACTATCCGACACACACTAGCGACAATTTTCACATTAATACCAAGCCAATTAACCTACAAAGCTGTACTTCTTTGGAGTGTGGGAGGAAACCGAAGATCTGGGAGAAAACCCACGGGCAGAACGTACAAACTCCGCACAGACAGCAGCCGAGGTCAGGACCGAACCCGGGTCTCTGGCGCTGTACGGCAGTAGCTCTACCACTGCGCCACCGCTCCTGAATTTGAGTTTAGTTTTGTAAACCAGCATCTGCCGTTCCTTGTTTCAGGACGTTTCAGGTTGGGCCAGTTCAGGCTGATTGTAGTTGGGGAGAGATAGCTGGAAAAGAGGTGGGGGCCAGACAAAGCCTGACCTAGTCCACTGCGATTTCTCTTCGAGGTATGTCCACTTTGAAGAAGTTCTCCTCCTCTCTTCGACGAGAGTTTAGCAACATGCTCTCTCGCTGCTCCCCCTCTGTGATATCTTCCTGTCTCCACCTATATCCTTCCTTTGTCCCACCCCCGACATCAGTCTGAAGAAGGGTCTCGACCCGAAACGTCACCCATTCCTTCTCTCCCGAGATGCTGCCTGACCTGCTGAGTTACTCCAGCATTTTGTGAATAAATCGATTTGTACCAGCATCTGCAGTTATTTTCTTATACTACTGGTTGCTCCACTGCGATTTCTCTTCGAGGTATGTCCACTTTGAAGAAGTTCTCCTCCTCTCTTCGACGAGAGTTTAGCAACATGCTCTCTCGCTGCTCCCCCTCTGTGATATCTTCCTGTCTCCACCTATATCCTTCCTTTGTCCCACCCCCGACATCAGTCTGAAGAAGGGTCCCGACCCGAAACGTCACCCATTCCTTCTCTCCCGAGATGCTGCCTGACCTGCTGAGTTACTCCAGCATTTTGTGAATACAGTGATAGGTAAATACAGGTGAGGGGGGGGGGGGGGGGGGAGGTGGAATTTATTGCAAGTGGGTGGACAAAGATCACAGGAATCAGTGCTGGGCCCTCAATCCATTTTCATTGATATTTGATGAAGGAACTAAATGTACCGTGCTCAAATTTGCTGATGAAACAAAGATAAATGGGTTAGCAGGCTATGATGAGAAGCTGCAGCCTGCAAAGGGATAAAGATACATTAAATAAATGGGTAATGAGCTGGCAGACGGAATATAACATCAATACAATGTGGCGTTACCCACTTGGGAAGAAATAAATGAAAAGTAAAATTATTCAAATGGAGAGAGATTGCAAAGGGATCTGGGGGCCCTGGTACATGCAGCCAAAGGTTAGCATTCAGTACAGGAAATAGTTAAGATGACTAATGGGATGTTTTCCTTTTTGCAACAGGTATGGAATATAAAAGCAGCAAATGCAATTTTACAGGGTGCTGTTGAGACTGAACCTGGAACACTGCCTACAATTTCGGACTCTGCATATAAAAAAATATATGCGTCCATCGAAAGCTGTGCAGAGAAGGGAATGCCGAACCTACGGCCTATTTACCTCAGAATATTGACAAATAAGAGGTGCTTTTGTTGAAGCATAGATTCTGAATGGGATTAATAAGGTGGATGCTGAGAGGTACCCTTTGGTACCTAGAAGCAGAGGCATAGTTTCAGACTAAGACTTCACCTTTGTTTAAAATGGAGAAGAGAAGACATTTCTTCTCTGAGTGATGTAACTCTTTGCAAAATACAAAGTGCTGGAGGAACCCAGGAGGTCAGACAACATCTGTGGAGGAAACATTGGCCTTCAGTCAGAGTACTGAGTATTATCCCGCTGAGTTACGCCAGCATTTTGTGATCTACCTTCGATTTAAACCAGCATCTGCAGTTCTTTCCTACACATACTGAAGATAGATGTTGGGAGGTCATGTTGCAGTTATATAAGATGTTGGTGAGGCCACATTTAGTATTGTGTTCTGTTCTGGGAACCATATTATAGGAAAGATGTTGTTAAATTGGAAAGGGTGCAGAGAAGATTTACAAGGATGTTGCCAGGATTCGAGAGTCTGAGCTAAAAAGAGAGATTGATCAGACTGGGACTCTGTTCCCTGGAGTGCAGGAGGATGAGGGGTGATCTTATGGAGGTGTATAAAATCCTGGGAGGAATAGATCTGGTAGACGCAGAGTATCTTGCCCAGAGTAGGGGAATCGAGAACCAGAAGTCATAGGTTTAAGGTGAAGGGAGAAAGACTTTGTAGGAATTTGAGGGGTACCTTTTTCACACAAAGGGTTGTGGGTGTACGGAACGAGCTGCCGGTGGATGTAGTTGAGGCAGGGACTAATGCAACGTTTAAGAAACAATTAAGACAGGTACATGGATAGGACAGGTTTAGAGGGATATTGCCCAAACGCAGGCAAGTAAGATTAGTGTAGATGCGACATGTTGGTCGGTGTTGGCAAGTAGGGCGAAAGGGCCAAATAGATTGATGACATTTTGGGTTGGGACACTTCTTCAAACTGAAAGAGAAGGGGGGTGGGGAGAAAGCTGGCTGTGGAGGTGGAGTCGTTGAATATTTTCAAGGTGGATATTTGGTCTACAAGGGGGTTTAGGGACAGTAAAAAAAGCAGCGTTAAGGCTAAGATTGCTCCAGCCACAATCTTATTCAATGCCAGAGCAGGCTCCAGGTGTCAATTGGTCTATTTTTGCTTCTGTTTGTTAGTTATGATTTGTTTAAGGAAAATTATGCTGCACTCACTTGATTAAGTTCTTTGCTCAAGCATGGGGAAGAGTAATGAGGGCACTGTGCTTGAAAATTGCAGGTCAGACAGCACCTGCAGAGAAAATGTGATAATGAACCGCTTACTCTCTTTTCTCAGGGCATTATGTGAGCACCTGAATATTTGCAGGAGTTTTTATTTTTATTTGTGATTTTGAGCATCTGCAGTGCATTCCTATTATACCCGAGATATGTACATGTGTACTTTCAAAAGGTATTTGGCAAATTACTACATAAAAGGCATGTTGGGAAAATTATAACTAATTGAAGGGGCAGATAGAAATTTGAGTAAAAACTGAAAATGAAGAGTAATGATGACATTTTTCATTTAATATGCTGGAAGGTACCTTTAGAAGTCGATGTTAAGGACCTTTTTTTATATATGAGCTAGATTTGGTTAAACAGCATAATTTCAAAAGTTTATACCTGACTCAGCTTAAAAATATGTTAAAGAACAAGTAGCAGACTTCTGGAGGGCATTGAAAGGGGAAGGCATGTAGCAGATTAAATGTAATTCCAATATGAAGTGAAATGTTTCAGTAAGGATAATGATAAGAAGCAATAGAATACAATAGTCCAATTCTAAAGGAATAGACCAATGGGTATTGGTAGATAAATCTTTGAGTGCAGAGGAGCCAATTAAGACGGATGTTAAAATATCACAGGATCCTAGAAGAATATTGCAGAGAAACAGACTTTATTGGTCCACCTTGTTCATGCTGGCCATGATGCCTTTCTACTTTAATTCCATTTGCGTCCATTAGGCCCATATCCCTCTGTGTCTATTTCTATCCAAGTACATGTCAAAAATCCCTTTAAAACATTGTAATTATATCTGACTCCACTACCTACCTCCATGGACTGCACCTTCTGGATATCTGCCTGGCTCTGTGTGAACATTTTATCCTTTAGATTTCTCCTCTCTTACCTTAAACAACAGACAATAGGTGCAGGAGTAGGCCATTCGGCCCTTCGTGCCAGCACCGCCATTCAATGTGATCATGGCTGATCATTCACAATCAGTTCCTGCCCTCTCCCCATATCCCTTGACTCCGCTATCATTAAGAGCTCTATCTAACTCTCTCTTGAAAGCATCCAGAGAATCGGCCTCCACTGCCTTGTGAGGCAGAGAGTTCCACAGATTTATGCCCTCTAGTCCTGGTCTCCCCTACTCTAGGAAAAAGATTCTGACAATTTATCCTATCTATGTCCCTGCTAATTTAACATACTACTGTAGAGTCACCCTTCAGCTTTCAACATTCCAAGGTGAATAAACCCAATTTATCTGACCTATCCTAATAACGAACAACAGTCCCTGGGTTATTTCTTCCTAAGAACTATCTGCAGACTGATTCCCCTAAGTTAGAAACGTTAGTTTTCATGGTAGCACTACAATCATTCTGAAGAAGGTCCCGACCCTATCCGGTTTCTCTAGGAATGCTGCCCGACACACTGAGTAACGTCAGCATTTTGTGTCTATCTTTGGTATAAAGGCAGCATCTGCAGTTCATTTTTATTACAGTGAAGGAACCAGATTCATTTGTAACTTTCCAAAGAGAAACAAATCGATATTTGGAGAGAGAGAGAATGTAGTGGAATGTTGGGAAAGTGTGTGTAGTGGGAGTTATGAAAGGCCTAAATAGAGTGGATGTGGAGAGGATGGTTCCACTAGTGGGAGAGTCTAGGACCAGAGGTCACAGCCTCAGAATAAAAGGATGTTTCTTTTGAAAGGAGATGAGGAGGAATTTCTTTAGCCAGAGGGTGGTGAATCTGTGGAATTTATTGCCACAGCCAGCTGTGGAGACCAACTCAGTGGGTATTTTTAAAGTGGAGATTGATACATTCTTGATTAGTAAAGACGTCAAGGGATTATGGGGAGAAAGCAGGGGAATAGGGCTGAGAGGGAAAAGCAGATCAGCTCTGATCGAATGGCAGAGCAGACGTGATGGTGCGAATGGCCTAATTCTGCTCCTGTGCGTTATGGTAGTAAAATTGGATTGCTCCTTTGAAAGATAGCTGGGCTGATTGACTACCCCCTGTGCAGTTCTATAAAATTCACACGTGCCACATTGCATTTTTCAGTTTAATATGAAGAACTTTTTTTTAAAAACCATTTTGGCTTTAATCATATGCCAAACACTATTCTTCCAATTTCCCTTAAAGTAATTTTACTGATCACGATGAGTTTGTCTATTGCTGGGAAATGGAATGTCGATAGTTTGGTCATCCCTATTTTTTTGTCTTCCAGTTAACATTAGCACATCGGTGGAAATGCCTTTCTACTTTTCTACAACAATATGCCTCAAGCGTAACTTCAAAGTCTCTCAATACTAAACAGCTCTAATGGCATTTTGGTGCAGTGTGCCGGGCTGTCTATTATAGGCAGTTCTCTGCAATGACTCCATGCTGATATACATACATTAAATCATCCTTTCATTAAAGAAATCAGATTTTTCTGCATTATTTAGCTGGACAAACCTAGCCGCTGGAGAAGAAAGGGCAGCCACTTATATGAATTGTGCCATTCTACATTCAGTCTGTAACTGGTGCTATTTTCCAGTCTTTATTTTCAGTCTGATACGTCAAAATTTATTTCCTTTAATGGAATAGTGGCACAGCGGTAGAGTTGCTGCCTTTCAGCGCCAGAGAACCGTGTGCCATCTGACTTTCTTTGGAATACTGCTACATTGGAACATATATACCTGAGACTATATCAGACTATATACCTGAGACTCTTTATTAGATCTATATCAGATACAAACTGTGAGTTGAAGCTCCTGGTGAAGCAGTTTATGGCAGTAGGTCTAACGTTGCAGGTACAAATAATGCTACTTTGGAGATAGACACAAAATGCTGGAGTAACTCAGCGGGTTAGGCAGCATCTCTGGGGAAAAGGAATAGGTGACGTTTTGGGTCGAGACCCTTCTTCAAACTGAAAGTCAGGGGAGAGGGAACCGAGCGATATGGCATAGAACAAATGAATGAAACAGATCAAAGCCAGCAACAATGATCACGGAAAGGTGGATAATAATAATAATATATTCCTTTATTCGTCCCACAACGGGGAAATTTACAGTGTTACAGCAGCAAAGTGAATAGCAAGAGAGCAAGAGATCATTCATTATAAATAAAAGATACATAAATTGTCATCAATTTTCTGTGTGTTCTTAGCTGTTATTGTTGACTCGTCTGCTGGGAGCAGTGCTGGTTGTGCAGTCTCACAGCAGCGGGAAAGAAGGGCCTCCTATATCTCTCCTTCACGCACTTGGGGTGAAGGAGTCTGTCACTGAAGGAGCTACTCAGTGCAGTGACAGTGTCCTGCATGGGGTGGGAGTCGTTGTCCAGCAGCGATGTTAGCTTTGCCATCATCCTCCTCCTCTCTCCCACCGCCTGCACTGAGTCGAGGGGGCAACCCAGGACAGAGCTGGCCTTCCTGACCAACTTGTCGAGTCTCTTCCCCTCCGCCGCTGCAATGCTGCTGCTCCAGCAGACCACTCCATAGAAAATGGCAGATGCAACCACCGCGTTGTAGAAGGTCCTTAGGAGTGCCCCCTGCACTCCAAAGGACCTGAGTCTCCTTAGCAGATAAAGTCTGCTCTGGCCCTTTCTGTATAGCGCATCGGTGTTTTCAGCCCAATCCAGTTTATTGTTGAGGTAGACACCCAGGTACTTATAAGAATCCACCCTGTCGATGTCCATTCCCTGAATGTTCACCGGTGTCGGGGGGACCTGGCTGGGCCTGCGGAATTTGCCACCATCTCCCTGGTTTCCTCCGGAGGCAGTTCTGCTGGCACCAGTCCACAGACTCCTTGAAACTCATTGTGGAGCCCACAATGGTCCATTGTTGGCAGCGGGGAAGGTGATAATGAGTAATTCTACTTTGGCCAGTGTTGACTGTGAAATCACAGAATAAAAGTATACATTTTTTTATATGGGAGGCATGGGGTTATTGTGTTTGTTGCAACTTTCTAGTTTTGGTTTTAGGATGCATTTACATTGCCGGCTTTAGTGTTTCAATTCCTGTGCCACATTTATGTTGTGTTAACCAGGTTCAAAATATGTTTGGGGCAGAGTTGAACTTTATTCTTGTTCTTACTGATTCCTGTGGAAACACTAACCTTAACTGATTTCTGGCTTTTATTTTACAATGTGATTGCAAGGTAAAATGGTTTTATTTCAAACAGAATGTAAATGCATCTGAGATGGCTATCAGAATGCAATGAAAGGTATACTTTTAAGAGATGTGTTTAATGTACCAGAATTCGGGCTGAAAGCCAATATTAATTAAGAGCTTCATAGAGCTCTTAAGGATAGCGGAGTCAGTGGGTATGGGGAGAAGGCAGGAACGGGGTACTGATTGAGAATGATCAGCCATGATCACATTGAATGGCGGTGCTGGCTCGAAGGACCGAATGGCCTCCTCCTGCACCTATTGTCTATTGTATATTTAGGGTTATTATTGTAGGCAGAAGCAGTAATAGTTTACTATAGGCTGAATTAAAATATAGCAATCAATATCGCACAATGTGTTAACTTGAATGTTAAGATATTAGGCAGTAATTGATCTATTAATTCTTGGCTTTGTAGCTTGTCAGCTTTTATTAGTTTAGTTCAGAGATACTGTGCAAAAACAGGGCATTCGGCTCACCGAGTCCACGCCGACCAGCGATTCCCACACACTAACGCTATCTTGCACACACCAGGGACAATTTTACCGAAGCCAAATAACCTACAATCCTGCATGTCTTTGGAGTGTGGGAAGAGACCGGAGATCGTAGAGAAAACCCACACAGGTCACGGGGAGAACGTACAAACTCCGTACAGACACAACATTTCCTCCACAAGGTATATCCACAGTTTACCTGCAAAGTTTCCTCGGCTGAAGAAACAAGGGGGCGAATTTTCTTCAATCCACACGCTCACTCTCCTCTTTCTGATGCAGATTAATCAAAGCCATGTCAGCAGATTGTCAGCTTTCTGTTGTGGGTAATGTCATGAATCCAGGGTAAAGAATAATATAAAATTCTGAGCAAGGGAAGGACAATGGTATCTCCTCCCAAAAAGAGAGACACTTTCTTTCCACTTTCCATGCCTTGTGAAGTCTGTTCACAGTCATGTACTTCTGTTGCTGCAGAACTGACACAACAGCCCTCTTTGTTGGCAACGAACAAAAATGCAATCTGTTTTCCTTTAAGCTTTTCAATGAAATTTACTTTTATCGCCTGCACAATATAGTAATGGTGCCCTTGTTCTCCTTTTGCCATCTGAGTTTTCTTTACAGCTTGGCAATAAAGCTTAGGACATCACTTCGAAATATTGCTCTGCCGTTTGCGTGGTTTTCCAACATTAACGTTGGCTTCCACATTAAATTCTTGGAGCGTTGTTGAAGAGTGATGTAATAAGAATGATAAAGATGCAGCTTTGGTCCTCAACAGAAGGACTGTAGTAGCGCTGCGAGAAAATAGCTCACCATCTCTGCTCAAGAGCATTTGGGGCTGGGCATTAAGATTCCATCTTTAAATTTAAAAAATAAGATTCACTTGATTGGTACAGTTACAAAAAAGGGCTGAAGTTTGGGGTTTTCAGTTGCTCTGAGAAGGTCAAGATAGTGGCCTTCAGAACAGATACATACATACATATACATATATACATACAGACATACATACATACAGACATACATACATACATACATACATATACATACATACATACATACAGAAAGACATACTTACAGAAATCAGTCTGAAGAAGGGTCTCGACCCGAAACGTCACCCATTCCTTCTCTCCTGAGATGCTGCCTGACCTGCTGCGTTACTCCAGCATTTTGTGAAATACAGAAATACATACATACATACATACTTTATTGTCACACGTACTGTGAAGGTACAGTGAATTTTTTTGTTTTTGCATATATAGTGCACAAAAGAGGTGCCACCAGGTGCCTACAAAGTTACAAAGTACCCTTAAATATTGTTGGACCCTTTTTCGTCCCCACCACCGCAGGGCCATCCCACGCTGGGTCCCCTTTGTTCTTCGCGACTTCGGCCCCCAGAATATGAAGGGAAGCATAGGGTTTGGGCAGCACGGTGGCGCAGCGGTAGACTTGCTGCCTCTCAGCGCCAGAGACGCGGGTTCCATCCTGACTACGGGTGCTGTCTGTACGGAGGTTGTACGTTCTCCCTGCGACCGCGTGGGTTTTCTTCGGGTGCTCCAGTTTCCTCCCACACTCAAAGATGTACAGGTTTGTAGGCTTTGGTAAAATTGTCCCTAGTGTGTAGGATAATATTGTAGAGGGTGATCGCTGTCGGCGCAAACTCGATGGGCCAAAGGGCTTGTTTCCATACTGTATCTCTAAAGCATAAGTTCATACGTTAGCCGCGTTTGGATTGTTTCCCCTGCTCATTGAGACCTGCAGCTAGTTATAATCACAAGACGAATTGTAAGGGAGTTCTAAATATATTTTAACAGTGAAGATGATTTTGGTGTGTGTGTGTGTGTGTGTGAAAACATAATTGCAAACCTTAAATTACTTGAAATGTTTAAAGGAGAATAGGATTAAATTAGATGTCTCATAAGAGAAACAGACTTACTGTTAATGTTTTATGAGGTCTGAGTTATATTTAAGAGCATAGTCAGTAAAATTTGGAGTACGACTGAAATATTGGTTCGTGTTTTTTCAGAATAGTCAATTGTACTTAAATATATTAGCAAAATGTATAATAATGCAATCTTTGTAATGTACATTGTGTTAAATTATTCACGAACTATTTCATCAACGTAATTATTTCATTACTTTCTTTATTACAGACCCAATTAATTTGTCCTTTCTCTCCTTAGTTTTATAAGTTCATTAGGAGTGGGGTATATGATGATCTGCTCTGAAAATTACCCAAATGTGCTGGCTTTCTGCTTCCTGGATGAACTGCAACGAGAATTCATTACTTTATACGATACAGCAAGGATTAACACGGTTGTCAGACCATACTCCTTCATAGAATTTGGTACGCTTCCAGGCTTTTTACAAATGACTTGTATGATGATAGTAGTAATGACAATTTGCCTTCCAAAGTGCTAATTTGTGGAGTGGAAAGACTTGAAAAGTGTTAATTACATATTACTGAGAGAAGGATGATGCACTTTAGAAAATGTTAATCTAATTTTATTGCATGGAAAATCATTTGTCATTTTGGTACTGTATGGTTTTGTGTTTAAGTCAGACCTTTCTCTTACATGAAAATTTGGAGATGGTTGAGGCTATCCTTGCTTAATTGAGACCAGGCTATAGTTGATCATTTTCAGGTAAATTGTAAATTAATGTACAATGAATAATGAACAATATATAACTTGTCTCTTTAATTTCTAATCATATGAGTTATGCATCAAGTTCAGTCTTTCTCATATGTGAGTACTAACGTAGAAGGTGGATATACCATGTTTATCATTTGGGTTTACTTCCCTCTAAGTATCTCCTTTCTTTAAGAACAGCATTGGTTCTGTCTGTGTGGGGCTTGCATGTTCTCCCTGTGACTACAAGGGTTCTTTTGGATGCAAAAGGACACTCGAGTAACTCAGCAGGTCAGGCAGCATCTCTGGAGAATATGGATGGGTGACGTTTTGGGTCAAGACCCTTCTTGGGTGGACCCCAAGATATCGCTGTACATCAATGCTATTACATTTTGTGAGTTTTCCTACTTTTGTAACAAAAAAGGCATCAACTTGAAATGTTAACTTGGTTTGTTTCTTTCTATAGTGCTGTCTGACTTGCTGAGTGTTTCAAGCAGGATCTGCATTATTTTGCTTTTGACCGATATTTCTCAAATTGTATTTTCCCGCTAGATAATTTCATACAGAAGACGAAGCAGAGATTCAATAACCCCCGGTCTTTATCTACGAAGATAAACCTAGGTGACATGCAGACTGAGATCAAATTGAGACCAGCCCATCAGCTTACAATGTTTGATGTTGGAACAGCAAATGGAAACGTACGTCTACATTCGCCCCCCTACAAGGGGATAGGTGAGAATACTTTACTTCTGACAAATTTCATACAAGCACAATGTCAAAAAGTGCTCCAACCTAATCCCACAATATCATGCACTTTGGAAGTCTTCTAAGATTTATCACCCTTTAGAGAAACGGCAGTTCATCTTTCAACCAAAGCCAATTTCAAGTTTTAATTCTGATTACAGGTAGTTTAGGAGCAAAGAGGTCCTTCTGCAGTTGTACAGGGCCCTAGTGAGACCGCACCTGGAATACTGTGTGCAGTTTTGGTCTCCAAATTTGAGGAAGCATATTCTTGCTATTGAGGGCGTGCAGCGTAGATTTACTACGTTGATTCCCGGAATGGCGGGACTGTCGTATATTGAAAGACTGGATCGACTAGGCTTGTATACACTGGAATTTAGAAGGATGAGAGGAGATCTTATCGAAACGTATAAGATTATTAAGGGGTTGGACACGTTAGAGGCAGGAAACATGTTCCCAATGTTGGGGGAGTCCAGAACAAGGGGCCACAGTTTAAGAATAAGGGGTAGGCCATTTAGAACTGAGATGAGGAAAAACTTTGTCAGTCAGAGAGTTGTAAATCTGTGGAATTCTCTGCCTCAGAAGGCAGTGGAGGCCAATTCTCTGAATGCATTCAAGAGAGAGCTAGATAGAGCTCTTAAGGATAGCAGAGTCAGGGGGTATGGGGAGAAGGCAGGAACGGGGTCCTGATTGAGAATGATCAGCCATGATCACATTGAATGGCGGTGCTGGCTCGAAGGGCCGAATGGCCTCCTCCTGCACCTATTGTCTATTGTCTATAGTTCTGCTAAAACACAATAGTTACTTTTGAACAAAGCATTGTATTATGGAAAATCGCATTACACAGACACTTGTGTCAATGGGAGAATTAGGGTAATAGGCTGGAGTTTCAGACTCGTAATAGCAGTTATTTTTCCCTGCAGGATTTTCAAAAATAAAGGTCTTTTCAATAGCAATTCAAATAAACATATTTTTGTTACTGCAAGCTAAAATGTTAAAAGCTGATTTTACATTGTTTGACAGATATAACACAGAGTGGTGAACTCAGCAGGTCAGGCAGCACCTGTGGAGGGAATGGATACTAGTGTGAATGGGTTATCAATGGTCAGCATGGAACCAGTGATCAGTCTGAAGAAGGGACTCGACCCGAAACGTCACCCATTCCTTCTCTCCTGAGATGCTGCATGACACGCTGAGTTACTCCAGCATTGTGTGTCTACCCTCAGTGGCCCAAAGGGCCTGTTTCCATGGTGTTTCACTAAACTAAACTAAACTAAGATATGCTAGGTGTTTCCACAAATCTGCATGCATAAAGATCTTGTCTTGTGCATTGCAAACGTTAGTGAAAAGGAGCAGCAAAAACCTGCTGTTTCCCAGAGTAATGATACCTTTATATGGATCTGTCAATAATTGAAAATAAGGGCATACGATTTATTTCTGATCTTATTTATTGGCACGTGTGATAGACCTTCATATTGTTTTCCACATTAATGCCACCATCTTAATGCAGTTGTCATGTCAGTTCACAAAAGTGTTACCTGACAAAATTTGACATTGTCTTGATAATAGTTCACCAAAAGATTGGTTAATGGAAAGAATTTTAGGGAGCATTGTGAAGGTCTTTCAGCATATTTCATGAAATATTTCATGAACATCTCAGCAGAATTGGAGTTCTGTGTGATTTGGTTTTCTATAAAAAAAACTTTTCCAGTGCATTGGTTAAAACATTTTATGCAATTTAAATTTTGTTATATTTTAGCGTAGTTGGCAACCCATTCTATGTAATATACTTAATAATTAAACAATACATAATAATGCTCAAATAATGTACTCAGAAACCTAATGCAACGTCACATAAAATGCTTTGGAATATAAAACTATAAAATCCATACATTTATGTGAATTACCTTGATGTCATGTGCTGAGTTTTACAACATTCAAACCTTGCAGTGTTTTTTTTACACATTTTAACAGCCTTTGTGTATATTAGTTTTCGTTTTGAAGTGCTTTTTAATCATGTTTACTCAATATCTGTAAGAACGCTCAACTGGGAAGGAATCTATTGCTATTCTCTGAAATAAACATTTAAGATAAACCTTGGTCTGTACAAACTGATAATCATCAGTAGTAATCTAGATCTGAAAGAGTTAATCACTTTGGTTTAGTTTAGAGATACAGCACGGAAACAGGCCCTTCGGCCCACCAAGTCCGCGCCGACCAGCGATCCCCGCACACTAAGGACAATTTACAATTATACCAAACCAATTAACCTACAAACCTGTATGTCTTTGGAGTGTGGGAGGAAACCTGAGATTCCGGAGAAAACGCTTGCAGGTCATGAGAACGTACAAACTCCATACAGACGGCACCCGTAGCCAGGATCAAAATAGGTGCAGGAGGAGGCCATTCGGCCCTTCGAGCCAGCACACCATTCATTGTGATCATGGCTGATCATCCACAATCAGTAACCTGTGCCCAACCTCTCCCCATATTCCTTGATTCCACTAGCCCCCAGATCTCTATCTAACTCAGGCAGATACAGTAGTGGCACTGAAGATGCTTCTAGACGGAGGCCAATTCGCTGGATGTTTTCAAGAGAGGGCTAGATTTAGCTCTTAGGGCTAACAGAATCAAGGGAGATGGGGGGAAAATCAGGAGCGGGGTACTGATTTTGGATAACGATCAGCCATGATCGTGTTGAATGGCGGTGTTGCCTCGAAGGGCCGAATGGCCTACGCCTGCACCTATTTTCCATGTTTCTAGATAGGCACCCAGATATATAGCATGCAACAAAAGTTTTTCACTGTGCATAGGTACATGTGACAGTAAACAAAACTCCACTCATAGGCAGGGAATGGGGGGGGGATAGGGATCGCATGCAGGCTGAGGATAACTTTGCATCATGTTCAGCACAGATATTACGGGCTGAGAGCCCTTGTCCTATGCTGTACTGTTCTATATTCCATGTTCTGGCTGGACTAGGCGGGACAAAATGGAACCCAGTACCAGATGCTGAAATCATAGTTTTTACATTTTATGCTCTGTTGTCAGTGAGAGTACGTCAAAAACAAGCCAAGGGTGTTTTTATATTTGATTTGCGGAATGTAATTGTTACTGACAAAGCCTGCATTTAACATCCAACCTTAATTGCCCCCAAGCTGAGTTTGCGCTAGGCCATTACGGGGAAGAGTTAAGAGTCTGCTTCATCACATTGAAAAGTTAAATGTCATAAGGATGGCAGATTTCTTTTCCCGCAGGATATTTGTGAAGCAAATTACTTTCTGTGATAATCTGATAGTTGTGTGAGCATCTTCACTGACATTCACTTTTTATTCCGGATGTACTCCATTAACTGAATTCCCCGACTATTGTGCTGGATCCAGTCTCGTGTATTTGTGGATCAGTAATCCTGGTCTCTGGATGCTTGTGTAGTAACTTGGTCACTACATAGCTGTACCCTATACGTTATGGACTATTCATTTTATTTGCAAGCTCAGTGCCACTAAAAATAATAGGTCTGGAATGATATTTGCAGTCAACTGTACTAAAGCGATGTGGCAGACTGCCTTTTGGCTTCTTTGTCTTAAATCAGTATGTCTGGCTACTGACCCTCACAGCAGTGGAAACAGTTCCTCCCTACATCTGTACTGGGGAACTTTGTTCTTTATCCAATTATTCATTATCGGGAAGTAAATCAGGTGCAAACCACATTAAATCAATTTTCCACCTTTCTGCTTTGAAGCCATTGCCTCCGGCTGAATTGTAGTCCTCCAGCTCGCTGTTCAATGAAACATTCTTCATAGGTGGGGAATGTTGACCTGCTGAGTTTAGTTTAGAGAAACAGGCCCTTCGGCCCACCGAATCCACGCCAACCAGCGATACCCATACACTAGCACTGTCCTACACACACCAGGGACAATTTTACCAAGCCAATTAACCCACCAACCTGTAGGTCTTTGGAATGTGGGAGAAAGCGGGCGCTCCCGGAGAAAACCCATGCAGGTCACAGGAAGAACGTACAAACTCCATACAGACAGCACCTGTAGTCAGGATTGAACCCGAGTCTCTGACGCTGTGAGGCAGCAACTTTACTGCTGTGCCACCGCTACTAATTCTTGTGACATTATAGGTACAGTTTGTGTAAGAAAATAACTGCAGATGCTGGTCCAAATCGAAGGTATTTATTCACAAAATGCTGGAGTAACTCAGCAGGTCAGGCAGCATCTCAGGAGAGAAGGAATGGGCGACGTTTCTGGTCTAGACCCTTCTTCAGACTGATGTCAGGGGGGCGGGACAAAGGAAGGACAGTTTTGTCCATATCTGATGTCTATCGTGGGTCATCGGAATGTGTTGGAGCGACAAATTATCTACAACAAAAATGTTTTACAAGAACTAGAAACCTGTTGCAAGTGAATAGGTTCAAGGATCTGACTAGTAGAACAGAAAACAGGCTCACTTGTCTGTTTAGTTGCAAGTCAGTTTTATTGGCAAGAAAGGATAAAATCAATACTTGTCTCAGTATGCGCGGGGCGCGTTTTACAGCAGCACACCTCTCTCTCTCTCTCTGCCTCCGTCCACGGTGCTGATCGCAGCTCAGCCTGTCGGTGAACCCCTCTCATATATGTGCTCATCAGATTTATTGGCAAGAGAGTGAACAAAAAGAATACTTGACTTGGTATGCGCGGGGTCCAGTTTTACAGCAGCGCAGCACCTCTCTCTACCTCTCTCTGCCTCTCTCTCTCTCTCCCCCTCTCTCTCTCTCCCCCTCTCTCTCTCCCCCCCCTCTCTCTCTCTCTCTCTCTCTCTCTCTCCCTCTCTCTCTCTCTCCCCCTCTCTCTCTCTCCCCCCCTCTCTCTCTCTCCCCCTCTCTCTCTCCCCCTCTCTCTCTCTCTCTCTCTCTCTCTCTCTCTCTCTCTCTCTCTCTCTCTCTCTCTCTCTCTCTCTCTCTCTCCCTCTCCCTCTCCCTCTCCCCTCCCTCTCTCTCTCTCTCCCCCTCTCTCTCTCTCTCTCTCTCTCTCTCCCTCCCTCTCCCTATCCCTCTCTCTCCCTATCCCTCTCTCTCTCTCTCCCCCTCTGCCTCCATCCCTCTCGTACATGAACTAACCTCTGGCTTACTGGCGCCTGCGTTTATGCAGGTAAGAAATCAGCTGTTGAAATAACCGCCGGTAAGCCCTGGCCGAAAGCGCTGCTCCCAAATTCAAACTATAACCAATTGCAGGGGACTGCGTCCCAGCAAGCCCCCCCCTTTGGAAACTAAGCGCTATCAGCCGCAGGCTGGTGCGTAAAGCAATATACAGCGCTACAGACTTGGCACGTAAAGGTAATACACACAGCGCTGCGGGTTTGGCGCGCAAAGCTTTAAACAGAGCACTGTCGGCTTAACACGTGGAAATTTAAACAAAGAGCTGTCGGCTGAAGCGCTATGGGGTTTCAATGCAGTGCCACCGGCCACAGCGCTATGGGGCTTTAAACATGGCGCTATGCGTATAAGACTTCGTGAAAATTCTCGTATAACAAAAGTGTTTAGAGTAAGTGTGTGGCTGCTTAGTCGGCTACTGCAGCTTTAAATAAATGACATTGCAATCCTTCAAGATGGCGTCCTGCTGAAATGTCATGTTTTCAATTTTCATGAAAGCTGCATGTTGTCACCTTTTCTACAGCACATTATTCCTCCTCTCAGTGAGGGCAGCTAACTCAACTGGAAATCCCAGTGTGGAAACAAAGAACCACAGATACTGGTTAATACGCAAAAGGACACAAAGTGCCGGAGTAGACTTTAGACTTTGGAAATACAGCGCGGAAACAGGCCCTTCGGTCCACCGAGTCCGTGCCGACCAGTGATCACCCTGTACGTTAGCACTATATCCCACATTGCACAATAGGGACAATTTACAGTTTTACTGAAGCCAATTAACTGACAAACCTACACGTCTTTGGAGTGTTGGAGGAAACCGGAGCACCCAGAGAAAACCCATGCAGTCACAGGGAGAAAGTACAAACTCCATACAGACAGCACCCGTAGTCAGGATCGAACCTGGTTCTCTGGCGCTGTAAGGCAGCAAGTCTACTGCTGCGCCACTGTGCTGCACGTTTCGGGTCAAGAAGGTTCTCAACCCGAAGCATCATCTATCCTTATTCTCCAGAGATGCTGCCTGACCTGCTTAGTCAGCACAGCACTTTGTGTCCTTGTGTGGAAAGCCAAGTTGTGGCTTGGGCCTCAGTATCACTTCAATTCATGCATTGATCATTTGGGACTAGTAAATATTTCCCGCTAAACAAATGCCCGAATGAACAAATATGTATGTTTCTTTGGGGATTGTAATATGCAACCAGATTCACAATGCGGCATTTTGTGTTTCGTTGCCACAGCTCCAAATCAAAGACTGGAACCGGTGAAGCTGCCAGGATTCATATCTTGTTTACTAAGCTTCCTATGTGCGGCTTTAAATCTAATCCGTGGATTTCATGCAATGGAAATTTTATTTCAGGTGAGATGCACAGTACTTACTCAAGTCGGTATATTTACTCTCTTAATTAAATTTCAAGTTTAATACATAAACGTTTTTCATGTGCGGTGTTTAAGGATCAACATGAGTGCGTACTGTTTTAGATTAATCTCCCATCATAACACGGATATTTTCAGTCTTGTCTGAGAAATGACAAACAGCAATCTGTGGAGCTGGAGAAACAGATTCAGGGGCAGTTTCGTCCCAGCTGTTATCAGATAACTGAACCATCCTACGACAACTACTATCCACTTCATTTGGAGACCCTCGGACTATCTTTGATTGGACTTTACTGGCTTTACCTTGCACCAAACGTTATTCCCTTAGCCAAAACATTATGACCACTGACAGGTGAAGTGAATAACATTGGTTATCTTGTTACAATGGCACCTGTCAAGGGGTGGGATATATTAGGCAGCAAGTGAACAGTCAGTTCTTGAACTTGATGTGTTGGATGAAGGAGAAATGGGCAGGAGTAAAGACCTGAGCGACTTTGACAAGGGCCAAATTGTTATGGCCAGACGACTGGGTCAGAGCATCTCTGAAACGGCAAGGCTTGTGGGGTGCTCCCGGTCAGCAGTGGTGAGTACCTACCGACAGTGGTCCGAGGAGGGACAAACCACAAACAGGGTGTTGGGCGCCCAAGGCTCATCGATGCATGAGGGCAACGAAGGCGATCCCGTCTGGTCCAAACTGACAGAAGGTCGACTGTGGCACAAGTCACAGAAAATTTTAATGATGGTCTTGGGTGGAATGTGTCACAATGCACAGTGCATCGCACCCTGCTGCATATGGGGCTGCACACGGAGGACCAACAGTATATTAGGCCGGTGGTCATAATGTTTTGGCTCATCAGGTCATAATGTTTTGGCTGATCGATGTATCTGTACACTGTGAATTGCTCGATTGTAATCATGTATTGTCTTTCCGCTGACTGGTTCGCACGCAGCAAAAGGTTTTCACCTCTAGCTCTGTACACGTGACAATAAACTAAACTAGACTAAACAAAGACCTGAGACTCAGCTGGGCCAGGTAGTTGTCATGCTACTGATAATGCACGTTTAGAATAGAATTGGCAGAGTTCAGCTCCTGCCCTTAGGTGGCATAGAGCAAAGGGTATTAATAGACCCCAGGAAAAAAGTGATCTGATGAGAGAATTTCTCATTAAGGTTTGAGCTCAAGTAATGAACCTTATTAAGTACGTGCAGGCTGCAGCAGACAGCTGCAACTAAGTGCTGCCATTAGGTTAAATAGTTCTGATGGTAATTATTTCCTAGTTTATTGAGCAATGGTGTTCATTCAATTCCAAGCAAGTAAGTAACTCGAAATCCAGCCTGTCGTTTTTAATAGCATAATATAGAAAGTGCAGATTGTAATATGTCCTGGAACTGAATTCTCAACTGCGGAAACAGATTTATTTTTTAAGTCAGCATCAAGATGAATTGCTGCCCCAAGATATGCTGAAGTGTGTATCTGTCCCTGTAATAAGTATAATCTTTACCTGCGTTTGTTTAGAACATAAAGTGCTCGAGTGACTCAGTGGGGCAGGCAGCATCTTTTAGTTTTAGGGATGCAGAGGGGAAACGGGCCCTTCAGCCCACCGAGTCCACACCGACCAGCGATCCTATCCTTGCGCACTTACACAATTCTACACACACTAGGGAGAATTTATACTTATACCAAGCCAATTAAATTACAAACCTGTACGCCTTTGGAGTGTGGGAGGAAACCAGAGGTCCCGGAGAAAACCCACGCAGGTCACGGGGAGGACGTGCAAACTCCGTACAGACAGCACCCATAGTCAGGATCGAGCCCGGGTCTCCGGCGCTGTAAGGCAGCAACTCTAGTACTGAACCACCATGGAGAACCATGGATAGGTGATGTCTCGGGTTGGGACCCTTCTTCAGACTGATTGTAGTTGGGGGGAAGGGTGGGGGGTGGAGTTAAAAGCAGGGAAATAGAGGACAGACCTGAAAAGTTGCCTCTCCGTGTAGGTGCCATATCTAACCCCCCCCCCCCCCCCCCCCCCCCACTACTCCCTCAGTTACTGCTTGACCTGCTGAGTTCTTCCAGTAACTTGTATGCACATTCCAGCATCAGCAGTCCATTGTGCCTCCTGACCCAAGCCCGTTTTACATAGAGCTTGTGATCATGCATTCCTTGTTAATGCATTGGCTCGAATACAAACTAAATTGATCAACATTGTCAATCCATTAAAAGTAAATTCACTAAACAAAAATATTGACTTTTTAAATGTTTAAGTGCAATCTTTCTGAGAGAGCCTGAAGGGGATTGTTGAATAGAGCAAACAATGCTTAATTGCAACTAAAATGTATTAAGAATGATTTTCCATCAGAAATCAAATAGGCTTTTAACCTAGATTTGAGGAGGTGAGCACTAACTAGTGAGACTGTTAGTAGTAGCTGGTTGAGAAATAGGAGAGGACAATATCCAAAGCATGCCGTTACCATTGTAAGGACGTAACTGAACACTGGAGTAAATGCACACACTTTGAAATAAAACTCAAAATGGATTCTAAATACCTATCAACTTTTAATGCATCAATCACTGTTATCTGCAGCTAATCAGACTCTGCCCCTGTTTGTCATTTTACTGAGCCCCCCAATTTCTTGAGATTGAAGAAAAACAAATTTTCAGAGCTGAGATAGTTTAGTTTATTATCTCATGTACCAGTACAGTGGTAAGCTTTTGTTGTGGGTCAACAGAAAGACAATACATGATTTCAATCGAGTCATTCACAGTTTACAGATGCATGACAAGGGAATAATGTTTAGCGTAAGATAAATCCTAGTAAAGTCTGATTGAAGATAGTCCAAGGGTCTTCAGTGAGGTAGGTAGTTGCTCAGGACTGCTTTCCAGTTGTTGATAGGATGGTACTCACCAGATTGTTTTACAATGGTGACCCTTGTGTAGTCCGGTTGCTGTTATGTTACTTTATGTCATTTGGCAAGTACTTCCTTGCTTAATCTTTGCTGTAACTGGATCTAGATGGAATTGCTGACTTGCTTGCTAGGATCTAAGTATCCAGAGTTCTTCTACCAAACTATTTTCAGCAGTTTGGGATAGTAGTTGAATCTAAGCCACGTTCAAGCCAAGAATGAGAATTTGGATTTTGGTTTGTGGCAGGAAGTGTTGCCAAGCCATAAGCACAAACAAACCGTAGTTTCTTTGTCAAACGTGAATCTTTTGACTTTAGTTTAGAGATACAGTGTGGAAACAGGCCCTCCGAGTCCGCACCGACTAATGATCACCCCCTACGCTAACACTATCTAGCACGTTGTGGACAATTTACAATTTTTACCGAAGCCAATTAACCTACAAACCTGTACGTCCTTGGAATGTGGGAGGAAACCGGAGCACCCGGAGAAAACCAACAACTTCACAGGGCGATGCTGGTATTTTCTGGGTCAAGATGTGGTCATAGAGTAGGAGGGCAGGAGAAATCACAGAGGGGGTTCATAGCTTCACAGGGAGAACGTACAAACTTTGTACAGAGAGCACCCGTAATCAGGATCGAAGACGGGTCTCTACAGCTGTAAGGCAGCAACTCTACCATTGCGCCACAGTGCTGCCCCATCGTTAAGATGGGTTAAATATTTATGGATTATTGGGCAGAAGATGACGAATTGGAGTTGAGGTTCCTCCATTTATTAGAAAATATTTAAGGGCCTGTCCCACTTCGGCGATTTTTAAGGCGACTGTCAAAGTCGTAGCAGATCGCCGAAAAACCGGCGACTGGACTCCCCCTACGACAATGTCTACGACAAGCTACGACAACCTACCACCTAGTCGACGGCAAGCTACCGACAACCGGCGACCCAGTCGTCGCGACTTAGGACGTCCACCTACGACTGCGCCTACGGCAAGCTACAACAACCAAAGTCAACCTACCTCCACCCTCGACAAGCTACGACCCTGTCGGTCACAACTGATGACAACTGTAGCCATTTGATGTAATTTTGGCGCCAAAGGGGTGTGGGTAGGGTTTCCAATCATTCTGCTTCATGACTGCCATGGAGCAACCTATGATGGCATTGCTCTTACAAGAAGAACAAGCCCTGCTGCTTGCAGTGGCCCTCATGCTTAAAATTCTGCAAGACAGAAGGACGAGATGAATGGGGAAGAAGAAGCCCAAGAAGAGGTCTGTGTGGTTGAAGCCCTTGTCCCTGAAGAGACCCAGGAAAGCGAACAAGTTGAACCATGTGGATATAAAAACTGTTCAACTGAAGCACAATAATAACACATGGGTAAAGTAAAAACTTTCAAGTAATTGAGTTCAAAGAACAGGAAGAGTGAAGATGGTGGAGCCATTCTGAGTAGAAGTTTGTCCAGCTAACGTCAATAAGATAATTGGCAATTGTAGAATATAGAACAGTGCAGCACAGGAACAGGCCCTACGGACAATCGTGAGATGACAAGATATTTAAATAAGTTGGAGTCATACCCTTTCGTCAGTATGAGAATATAATTTTAACCTCATAGTGTCATGGAGTCACACAGCATGGAAACAGGCCCTTCACTCCAACTTGCCCACACAAGCCAATATGTCCCATCTACACTACTCCTGTATCTGAATTTGGCCCATACCCCTCTAAACCTGTCCTATCCATGTACCTTTCTAAATGTTTCTTAAACGTTACGAGAGTACCTGCCTTAACTACCTCCTCCGGCAGCTCGTTCCATACACCCATATGCACTTCGTGTGAAAAAGTTATTCCTCGGGTTCCTATTAAATTTTCCTCTCTCACCTTAAACCTGTGTCCTCCGGTTCTCGATTTCCCCTACTCTGGGCAAGAGACTCTGTGCGTCTATCCGAACTATTCCTCTCAGAAACTAATCAGGGAACATAGGCACTACAGGACAAAAGGGATGAAGCACAATTCATGCCTGTCAATTCATGACTGTTGCACCTTTAGGACATTTGAGTGACTTGGGAGTAGTTATTCTAATCCTGTGAACATAATTGCTGAATCCATGGTCAGGTTGCAGTGTTGTTTTGGTACATTGGCATTGAAAAGGCCTTGGAGAGGAGTGGTGTAAATGATTCCAGCCTGTTCTGAATTTACGAAGATAGACTTGTTCAATTGAGTACGCGTCAGGTGCTATAATCAGATATATAAAATGCTGGAGAGAACAGATTAAAAAAAAACGTACACAACTTCAATTAAAGGGATATAAGGTCAATAAAACTAAAATATGGCTGAAGGCTGGAAATTTAAGAAAGGAATCCATTCCATGGTTATTAGCATCTAATAAATTCTATCAGTAAATCAGGTTAATAGCAAGAGCATAAACACCTTTAAATGAAAATACCTGATTTGTGGTAGCATTATCAGGTTCAGTGTTCGGTGCGACTTGTAAACTTCTGGTTATGGCCTCAGTTCAGATGAAATGCCCTGGAAGTCGACTGATCTGGGACTAATAATGTGAAACCCAGCATTAGTTATAGAGAGTCATAGAGTCACACGGCGTGGAAACAGGCCCTCCGACCCAACTTGCCCAAACCGGCCAACATGTCCCAGCTACACTAGCTACCTGCCTGTATTTGGCCCATATCCCTCCAATCCTGTCCTATTTCTGTTTCTTAAACGTTGGGATAGTCCCAGCATCAACTAAAGACTGAGGCAGCTCGTTCCATACACCTACCACCCTTTGTGTAAAAAAGTTACCCCTCAGATTCCTATTAAATCTTTTCCCCTTCACCTTAAACCTATGTCCTCTGGTCCTGTATTTGCCTACTCTGGGCAAGAGACTCTGTACATCTACCCGATCTATTCCTCTCATGATTTTATATACTTCTATATGATCATCCCTCATCCTCCTGCGCTCCAAGGAATAGAATCCCAGCAGACTCTCCCTATAGCTCAGACCCTCTAATCCTGGCAACATCCTCGTTGTTTGGTCATTTAATTTTGTTACCTTTACTTATCAAAAAAGTGTGAGCAAGAAACTCTCCTTTCTTACAGAGATAAAGAAGTATGAATTTAATTGTCTCATAGAAACATAGAAAATAGTTGCAGGAGGAGGCCATTTGCCCCTTAGAGCCAGCACCGCCATTCATTGTGATCATGGCTGATCATCCACAATCAGTAACCCGTGCCTCCCCATATCCTTTGATTCTGCTAGCCCCTAGAGCTCTATCTGACTCTCTTTTAAATTCATCCAGTGAATTGGCCTCTACTGCCTTCTCTGACAGAAAATTCCACAAATTCACAACTCACTGGGTGAAAACTTTTTTTCTCATCTCAGTTTTAAATGGCCTCCCCTTTATTCTTAGACTGTGCCCCCTGGTTCTGGACTCCCCCAACATTGGGAACATGTTTCCTGCATCTAGCCTTGTCCTTTTATAATTTTATACAAGCAGGATTTCCCCTTCATAAATCCATGCTGACTTGGACCAATCCTTTTACTACTATCCAAACGCGCAGTTATTACTTCTTTAATAATTGACTCCAGCATGTTCCCCATCACCGATGTCAGGCTAACTGGTCTATAATTCCCTGTTTTCTCTCTCGCTCCTTTCTTGAAAAGTGGGATAACATTAGCTACCCTCCAATCCACAGGAACTGATCCTGAATCTATTGAAAACTGGAAAATGATCACCAATGCATTCACGATTTCAAGAGCTACCTCCTTGAGTACCCTGGGATGCAGACCATCAGGCCCTGGGGATTTATCAGCCTTCAGTCCCATCAGTCTACCTAATACTATTTCTTGCCTAATGCAAATTTCTTTGAGTTCCTCTGTCTCCCTAGATCCTCTCTCCTTTAGTACATCTGGGAGATTGGTTCTGTCTTCCTTAGACCTGTTTCTGCCTTCAAGGGACCCACATTTGTTTTTACTAATCTTTTTCTCATCACTTACCTAAATAAGCTTTTACTGTCCTTCTTTATATTCTTAGCCAGCTTACCCTCGTACTTCATCTTTTCAGCCCGTATTGCCCTTTTTGTTACCTTCTGTTGTCCTTTGAAAGTTTCCCAATCCTCTGGCCTCCCGCTACTCTTTGCGACGTTATACATTTTTTCTTTTCGTTTCATTCCATCTCTAACTTCCCTTGTCAGCCACGGTTGCCTCTTCCTCTCCTTAGAATCTTTCTTCCTCTTTGGATTTAAATGCTCCTGCATCTTCTGGATTATGCCCAGAAATTCCTGCCATCGCTGTTCCACCGTCATTCCTGCTAGGATCCTTTTCCAGTCGACCTTAGCCAGCTCCTCTCTCATGCCTTCACAGTCCCCTTTGTTCAACTGCAACACTGACACTTCTGATTCACCCGTCTCCCTGTCAAATTGCAGATTAAAACTAATCATATTATGTAAGAAAATTGCTGCAGATGCTGGTACAAATCGAAGGTATTTATTCACAAAATGCTGGAGTAACTCAGCAGGTCAGGCAGCATCTCAGGAGAGAAGGAATGGGCGACGTTTCGGGTCGAGACCCTTCTTCAGGCTATTATGGTCACTACCTCTAAGCGGTTCCTTTACCTTGAGTTCCCTTATGCAGGATCATTTCGGAACATATGATATAACAATAAAACTCTTGACTCTCGAAAAAGATTGAGATAGTTCCTCGGTCTCTCTCTCCCCCCCCCCCCCCCCCCCCCCATCCCAGTTCTCCCACTGTCTTCCTTTCTCCACCTATATCCTTTCTTTGTCCCGCCCCCCTGACATCAGTCTGAAGAAGGGTCTCGACCCGAAACGTCACCCATTCTCTCTCTCCTAGGTGCTGCCTGACCTGCTGAGTTACTCCAGCATTTTGTGAATAAATACCTTCGAGATATGATTCACAGCATTTGTGGGTCTGCAAGCAAACTGCTAAAGGGCTCTTTAATTTGCTCTATAGGCATTATGAATTGAACGTTTATGAAGATTTTCATCTTGATAAGATAAGGTCTATTATCAGCTGAATTATATTAATCTGAATAGCTATTAAATTGCAAATATAGTATTCACAACAAGTCGAACAGCAAGTAATATTTTCACTGCCCATTTGTAGTGTGCAGGTGACAAGCACAGCATTCCATGCATGCACTCAAGTGCATTAGAGGTTAATTAGAGTGCATTCTACCATGGAATGAGATGATTATTAATTTTGCACCTAAGTTTATGGATTTTTGTTGTTCATAGATATTGATGGGCAAGGTAGAGCTAGGAATATGGGTTGTGCCACAGATTATCCGAAATCCTATTGAATGTTGGAATGGCCTCATTTGAGGTGTACAAAATCGTGAGAGGAATAGATCTTGTGGACGCACAGAGTCTCTTGCCCAGAGTAGAGGAATCGAGAACCAGAGGACATAGGTTGTAGGTGAGGGGGGAAAGATTTAATAGGTGAGGGGTAACTTTTTTTTACACAAAGGGTGGTGGGTGTATGGAACGAGCTGCCAGAGGAGGTAGTTGAGGCAGGGACTATCGCAATGTTTAAGAAACATTTAGACAAGTGCATGGATAGGACAGGTTTAGAGGGATAAGGGCCAAACACAGGCAGGTGGGGCCAGTGTAGCTGAGACAGACTGGTCGGCATGGGCAAGTTGGGCCGATGGGCCTGTTTTCACGAGGTATCTCTCTATGACTCTGTGGCTACATGGCCAACTCCTGTTCTTGGAAATGTGAACGAAAAAACTGCAGGTGCTGGAAATTTTAAAATAGGGAAAGAAAATGCTGAAACCAAGTAGGGCAGCATCTGTGGAACAACAAACGGGTTAATGTTATAGATCAGTGACCCTTCATGTTTCATCAGGACCATGTACACCTTCCACATAATTCACTGCAATGATTAATCTAGGTTGTAACATCAACACCTTCCAAACCTATATTTTTATCAATAGGTCCCTCAGGACCACTTTATTAGCTGCAAAAAGCTTAAATTATCATCAGCTATAAAGGCTGCCCTTTTTTTCAATTCATGAACCAAGCACAACGGTAGACAGCATCAGAGACCTGGGTTCAATCTTGACTATGGTGCTGTCTGTATGGTGTTTGTACGTTCTCCCCGTGACCATGTGGGTTTTCTCTGGGGGCTCCAGTTTCCTCCCACATTCCGAAGACATGCAGGTTTGTGTGTTAATTGGCTCCTGTAACTTGTAATCTGTCCCTAGTATGTAGGACTGTGCCAGCATATGGGGTGATGGACAATAGACAATAGGTGCAGGAGTAGGCTATTCGGCCCTTCGAGCCAGCACCACCATTCAATGTGATCATGGCTGATCATTCTCAATCAGTACCCCGTTCCTGCCTTCTCCCCATACCCCCTGACTCCGCTATCCTTAAGAGCTCTATCTAGCTCTCTCTTGGATGCATTCAGAGAATTGGCCTCCACTGCCTTCTGAAGCAGAGAATTCCACAGATTTACAACTCTCTGACTGAAAACGTTTTTCCTCATCTCCGTTCTTGAAAAAGTTTTTCCTCGTCTCCATTCCTGAAAAGGTTTTTCCTCATCTCCGTTCAGGTCGATGCGGACTCGGTGGGCCGAAGGGCCTGTTTTTGCACCGTATCTCTAATCCAATCTAATCATACTCTTACTTTTCCAATATGAGTTAAATTGGACGCTGCAAACGTTATGACTGGGCCAATTCCTTGTGCCATATTGAAGATGAAAGCTTGCTGACTTGACTTACCGCCTGGGGGTGAAAATACCACGTGTCTGATCAAGAAAAATAATTTATCAATGGTACAGTGGGAGCAAGTGAGGAGAGCGTTGGAGCAAGTGAGGAGAGCGTTGGTTGAGAGTTTTCTGTCAGAGCAGTTGTGAGTCGCTCTACCACCTGTGCTCCTCACTAATCCCCTCACAGTGGCCACAGCCAAGTACATTGTCCTTGACGTGCCATTAGAATTGGCCACCAGGCAAATCAGCCAGAATTGTTTGCCAGCTCTACTTTCTCCTTCCCGTACGAGAGAGAAGTGCTTGGCCAGGAGCCATTCCCCAAGGGTTTCACAGTCAATATCAACTTTGCCATGTGCACAACTACTGGCACAAGCAAGCCTGTTGAGCTCAGGTATGTCGGTATCTGGTGCGTTGCTACATGGTTCATGAAAGCAAGTCTCTTTATTCAGCCGGTGGAAAACTACAGAGAGCCAGAGAACTTTTAACTCGGTAAGTGTTCCCCGTTTCCATGAAGCATACTGACTTTTACACATTACTTTGCGCCAAGGCACGAAAATGCGTATGTATGATTTTGAATTTTAATAGTGTGCTGTCGCAGTCTTCAAAGGGCAGGAGTAATCTGCTCTGCGGTTTTGGAATTTAAATGGAATTAGCCAAAAACCAGATAAATTCTTAAGGTTAATGCAAAGTAATCTGTAATGGTTTCAATCACTCAAGATAATGAAAGCATTCTTTGATTTTTTTTTTGGGGGGGTGATGAATGAGCCAGCAGTGTGAGGTGATTGGGCCCTCTACTGGAATGATGAGCTACATGCACATTTGTAGTTTTGAATGGTCTGTTTTACCCATTTTCCCTTGTTCTCTCGTTCCATGTTACATGCTCACAAGTTGTAGGAGCAGAATTAGGCCATTCGACCCATCAAGCCGTTCAATCATGGCTGATCTATCTTCCCCTCTCACCCCCATTCTCCTGCCTTCACCCCATTACTCATGACACCCGTACCAATCAAGAATCTATCAATCTCCGCCTCAAAAATATCCATTGACGGCCTCCACAGCCTTCTGAGGCAATGAATTCCACAGATTCACCACCCTCTGATGAAAGAAATTCCTCCTCATTCTCCTTTCTAAAGGTATATCCTTTTATTCTGAGGCCGTGTCCTCTGGTCCTAGACTCTCCCACGAGTCAAGTCAAGTCAAGTCAAGTCAATTTTATTTGTATAGCACATTTAAAAACAACCCACGTTGACCAAAGTGCTGCACATCTGATTAGGAAAAAAAAAAAGAAACAGTGGAAACATCCTCTCCGCATCCACTCTATCCAGGCCTTTCATTATTCGGTAAGTTTCAATGAGGTTCTCCCCCTCATCCTTCTAAACTCCAGCGAGTACAGGCCCAGTGCCGTCAAATGGCAGATCCATACTGCAGGTCCACACTGAGACCAGCTATCCACTTCAATCTCTAAAGCACACGATCATTTTTCTTCTGAACACAGGACGTCAGAGTTGAGCCCGCTGCACGCAACAGAGCCTGTGTCTCTCGTACCCGAGGGGACCAGACCGCGTGTCGGATCCTCATTCCCACCTTCCACCCAAGTACCCATCTGATGGTTTACTAATCTCACAAGGTGGAGGGAAGTTATGCCGACAATCTCAGTGTGGCTTTCAGTAAAATCAAGAGTGTTTTATGGTCATGTGTCCCAGATAGAGCAATGAAAATCTCACTTGAAGCAGCACAACAGAATATTTAAACATAGCACTCTGTAAACGGTGGGGCATGGTGGCGCAGCGGTAGAGTTGCTGCCTTGCAGCGAATGCAACGCCGGAGACTCAGATTCGATCCTGACTACGGGCCAGTCTGTACGGAGTTTGTACGTTCTCCCCGTGACCTGCGTGGGTTTTCTCCCAGATCTTCCGTTTCCTCCCACACTCCAAAGACGTACAGGTATGTAGATTAATTGACTGGGTAATATGTAAAAAATATGTCCCTAGTGTGTGTAGGATGGTGTTAGTGTGTGGGGATTGCTGGGCGGCGCGGACTCGGTGGGCCATAGGGCCTGTTTCCGCGCTGTATCTCTAAATCTAAAAAATCTAAACAATATAATAAACGAGAAGTAATCTATTCATGAAGTAATGCTTGTTATTGAAGTGACTTGTGACTTGATCTTTTTTTTCATTGTTTTAGTCGGTCTTGTTCTAGAAATATTTTAAAAGTTAGCGAAAACAGCTAACTAAAGATTAAATATTTCAAGTATCATTAACTGGACTGCTTATTTGGAAGGATCTCTGAATGCTGCAAAAGGAAATACCTCGGTTCGGCAGTCTCTGTGGAAAAATAAGTCATGTTTCTATTTCTGTCGCCACAGGAGACAACAGCATTGTCTGTTTTTATTTCAGATTTCCATTATCTGCATTTTTTACGTTTGGTTTTCCATTCTTTCCTGTGCTTTTAATAACATGCAACATCTTTGTTTAATCAAACAGGACGATGAGGAGGAATTACACACAATTGCTGTGTTTTTCACTGGTACTGCTGCATGTTTGTATCAGGTGGGTTTCTGGTTGCTCGGTAGCCTGTTTATAGGTGATAGGAGCAGAATTAGGCTATTCGGCCCATCAAACTACTCCCACCATTCATTCGTGGCTGATCTATCTTTCCCTCTCAACCCCATTCTCCTGCCTTTTCCCCATAACCCCTGACACCCGTACTAATCAAGAATCTCCAGCTGTGGAGGCCACAGTAGCAAAGAATTTCACAGATTCATCACCCTCTGACTAATTAAATTTCTCCTTGTCTCCTTCCTAAAAGAACTTCCTTTAATTCTGAGGCAATGGCCTCTAGTTCTAGACTCTGCCACTAGTGGATACATCCTCTCCACATCCACTCTATCCAAGCTTTTCACTATTCTGTACGTTTCAATATCTGGGTGAGCCTTTTGTGACCAGCGACCACAGTTCTCTATTAGCTTTAAATTAATGACTTATAAAGACAGTGTAGTGGCCTGGCGGAGGGAGGCTAGAGAAAAGGCAAGACGCCAGGCAGTTTAAGGTAAGGTTCTTTATTAGGCTGTGAGCTCCTGCTCACAGCGTAGTCCACCTAGGGATGAGCCACGCCTCCCAACGGGCTGGCTTTTAACCCCTTACGCCTGTCCGTCACGTAACGAGGGGGCTGACCCAAGGAGTGGCCTGATCCCCCGGGACCGCCATAGGACCCCCCCCCCAAGAACCGGAGGTACCCGGGACCGCCATAACAGGATGGGCCCACTAGTTAAAATTCAGAATCGGGCCAAGGCCAATTTTAATGGTATTGGACAGAAACTTGCTCAGGTTTGGTGGAGTACGTTGTTTGCAACAAAAGAATGTCTGGAAAATGGGATGCTTTTGAAAGTGTGATGACAAGAGTTCAGGGCATGTACGTTCCTGTTAGATCAAAGGGCAAGGAAGGTGGGAGAAAGGAAGCCTGGATGATAAGACAAATTGTGGTTGTGGTAAGAAAATAGGAGGCATGGAACAGGGATAGGATAGGATAGGATTCAGGATATCTTTATTTGTCATCCAAAAAACAAGTTTTTTGGACGAGATTTCGTCACCCACAGTCCAACAATAAGAGCAATAAAATAAGCAAATTACACAACCCCAACCAACACAAAACACAAAAAAAAAGAAACATCCATCACAGTGAGTCTCCTCCAGTCACCTCCTCATTGTGATGGAAGGCCAGAATGTCATTTCTCTTCCCCTACCGTCTTCTCCCGCGGTCAGGCTGTTGTATTTGTTGGTCAGGCTGGACTCAAGTGTATTCCTGAAGGAGTTTCAGAAATCAAAGAGCCTACTTAAGAAGTAAATCAGGAGAGCAAAAAGGGAGCAATAGATATCTCTGGTAGGTATTCAGATATTATTATGGTAAATGCAAAGAGATTTTATGTACATTGAGGGTAACTAGAGAGAAAATAGGCCCCCTCAGAAATCAAAGTGGTCATCAGTGTATGGAGGTTCTCCATGATAATTTGTTCTGTTTTTACCATGGAGAAAGACATGGACTGTGGAACTTGGGACAGCTAATGGAGATGTCTTGTGGACAATCTGGATTACAATCAGATAGATGCTGGGTGTCCTGAGGCATCTGAAGATTTCTCCCAGGCCTGATGAGATATTTTCTGAAGATATTGTACGAGGTTGAAGAAGAAATTGCAGGAGCCCTGGCTGAGGTAAACGAATCACTATTAGACACGGGGGAGGTGCCGGAAGACTGGAGGGTGGCTGATGTTGTGGCCCTGCTTATCGACTACTGAGCCTAACATCTGTAGTGGGAAAATTACAGGATTGGATTCTGAGGGGTAGGATATATATGCACTTCGATAGACTGGGGCTGATCAGCAAAAAGGCAGCATGGTTTTGTACATGGGAGACCATGTCTTATGAATCTGAGGTTTTTTTTGAAGTAAGCAAAAGGGTTGATGGGGGAAAGCTGTAGATGTTGTTTATATGGAGCGGCAAGGTATTTTAAAAGATACATGCCCAAAAGTAGGTTTTAATAAGTGTTCGAAGTATGTTATTGTTATGAAGTTCATATCCCTGAACTTCAGAAACAGGCAGGCAGGTACGTGGATAGGACAGGTTTGGAGGGATATGGGCCAAGCGCGGGCAGGTAGTACTAGTGTAGCTGGGACAGGTTGGCTGGTGTGGGCAAGTTGGGCCGAAGGGCTTGTTTCCACGCTGTATCACTCTGTGACTCTATGAACCTTGAGCATCGGCAGCTGAATGCATGTTTGCAAATGGTGGAGTGGTTGAAACCAGGAATGCATAAGATGTCAGCATTGGAGGAGTGCTGATGTTTCAGAGGATTGTACAACCTTGGGACAAGATAAGACCTTGGCAGATTTAAACGTTACAGCTACTTGCCAAACCAGATGCCTCTATCGGTCAGTGAGCACGTACATGATGGATGGGTAAGGCTTAATGAGTTGAGTTTTGGATCACAAGTTTATATAACACAAATTTGGTTAACGAGTTGAAACTTGGCTGCTTCTTAAAGAGTGTTCCTAGCAAGTAGGCTTTATCTGGGGTGCTGTATTTTGGATGAATTGAAAATCTAGGCATTGAATGGTTTAACACAGGGGTTCCCAACCTTTTCCGTCCCGTTTACCCCTTTCCAACGTTTCAAAAGCAAATTTACCCCCACCCTGTTTTGTTCAGTAATTTGAGTTTACACTTCTACCATAATAAAGCAACCGACAAAGGGGACATTTAAAAATACTTTTTTTATCATTATTATTTTAAGTTCAAATAACAATAATAATAGCACATAACAATGTTACTTCACTTATTTATGAACAACTAATGATGAACAGATACCGGTGTACCAGAACCAAACAGTCAGTCAATATGTACAGATCCAGAATTAACAAATTTACCCCCTGGATCGGCGAAACTTACCCCCTGGGGTTAGATTTACCCCAAGTTGGGAACCTTTGGTTTAACAACATGATTCAAAGAACGAAGAAAACATTTCCAGTTATCCCTTGAAGAAACTATCAAAAACAGGCAGGTGGGACTAGTGTAGATGGAACATCTTGGTCGGTGTGGGCAAGTTGGGCTGAAGGGCCTGTTTCCACACTGTATGACTATGACAGCACGGTGGCGCAGCGGTAGAGTTGGTGCGTTACAGCGCTTGTAGCTCCAGAGACCCGGGTTCGATTTTTATAATAAAGGGTACAAGATGGATGACGTCTTTACCTACAGTTACCGCTTTAAAAAACTAATTTGTGAAAGTAAGTTGAAAGTGCCAGGAGGTCTGCTCTTAAGTTCATAGTTTGCATGGTTTATAAGGTATGTAAAGAGGAAAGTCCATATTCACCTTTTAGAATATTGTTTTGGTTCTCGCGGTGCGTATGAAGCAGCAACAGTGAAGCGTAACGAGGAGAATATATAATTTATTCACATTTATCCATTTAGCTGTCAGAAAGAGTGTGCTGGATGAGTTGCAGATTAGTTTTAATGTGCTTCCAGGCGAGGTGGTAGAAGCAGCTACAATAACTAGTTTAAGGTACATTTAGACGCACAAACAAGTAGGGAATAGAGGGATTCAGACCACGTGTAGGTGATAATTCTCTGCCTCAGAAGGCAGTGGAGGCCAATTCTCTGAATGCATTCAAGAGAGAGCTAGATAGAGCTCTTAAGGATAGCGGAGTCAGGGGGTATGGGGAGAAGGCAGGAACGGGGCACTGATTGAGAATGATCAGCCATGATCACATTGAATGGCGGTGCTGGCTCGAAGGGCCGAATGGCCGCCTCCTGCCCCTATTGTCCATTGTCTATAATTGCTTGTTTCTGAGCTTCCCCCCAGTCTAGTTTCAGTAAAACACTGAGCTGAGCACTTGCAAAGATTAACGTTTATTCTATCGAAATTATAAACGCGTCACAGATCATACACTGCACCTACTATCCCCACCGCGGGTTCGATCTCTGCTTCTGTCTAGTCAAGTCCTCTAGGCCTCGCGTAGACAGAGACACTCCAGCAGTTCTCCTGAGGATCGACCACGAACCTTGTGATCACCGTCTTTTATATGCCCCGCGAACCTGAGGGCCGAACCACACAGGGGGTTGTCTTACACTTACCCAATAACAGATATCGATTAACCCCGTACATAACAGACATCTCCCTAACCCAATAATACAACAGCTCAATACATTGTATTGCATGGAAAGCTCTCGAGGGAAGCTAACAAGGACAAACATTGAAACATGTGCCCTGGAAACCCACAACTTCCCCAAGGCTCAACAATTCGACCAATCATCAATTAACAGGATGACCGTCTTGATACATTATATATATTGTTTCACAATACATTTGCAGCTACCTAATAGGAATGATGCATTTAGGGTCAGGTTGCAAAATCATATAAGTTATCAATTTAAGGGAAACATGGAGAACACCTGGACCATTTACCATTCTGCATATCAGCCTGAGCCTAGTCTAGCTGACGCCAATCGAAGCCTGTAAAGTTCTGCTGACAAGGGATAAGCAATACTGACAAATGCAGGGATTCTCCATTTTATAATGTCTTTAATTTATCCAATATTAACACAGGCAATGGGGTTCGTTTACATTGGCATCATGGTCAGTGCCGACATGAGGGCCTGAAGGGCCTGTTCTTGTGTTGCTCCACATTCAGCCATGATCACATTGAATGGTGGTGCTGGCTTGAAGGGCCGAATGGCCTACTCCTGCACCTATTGTCTATTCCAGGTAGTTATGTGATCTTTGGGTAGGAAGGAACTGCAGATGCTGGTTTAAACCGAAGATAGACAGAAAAAGCTGGAGTAACTCAGCGGGTCAGGGAGCATCTCTGGAGAAAAGGAATAGGTGACAAACAGCAGCTCCACCAACTGTATCATGTAATACATTACAATGACAATGACAAAGAAATGGGCGGCATGGTGGCTCAACGGTAGAGTTACTGCCTTACAGTGCCAGATTCACGGGTTTGATCCTGATTACGGGTGCTGTCTGCTGAGTTTGTACGTTCTCCCTATGAACGTGTGGGTTTTTTCCAGGTGCTCGGGTTTCCTCCCACACTCCGAAAACGTGCAGGCTTGTAGGTTAATTGGCTTTGGTTAAAAATTGTCTGGAGTGTGTAGGATAGTGTTAGTGTAGTAGATGGTCACGTGATCCTTGGAGACAGCTTCACTTTCTATCAAATCCACACTCCAACTTGCCTTTCATGCCTAATCCATGTACGCATTGCTTCTCTTGCTACCGAGCTCAGTTTTTAACGCTCTCAATGCATGAGCATTCACACTCTTGCAGGATACACACTCCTAAAGATATTTACTGGACGTAATGGGCGGCAAGGTGGCGCAGCGGTAGAGTTGCTGCCTTACAGAGATCCGGGTTCGATCCTGACTATGGATGCAGTCTGTACGGAGTTTGCACGTTCTCCCCGTGACCACATGGGTTTTCTCCAGGCGCTCCGGTTTCCTTTCACACTCCAAAGAAGTGTAAATTGGCCCTGGTGTGTAATATAGTGCCAGTGTGCGGGGATCGCTGGTCGGCACAGACTTGGTGGGCCGAAGGGCCTGTTTCTGCGCTGTATATCTAAACTTAACTAAACTAAACCAAACTACTGTCCGAGATAAATATCCTCGACATGTGGCAGGGGGCACAACTGCAGATGAAACCCACATAAAAGGCAATTTACTGAATTGCAAACATTGTTAATAACGTTCCAAATTGTCTGCTATTATCTTCCCCCTTCTGGTCTGAGTCACTGCCACTAGTTAATTTGTGGTTACGTCAATCAGTTTAATAATGTGCAATTTCCCCTTGAATCTTGAAAAGATTGAACAAAGGCACCTGATATCTTTTCTCCATCCTAAACATTTCCAACTTCATTTTCCTCTTGTAACTCTAGTGCTTAACGTTTGGTGTCATTTGTCCTCATTTTAACATTGTTCGATTTTGATTTGAGTTGAGTTGACTTTAGTTTATTGTCACATGTATCGAGGTACCATGAAAAGCTTTTGTTGCCTGCTAAACAGTCAGCAGAATGACTACATGATTACAATCGAGCCGTCCACAATGTACAGATACATGATGAAGGGATTAACGTGAGTGACGTTTAGTGCAAGATAAAGTCTGATCAAAGATAGTCCAAGGGTCTCCAATGAGGTAGATTCATTGTCTCTTCCTGTTGAAGTAAAGTGCATAAGCCAGAGGAGCAGAATTAGGCCATTCGGCACATCGAGTCTATAACCATATAACAATTACAGCACGGAAACAGGCCCGTTCGGCCCTACCAGTCCACGCCGACCACTTTCTCTGACCTAGTCTCATCTACCTGCTCTCAGACCATAACCCTCCAATCCCCTCCCATCCATATACCTATCCAATTTTCTCTTAAATAATAAAATCGAGCCTGCCTCCACCACTTCCACCGGAAGCTCATTCCACACAGCCACCACCCTCTGAGTAAAGAAGTTACCCCTCATGTTACCCCTAAACTTTTGTCCCTTAATTCTGAAGTTATGTCCCCTTGTTGGAATCTTCCCCACTCTCAAAGGGAAAAGCCTACCCACGTCAACTCTGTCCGTCCCTCTTAAAATTTAAAAAACCTCTATCAAGTCTACTCCGCCATTCAAACACGGCTGATCTACCTTTCTCTCTTCTCAGCCCCATTCTCCTGCCTTCTCCCCATAACCCCTGACAGCCTTACTAATCAAGGAACACTGTGTATTACTGATGAAAGACTTAATGCTGTGGTGTTGTGCTCTGGAATTGTATAATAATTTTTAATTCTTGTTCCCCCCCCCCCCCAGTGTTACCTGTTGACATGCTACAGTGGATGGAGGGATTTGAAGTCGTTCCTGATGTTTGGTCTGGTCTGCCTCTGTAACCTCTCCCTGCACGAACACCGTAACGCCTGGCAGATCCTGTTTCATGTGGCGGTGTCTGCGTTCTGCACTCTGCAGACGAGGTTGCGGCAGCCTCAGGGGAAGGCCCCCGACTACAACGTCTGACAGCCCTGCCACAGGAGGCGGCTCGGCGGGAAGCGGGGGGGGGCGATGACGTGGGACCAAAGGACCGAGGAAGGGCACGTGCATCTATTGCGGGCCAAATGAGGAAACGCCGACTCAAATTCCTCGCACACATTGTGGCACGTTGCTGACGCTCAAAAGCGACTAATCGAGACTGTGAAGATGAATTTTTGCTTGATGACTCCATTGCTGGAGTCAATGCAGGAGCTTTCCTCGGCACTAGACATCAGGCCATGAGGTGCCCGGATAGCTTGTTAGTTCGCTGTTCGGATTTCATTGGTTCGAGAAGTTTTTTTTGTCAGGCTTTCATTTCTTTTTTTATTTAAAATGTATTTCTCTTCCGCTCAGGCAAATTGTTGTTGGGGTGCGGGGGGGGGGGGGGGGGGGGGCGCGTGTGTGGTGAAGCCACAAGGCTCTGATATTGTGTCTATGACTTTGTGTAGCTATGTAGACTGAGTGTGGGGCTGAGGAAGTGCCACACTGTCAGAGATACACTGCTCACTCAGGTGGCCAGCCACACGACGCCTCGTGCTGCTGCTGCTGTTGCTGCTGCTTGGATGGAAGCTAGCGAGTTATCCCTACACATTTCACAACAATATTAATGTTTCACCAGACACACTTGAACCCAGGAAAACGTCTTATCTGGTCACGTATTGTGGTCAGAGATTTGACGGCGCCGTTTCTTGCTACACCACTCAGCAGTGACGACTTTGTTTTGGTTGTAAAGCATTAGGAAAGTGGCCCGTGATTGTAAAGAGTAAAGACAGAAGCTGCTGGAAGCATCCAGCAAGGGAGATCTCCCTCCTCCCGTGTTCTGACAGAGGGTCTTCGACCCGACATGTTAACTGGCGCTGCAGATGCTGCCTTACCTGCCCAGTTTCCAGTGTTTCCTGTTTTTATTTCAGATTTCACACATCTGTAGTTATTGTCATCAAGTGGTACTTTGTAACTCGTCATACAGCGTGGAAACAGGCCCTTCGGCCCAACTTGCCCACACCGACCAACATGTCCCATCTACACTAGTCCCAACCTCTTGCTTTTGGCCCATATCCCTCTAAATCTGTCCTATCTATGTGTAGGAAGGGACTGCAGATGTCCTATCCATGTACCTGCCGAAATATCTCTTAAATGTTGCGATAGTACCTTCCTCAACTGCCTCCTCCAGCAGCTCGTTCCATATACCCACCTCCTTTTGTTTCTTATTTTCATAAGTTCTAGGAGCAGAATTTGGCCATTCGGCCCATCAAATCTACTTTCAAATTTCCTCCCCTTTCCTCTTTTCCCCAAATCCACAAACGTAATTCTTCCTGTTGCCAGCAAAAGAACAAACTGCTGTATCTCAGCAGGTCAGGCAGCATCCGTGGAGGCAGAGGGATGGTGGATGGTCTGGGTCAGAGCCTATTGGATCAGGACTGTTGCCTGGCCTCTTTGTCGGTGCCATTATGTAATTCAAATAAAGGCATAAGATGCTGTAAATACTGAGCAGGAAAGCAGCAGTTCTGGAGGACAAAAAATCAGTATTGAATCTTGGTTGAAGTTCTGTTTCCCTTTCACAGATGGCCTGATATGTCAATCTTCATTTCAGATTTACCAGCATTTGCAGTGTTTGCGGCCTTTTTTAACTGACTATAAAGGAGGTCGAATACAACCCTTTACTACACGTCTTGAATTTTATTTTCAAATGACAAAGCAAAATTCTTCCGTTATTTTTAAACTAAACTACCTGGAAATCGCAACTCGTGACTAAGTAAAATAATTAATTTTCTCTCTTCCTCCGGGCTCAATAGACAGACAATAGGTGCAGGAGTAGGCCATTCGGTCCTTCGAGGCAGTACCGCCATTCAATGTGATCATGGCTGATCATTCTCAATCAGTACCTCGTTCCTGCCTTCTCTCCCATACCCCCTGACTCCGCTATCCTTAAGAGCTCTATCTAGCTCTCTCTTGAATGCATTCAGAGAATTGGCCTCCACTGCCTTCTGAGGCAGAGAATTCCACAGATTCACAACTCTCTGACTGAAAAAGTTTTTCCTCATCTTCGTTCTAAATGGCCTACCCCTTATTCTTAAACTGTGGCCCCTTGTTCTGGACTCCCCCAACATTGGGAACATGTTTCCTGCCTCTAATGTGTCCCACCCCTTAATAATCTTATGTTTCGATAAGATCCCGCTCAGCGGTAGAGTTGCTGCCTTACAGCTCCAGACATGTGTGTTTGATCCTGACTACGGGTGCTGCTTGTACGGAGTTTGTACGTTCTCCCCGTGAGCGCGTGGCGTTCCTCCAGGCGCCTCTGGGTTTCCTCCCACCTCCAAAGACTTACAGGTTTGTAGGTGAATTGGCTTCTGTAAATTGTCCCTAGTGTGCGTAGGATAGAACTAGTGTATGGGTGATTGCTGGTGGGCACGGACACAGTGGGCCGAAGGGCCTGTTCCCACGCTGTATCTCTAGAACTAAAGCTTCCAGAATACTTTGTTGTCACAGTGCTGCCTTTTCAGCTTGGAATAGTTTCCCACTTAGGTTTCCAGAATGGAGGATGTGACATCTTTTATTATGAAAATTGTAGCATTTGCAAATATCTATACACATTGTGACTGTGTTCCAACGTTATGTAGATAATCAGTTGAAAATAAAATATGTAATTTATATATTTAGAGAAACCAACATTACCAAATGGTTTCCTCCCGAACAAAATATGTTGCAGACTACATTTGTGGCGTGACTAATTGAACTGTTTTTTGTTGCGTGCTGACCAGTCAGCGGAAAGACAATACATGATTTACAATCAAGCCATCCACAGTGTACAGATACATGATGAACGGAATAATGTTACAAGATAAAGTCCAGTTAAAGATAGTGCGAGGGTCTCCAATGAGGTAGATAGTAGCCCAGGACTGCTCTCTAGTTGTTGATAGGATGGTTCAGTTGCCTGATAACAGCTAGGAAGATACTCTCCCTGAATCTGGAGGTGTGTGTTTTCAGATTTCTGTGCCTCTTGTCTGATGGGAGAGGGGAGAAGAGGGATGTCCAGGTGAGACTGGTCCTTGATGATGCTGCTGGCCTCACCGAGGCAGCGTGACGTGTAGATGGAGGTGGTCTGGGCTGCGTCCACAATTCTCTGAATTTTTTCGTGGTGTTGGATAGAGCTGTTCCCATGGATCTCGATGGTATGCAGCTTGTGTGTTTAAGGTTGGGAAATAACGGATAAATCTGCAGTTTCATTGCTCATATCCTGCATTGTAATCTTCTGATGACATGATCCCCTTGAGAGTAATCCAGGGAAGCCGAGCTTCTTGCTGCGCGTGAATGGTTGCAGCTACATCAGTCACATTCACATTGTGAATTCTTGTCCTTGGCAGTCTATTAGCAGTGGCTATAGGCTACATGAGGAACAGGATATGTGTTCCTTTGTGCTTGCTCCACTATTAAATAAGACCTAGGGTTGATCAGAGGCCCTGTTCTGCACTAACCTTCCATTTCCTTATTATCCAAAGGTGTGGTTATCTCTTTCTCAAATATTCAGCGACTGAGCTGGAGAATTCCAGAGGCTCATTCTCATTCAAGACAATTCTCAGAAGGGCAGCACCGTGGCGCAGTGGTAGAGTTGCTGCCTTACAGCGCCTTAGAGCTGGGTACGATCCTGACTACTGGTGCTGTCTGTACGGAGTTTGCACCTTCTCCCCGTGACCTGTGTGGGTTTTCTCCGGGAAGCTCCGGTTTCCTCCCACACTCCAAAGACGTATGTACAGGTTTAGTAGGCTAATTGGCTTGGTGTAAATGTAAAATTGTTCCTAGTGTGTATAGGATAGCATTAGTGTGCTGGGATCGCTGGTCGGTGTGGACTCAGCGTGCCGAAGGGCCTGTTTCCGCACTGTATCTCTAAACTAAATTAAATCTGTGTCATGAATGGTTGCCCCTTCATCATAATCATACTCATAGTTTATTAGCTATGTATGTTTTACAACATACGAGGAATTTCATTTGCCACACAGTCACATCAATAAAAAGCAGCAAAACACACAAAATACATTTTAACATGAACATCCACCACAGTGACTCCTCCACATTCCTCACTGTGATGGAAGGCATAAAAAAGTTCAATCTCATCCCTTCTTTGTCCTCCAGCGGTCGGGGGCCTCTAACCTTCCGTTGACGGGACAATCTTATTCCCGTAGCCGGTGATCAAGCTCCTGCCTCGGGGGGGGGAATCTCAGCTCCCCTGCTCCGGGCGATCTACCCCAGGTTGGGGCTTGTCGAACTTCGTGCGGTTTTGGAGCTTCCCGACCTCTGTCTCAACCCAAGACTGCGAGCTCCTTGATGTTAAAGTCCATAGGCCACGGTTGGAGAGTCGATCCCAGGCAAGGAATCGCACGCTCAGATGGTAAGTCCACGCCCCGAGGGAGCTCAAAGTCAGTCCCGGGCAAGGCCTCCAGCTCCACGATGTTAGGCCGCAGAGCGACCGGAGATACGACCCGCAAAACAATCGCATCTCCGGCAAGGTAAGGGATTGAGACTGTAACCCCTAGTTCTGGACCATCATCCATCCCCCTTCCCACCCAGCCAGCGGAGGCATCAATTCCTCTGCTCCATCGCGCCCCTCAGTGAGATCACCCCTCATTCTTTTAAGGCGAGCCCAAACTGTCTAATGTAGACACAAGGAACCACAGATGCTGGTTTACAGGGAAAAAAAATCACAGAGTGCTGGAGTGACTCAGCAGGTCAGGCAGCATCTCTGGAGCCACAGGATGGCTCCAAGTTCCAGTGTGGTTTTATATGCAGTCTTTATAATGGATTTCCTTTATAGCGGACTGAGGTGGGCGGGGGTTGGGCGGTGGGAAGAGAGCGAGCAGGAAAACACTTGTGACGAGCGTTGCATTGATATGGCTTTGCAGTGGTTGCCACAGAGAGAGGTCGTAGGGTGCAGACGCAGCGCGCACCACAGCACCTGCCATTTACGGCTCACAATGTTAGTTTATTGTCACGTACAGCGAGGTACAGTTCTCGGCGGTGCGGCCCCGTCCACCTCGGCACGGCTCACTCCGACCTTGAGGCTTCGAACCCCCCCCTTCACCCCCTCCCTTACCTGGTTATAGTGCACAATCGGCAATAGCAGAGGATGGAGCCGGTGACCACGATGATGGATGGGATGGGTGTGGCCGGGAGGAGAGGAGAGGAGAGGGAACTGGGGTCTGGTCCACCGGGCCCTCGAGGTCGGCTCCCGCCCTCCCCAGGTGGACGGGCGAGGAGAGGGACAGGGCGTCCAAGGAAGGCGACGGCTGGAGGCCCCGCGGCAGCCATGGCCTCGCCTGGACTGTCCACCGCTAGTGAGAACTAGAGCGCGGACTGGATTTGGAAAATGGCGCCCAAACATGGTGCCTCTTGCATGCGGGCTCAGTGGACTATTTCTGTACACTTGCTAATCGAGGATGTGCTTGGGCATGGGAGTACTGTACTGGACAGTATGTATGAAAATAATTTCACTGTATGTTCGCAATAAAAGCACCATTGAACCATCCCCCCCCCCCCCTCCATGGTCCTTTATGACGGGGGTTCACTGTATAATTGTTTAGGCTTCTAAGTTGGATGCCTCATGACTCGTTAATGGGGGATTGGATTGGAACCCAGCTGGGAGAGGTGGGGAGAGTACTCACGCTTAATTTTGTTCCACATGAACTTTGCCATCCCACTAAATTGGCTCAAGTTGGTTGAGACCGTGTTGCCCATGACCTTGTGTAGGAAGGAACTGCAGATGCTGGTTTAAAACGAAGATAGACGCAAAATGCTGGAGTAACTCAGCGGGTCAGGCAGCACCTCTGTATAGAAGGAATGGGCGATGCTTCGGGTCGAGACCCTTCTTCAGATCCGAAACGTCACCCATTCCTTCGCCCCAGAGATGCTGCCTGTCCCGCTGAGTTACTCCGGCATCTTTGCCATAACCTTGGTCTTGGTAGAGGGAAGACCCTTGCTCTGATGTAAAATTCATGGAGGGTGTTTAAATGACAAGAGTGTGATATTTTATTTGTACATTTGGTGGGAATATTAATTTATTTTCTTTGATGCATCTGAAATATCATGAATGCTGACAGAAGCAACAAAAACCTGTACCCGTGAATGCAGAATAAACTATTGATCTGTTAAATCAACGCATTGCAGACTTCCAACACATGAATGATGAAGGTGAAATCAGTAATGTGGGCAAACCATTTTAACTCTGAAGATCATAAATTGATGCTGCCCTTGGCCATTCGTTCCTTCATCAGTATAGCAGCGCAGTCGACCTTTTACCCGTCCCTTGACTGATAGTGTAGGAAGCAACTGCAGATGCTGGTTTACACCGAAGATAGACACAAAATGCTGGAGTAACTCGGCGGGACAGGCAGCATCTCTGGAGAAAGGGATGGGTGATGTTTCAAGTCGAGACCCTTCTCCAAGTCTGAAGAAGGGTCTCGACCCGAAACATCACCCATTCCTTCTCACCCGAGATGCTGCGTGTCCCGCCGAGTTACTCCAGCACTTTGTGTCTATCCTTGACTGAAAGTGTTAGAAATACTCAGTAGGTCGGGCAGCGTCTTTGGAGAGGGAAACCAAGATTTAGCTCTTGGGGCCATAGGAATCAAGGGATATGGGGAAAAAGCAGGAACGGGATACAGATTTTAGATGATCAGCCGTGATCATATCGAATGGCGGTGCTGGCTTGAAGGGCCAAATGGCCTACTCCTGCACTTACTTTCTATGTTTCTAAGATAGTGTTTCACCTTTCATTACAAACTGGGCTGAGTTAGAAAATGTTCTCGGCTGCAGAGAACAAAGGACACCTCTGTGATAAGGTGAGAGTGATGAAAATAGGAGCAGTACCAGCTGAGCCTGGTGTAGGCCTATTAATTGCAAGTGATCTGGCTTGAGGGGCTGATAAGGACAGGATGACAATCAATGCGGGCCTTTGAGATACATAACACTTGTGGGATATCTGAAAACATTGATCTGTTAAATCAATGCATTGCAGAATTCCAACACATGAATGATGAAGTGAAATCAGTAATGTGGGAAAACCATTTTAACTCTTGAGATCATAAATTGATGCTGCCCTTGGCCATTCGTTCCATCTTTGGTAAAACATCCGAGTTGACCTTTTACCTGTCCCTTGACTGATAGTGTCGGAAGGAACTGCAGATGCTGGTTTGCACCGAAGATAGACACCAAATGCTGGAGTAGCTCGGCGGGACAGGCAGCATCTCTGGAGGGAGGGAATGGATGATGTTTCAAGTCGAGACCCTTCTCCAAGACTGAAAAATTCTCCCATTTAAAGGACGTACCTTTAGTTTAGAGATACAGGCCGTTCGGCCACTGAGTCCGTGTTGACCGGCAATCCCCTTACACGAGCACTATCCTACAGATTAGGGACTGTAATTTTTACAATGTTTTAACCAAAGCCAAATTAACCTACAAACCTGTGAGAGGAAACCAGAGCACCTGGGGAAAACCCACGCGGTCAATAGACAATAGGTGCAGGAGTAGGCCATTTGGCCCTTCGAGCCAGCACTGCCATTCAATGTGATCATGGCTGATCATTCTCAATCAGTACCCCATTCCTGCCTTATCCCCATACCCCCTGACTCCGCTATCCTTAAGAGCTCTATCTAACTCTCTCTTGAAAGCATTCAGAGAACTGGCCTCCACTGCCTTCTGAGGCAGAGAATTCCACAGATTTACAACTCTCTGACTGAAAAAGTTTTCCCTCATCTCTATTCTAAATGGCCTACCCCTTATTCTTGAACTGTGGCCCCTGGTTCTGGATTCCCCCAACATTGGGAACATGTTTCCTGCCTCTAACGTGTCCAACCCCTTAATAGTCATATGTTTCAATAAGATCCCCTCTCATCCTTCTAAATTCCAGTGTATATAAACCTAGTCGCTCCAGTCTTTCAACATACGACAGTTCCGACATTCCGGGAATTAACCTAGTAAACCTACGCTGCACGCCCTCAATAGCAAGAATATCCTTCCTCAAATTTGGAGACCAAAACTGCACACGGTACTGCAGAACTGCAGAAGGACCTCTTTGCTCCTATACTCAACTCTTGTTACGAAGGCAAACATTCCATTGGCTTTCTTCACTGCCTGCTGTACCTCCATGCTTCCTTTCAGTGGCTGATGCACTAGGACACCCAGATCTCGTTGTACGTCCCCTTTTCCTAACTTGACACCATTCGCATAATAATCTGCCTTCCTATTCTTACCACCAAAGTGGATAACCTCACACTTATCCACATTAAACTGCATCTGCTATGCATCCGCCCACTCACACAACCTGTCCATGTCACCCTGCAACCTCATAGCATCTTCCTCACAGTTCACACTGCCCCCCCCCCCCCCCCCCCCCCAGCTTTGTGTCATCTGCAAATATGCTAATGTTACTTTTAATCCCTTCATCCAAGTCATTAATATATATTGTAAATAGCTGTGGTCCCAGCACCGAGCCTTGCCGTACGCCACTAGTCACTGCCTGCCATTCTGAAAGGGACCCATTTATCCCCACTCTTTGCTTTCTGTATGCCAACCAATTTTCTATCCATGTCAGTACCCTACACCCAATACCATGTGCTCTAATTTTGCACACTAATCCCCTATGTTGGACCTTGTCGAAGGCTTTCTGAAAGTCGAGGTACACCACATCCACCGGCTCTCCCGTCCATTTTCCTAGTCACATCCTCAAAAAATTCCAGAAGATTAGTCAAGCATGATTTCCCCTTCGTAAATCCATGCTGACTCGGAACGATCCTGTTACTGCTATCCAAATGCTCCGCAATTTCGTCTTTGATAATTGACTCCAGCATCTTCCCCACCACTGATGTCAGACGAACTGGTCTATAATTTCCTGTTTTCTCTCTCCCTCCTTTCTTAATCTTTCCTCCTCTTTGGGGTAAATTGATCCTGCAACTTCTGCATTATTCCCAGGAATACCTGCCATTGCTGTTCCACCGTCTTCCCTGCTAGGGCCTCCTTCCAGTCAAATCTGGTCAAGGGGAGAACGAGCAAACTCCGTACACACTCCGCAAAAGACTGTAGTAATGCGAGAAAATAGCTCAATATCTCTGCTCGACAGCAGTTGGGGAAGAGCATTAAAATTCCATCTTTGAATTAAAAAAAATAAGATTCACTTGAATGATGCGGTTATAAAAAGAGGCATAAGTTTGTGGTTTTCATTAGCTCTGAGAGGGTCAAAGATGAGCTGATGGTGGCCTTCAGAATATGAAGGAAAGCATAGGGATTGGGCTGCGCGGTGGCGCAACGGTAGAGTTGCTGCCTTACAGCATCAGAGACCCGGGTTCGATCCTGACTACGGATGCTGTCTGTACAGAGTTTGTATGTTGTCCCTGTTGCAGCGTGGGTGCTCCGGTAACACTCCAAAATCGTGCAGGTTTGAAGGTTAATTGGCTTCTGTAACTGGTAAATTGTCCTAGTGTGTAGGATAGTGCTAGTTTTGCTGGTCGGAGCGGATTTGGTGGGCCAAAGGTTATGTTTCCATGCTGCGCCCCTAAAGTCTAAAAATAAAGACTAACGACAGGTACATGGTTCGGAAAGGTTTAGGGAGATATATGGGACAAACTATAAATTGGACTGGCTCAGACAAACCTCCTGGTTGACAGGATCGAACCATGGTTTCCAGCGCTGTGAGGCAGCAGATCTACCAGCTCCACCACTGTGCCGCCCTGATTTTATTTTGCACTAACATCCATAATTTTCACATTAGGATCTTTTGAAAAATGTCTCATTTTAATTCCCACACTCTCCCAAGGTAATTTAGTTTAGTTTAGAGATGCAGCACAGAAGCAGGCATCAAAATAACCATTTTGTAGTTTAGTTCAGAGATACAGCACAGAAACAGGCCCTTCAGCCCACCGACTGATAGTGATCCCCGCACACCAACACTATCCTACACACACCAGGGACAATATACAATTTTACCAAGCCAATTGACCTACAAACCTGTATGCCTTTGGTGTGTGGGAGGAAACCGGAGATCCCGGACAAAACCCACGCAGGTCACGGGGAGAACGTATAAATTCCGTATAGACACCACCAGTAGTCTAGATCGAACCCAAATCTCTGGTGCTGTAAGGCAGCAACTCTGATCATTTCTCAGCAAATTCTGCATCTAATACACCCCTAGTGACAATGTAGTTTGTATCTTCAACCACTGATTGATTGATTTGTATCTGCTTGCTTCGTGAATTTTCACTTTACTTGCCCTGGTTCTTTCTCCTGTGGCATTTGTAATAGATGATGTAGAGGATTTGTTGTGCATCTTGGATGAGAAAAAAAGCCTGTATGTATTCCAGTTGGCTGCTCAGAACTGATTGATGTCACTCTCTCTCTCAGAAATCCCACCACATAAACCCATCATCCATTCCCTTGCGAAAACTAAACGGCATCATCCAAAGAGCAGCGTATCAAGAGAGATCCCTCGTACATTAGAGGATCTGGAGGATTTTCCATTTATAAGTAATGAACACAGGAAATAACACAAGAGCCCAAGGGTTCACAGGAATTACTGCAAGTGTCTTGTTTCAATTCAGATGAAGAAGTTGCACACAAGAGTAGCAGTTAATGTCGAAAGGAAAATGGCGGAAACAATGAATATAAAATGTTGAAACTGCACTAGACTGAGTCTGAAGAAGGGTCTCGACCCGAAACGTCACCCATTCCTTCCCTCCAGAGATGCTGCCTGTTCCGTTGAGTTACTCCAGAATTTTGTGTCTATCTTCAGTGTAAACCAGCATCTGCAGTTCCTTCCTACACAAGTACTAAATGGTGTAGCTAAGACAAAGGCTTTGAGATAGTAAGTGGAGAGGATGTGAAAACACAAGAACTGCAGATGCTGCAATCTTGTGTAAAAGTGCTGGAGTAACTCGGCGGGTCAGGCAGCATTTGTGGAGGTAATAGACAGGCAATGTTTCAGGTCAGGATGCTTCTTCAGGGGATGTGAATATTAATTGCTTGGAAGTAAATAGACAGTGCAGGGCAGGAAAAGGCCCTTTGGCCCACAATATCCATGCCAAACATGAGACCAGGTTAAAGGCACATTGGCCATCATCATTCAGAGTATTAAGTCCATAATAGGAGGAGCCAGCGCTGCCGTCGCAGCTGCGGCTTGCCTGCAGTCCGTCTGTCTTTAGTGTTTTTTGTTGTTTTTGACTGAATTGTAGTTTTAATATGATGTAATGTTGTATGTTATGTTTTGGGGGGGGGGGTGGGAGGGAACGGGAACTGTAACATTCTCTCCCCCAAACGGAGACGCGACCTTTGTTCTGTGTCGTGTCTCCGTTCCCGTTGCGGCCTACCACCGGCCATGCACCTGGGACCACCTGGGGCTCTGGTTCGCAGAGCCCACGGCCCGGACTCACCACCTGCGGCGCTGGCTGCCTGCGAATGCTGCGGGAGCGGCTGCGACTCGTCTCCGGAGGCTCCGGCGCGGGCCGCATGGACGTCGGAAGCCCGCAGGCCCCTGGATGGGGGCCGACATCGGGAGCTCCGGCAGCAGCAGAGGCAGCATGTTCGCCCGCCCCGAATCGCGGGGCTTGGGTCGGCCCCCCGCGGACCTTTCACCATCCGGCGCGGCCTGAAATAGGCCGTGGGATTTTTCACCGCCCAGCGGGGGCTTCAATATCGGGAGCCCCGACCGCCCCGACGTGGCAACTCCAACAGCCTGACCGCGGGACAAGACGGCAGGGAAGAGAAAAAGACATTCTGGCCTTCCATCACAGTGAGGAGGGGACTGGAGGAGACTCACTGTGATGGATGTTTCTTTTTGTTTGGTGTTAGTTGTGATTGTATGTGTTATTGCATTTTTTATTGATTAATCTTATTGGTCTTATTGTTCAACTGCGGGTAATGTTTCATTTCACTACACATTTATGTGTATGTGACAAATAAACGACTATTGACTATTGACTATTGAGAAGTTGGGAGGTCATGTTGCGGTTGTATAAGGCGTTGTTGGCGAGACCGCATTTAGAGTATTGTGTTCAGTTCTGGGCACCATGTTATAGAAATTTTTTTGTCAAGCTGGAAAGGGTACAGAGAAGATTTGCAAGGATGTTGCCAGGGCTAGATGGTCTGAGCTATAGGGAGAGGTTGAGTAGGCTAGGACTCTAGTCCTTGGAGTGCAGGTGGATGACGGGGAATCTTATTAAGGTGTATAAAATCATGAGAGGAATAGATCAGGTAGATGAACAGAGTCTCTTGCCCATAGTAGGCGAATCGAGGACCAGAGGACATGGGTTTAAAGTGAAAGGGAAAAGATTTAATAGGAATCTGAGGAGTAACTTTTTCACACAAAGGATAGTGGGTGTATGGAAAAATCTTGCAGAGGAGGTAGTTGAGGCAGGGACTATCCCAATGTTTAAGAAACAGTTAGATACATGGATAAGACAGGTTTGGTGGGATATGGACCAATCGCGGGCAGGTGGGACTAGTGCAGCTGGGACATGTTGGCCGGTGTGGGCTAGTTGGGCCGGAGGGCCTGTTTCCACACTGTATCACTCTGTGACACTATAAACTAATCTCCTCTGCCTACATGTGTTCCATATCCCTCCATTCCCTGCATATCCACATGCTTATCTTAAAGCCTCTTAAACGTCGTTATTGTATCTGCCTTCACCACTACCCCTGGTCTATTGTGACACTTCCAAGGCACCCACCATCCTCTGTGTAAAAACAAATTGCCCTGCACTTCTCCCTTAAACTTTGCTTCTCTCACATTATGAACATTATCATTAACAATCTCACCCCCTCTGAACGCACAGCCCTCCTCTCACTTCAATTTTTATACATGATACCAACTCTTATCAGCCTGCACAAAATCTATATCCCGCCATTCCGTGTATATCCATGTGCCTATCCAAAGATGGACACAAAAAGCTGGAGTAACTTAGTGGGTCAGGCAGTATCTCTGGAGAAAAGGAATAGCTGACGTTTCGGGTCGAGGTTTTTCTTCATACTGAGTGTCAGGGAAAAGGGAAATGAGAAATATAGATGGTGATGTAGAGAGATATAGAAGAAAATGAATGAAAGATATGCAAAAAAGTAACAATGATAGAGAAAACAGGCCATTGCTAGCTGTTACAGACAATAAGACTCAACAAGACTACTTTGAAGTTAGTACAGCGACTTGGGTGGGGGAACGACGGAGAGCGAGGGTTACAAGGCCTATCCAAAAGTCTCTTAAATGCCACTATCGTATCTGCCTCCACCATCACCCCAGCAGGGCAACCATCATTCTTTGTGTAAAAAAACTTTTACCACACATCTCTTTTAGACTTTGCCCCTCTCTCCTAAAGATGTTAAGGCGGAGATCCCCATAGAACCCACAACGAACAGGGGATTCTGGCTAAAACCAATGCTTGTTCTGTCATGCATCTTGCAAATTGCCTCAAGGCATTTCCTAGAACTATTTCTGAATAAAAGATCACAATGAGCCACATAAGAAGATAAATAACAACTTGGTGAAGGAGTTGGATTTTAAAGAATATCTTAAAAGAGAAGGCTTAGATAGGGTAGACGGACAGAACATTTTTTCCAAGATGGAAAAATCAAATACTAGAGGGCTGAAGATAAACACAAAATGCTGGAGTAATTCAGCAGGCCAGGTAGCATCTCTGGTGAAAAGGGATGGGTGACCTTTGATGCTGTCTGACCCGCTGAGTTACTTCAGCACTTTGTGTCCACCTTCGTTATATACCAGCAGTTCCTTTCGACACAAATACTGGAGGGCATGGCTTTAAGGTGAGAGGGGGGGAAAGTTTAAAGGAGATGTGTGGAGAACGTGTTTTTACACAGAGAGTGGTGAATACCTGGAACACAGAGACAGATATGACAATGGCATTTAAGAGACTTTTGGATAGGCACATGGATATGCAGGGAATGGAGGGATTTTGATTATGTGCAGGCAGATAAGAGTTGGCCTTTGTATCTGGTTCGGCACAGACATTGTGGGCCGAATAGACTGTTCTTGCGCTGTGCTGTTCTATGCTCTATGAGAAATGAGATCCTTGGTATCCACACTAATGACTGAATATTTACATTTGGAAAAGCAGAAGATGAGGATCATAGGCATCAAGGATATTGCAGGGATAGGGACTGAGGCCAATGAGGTATTTGAAAACAAGTGTTACAAGTTCAGAAGGCATTACTTAACATTGGGAGGTTACCAGGGAAATTGATAAGGGCAAGGCTGTGGATGTTGTCTATATGGACTTCAGTAAGGCATTTGACAAGGTTCCACATGGAAGGTTGATTAAGAAGGTTAAATCGTTGGGTATTAATAGTGAGGTTGCAAGATGGATTCAACAATGGCTGAATGGGAGATACCAGAGGGTAATGGTTGACAATTGTATGTCAGGTTGGAGGCCAGTGTCTAGTGGAGTGCCCCAAGGATCTGTGTTGGGTCCACTGTTGTTTGTCATTTACATTAATGATCTGGATGATGGTGTGGCAAATTGGATTAGTAAATATGCAGATGATACTAAGATAGGTGGAGTAGTTGATAGTGAGGTAGATTTTCAAAGTCTACAGAGAGACTTGGGCCTTTTGGAAGGGTGGGCTGAAAGATGGCAGATGGAGTTTAATGCTGATAAGTGTGAGGTGCTGCATTTTGGTAGGACAAATCAAAATAGGACGTACAGGGTAAATGGTAGGGAATTGAGGAATGCAGTGGAACAGAGGGATCTGGGAATAACTGCATTGTTCCTTGAAGGTGGAATCTCATGTGGATAGGGTGGTGAAGAAGGCGTTTGGTATGCTTGCCTTTATAAATCAGAGCAGCGAATATAGAAGTTGGGATGTAATGTTAAAATTGTACAGGGCATTGGTGAGGCCGAATCTGGAGTATGGTGTGCAGTTCTGGTCGCCAAATTATAGGAAGGATGTCGACAAAATGGAGAGGGTACAGAGGAGATTTACTAGAATGTTGCCTGGGTTTCAGCACTTAAGCTACAGAGAGAGGTTGAACAGGTTGGGTCTTTATTCTTTGGAGCGTAGAAGGTTGAGGGGGGACTTGAGAGGTTTTAAAAATTTTAAGAGGGACGGACAGAGTTGACATGGGTAGGCTTTTCCCTTTGAGAGTGGGGAAGATTCTAACAAGGGGACATAGCTTCAGAATTGAGGGACAAAAGTTTAGGGGTAACATGAGGGGTAACTTCTTTACTCAGAGGGTGGTGGCTGTATGGAATGGGCTTCCGGTGGAAGTGGTGGAGGCAGGCTCGATTTTATTATTTAAGAGTAAATTGGATAGGTATATGGATAAGAGGGAATTAGAGGGTTATGGTCTGAGAGCAGGTAGATGAGACTAGGTCAGAGAGAGTGGTCGGCGTGGACTGGTAGGGCCGAACGGGCCTGTTTCCGTGCTATAGTTGTTATATGGTTATATGGTTATTGGGATTATTCCCTCAGAAAGAACAAGTGAGCTGTCATTTTAAGGACTTTGTGTGAAAATGGGCTGCCAGATCTACCTACAGAATTACAAATAGATGTGAAGGCTTTAAAACTAGAGGGGTTACTTGGCATAAAAATGCAGTTTGGTAACTGAAATGAATGACATTGGGTCATTCAATTGTTCTCAGAGGTTAGAGAATATGCATTTATATTGTGCCTCTTAAAAGCCAGGATTTCTCAAGGAGTTTCACATCTGTATAAAAACGTTTAATGATTGAGAATCAATATTAGTGACTGTAGAGCACTTTGAACTTCATAACATAACAAGTTCTGTATAAATGCAAGTCCTTTTTATGTTTTAAGCAACCTAACTCAGCTTTTTTTAATTTACGTCTGAGCTCAGTTTTGGTAGCTCAAAACAGCTGAGACTGCATATATTTTAACTTCTGGGCTGAGCTTAGTAAGAAAAATAAGCAGTGGGAGGCCACATAGGCCCCTTGAACCTGCTCTGACATTCAGTGATCTTGGCTGTTATTTTGCTTCAGGGCTACTTTCACTTCCAATCCCCATATCCCTTGATCCCCCTAGGTTTCCAAAACGCTGTGGCCATCAGCTTTTATAAGGCTCAGCATTAGAATGTCCTTAGTGCTCTGGGGTAGAATATTCCAAAGATTCACAACCTTCAAATTAAAATCTCATCTCAGTCCAATATGATCTAATGCCAATGCTGCCTACTCCGCCTCCAGTCAAAGCGTAGAATTTTTAGTGCAGAAGGAAGCCATTTGGCCCATCAAGTCCATACTAGATCTTGGCAAACTAACCCTATCTGTCCCATTTCCTTGCTCTTTCCTCACAAATCTGCAAATTATTATTTTTGGTTGTTTATCAGATTCCCCATTTGAAGGCAGTTTTTATCTACATTCCAGGCAGTGAGTCCACATCCTTATCGTTTAGTTTAGTTTAGAGATACAGTGCGGAAACGTGCCCTTCGGCCCACCGAGTCCGCACCGACCAGCGATCCCCGCATACCAGCGCTATTCTATGCACTGGAGACAATTTACAATTATACCAAGCCGTTTAGCCTACATCTTTGGAGTGTGGGACGAAACCCACACAGGTCATAGGGAGAAAATACAAACTCCGTACAGACAGCACCCATAGTCAGGATCGAATTTGGGTCTTTGGTGCCGTAAGGCCGCAACTCTACTGCTGCGCCACCATGCCACCCACATTTTAAAATTCTCCTATTCCCCCCTAAAATCTTTTGCTCATAGTTTTAATTCTGTTGCTTTATCCTTGAACTATCTGCTGGCCAAAACATATTCCCTCTACTTGTTCTAATTAAACTGGCCACAACTTTATATATAAACATGAAAACAAAGAACTTCAGATGCTGGTTTACAAAAAAAGACACAAAGTGCTGGAATAGCTCAGCATGTCAGTTAAGTTCAGTTTATTGTCACCTGTTACTAGGTACAGTGAAAAGCTTTTGTTGCGTGTTAACCAGCCAGCAGAAAGACAATACATTACAATCGAGCCATTCGCAGTGTACAGATACATGATAAAGGGAATAACTTTTAGTGCAAGGTAAAGCCAGTGAAATCCGATCAAAGATAGTCTGAGGGTCCCCGATGAGGTAGATAGATGGCAGTTCAGAACTGCTCTCTGGTTGCAGTAGGATGGCTCAGGCAGTATCCCTGGAGAACATGGATAGGTGAACACACTCAAAATGTCACCTGTGCATATTCTCCAGTGATGCTGTCTGTCCCGTTGTTACTCCGGCAGTTTGTATCATGACTTTATATGCCTATATCATATCCTGAAGAGTTAGTCATAGAGAGATACAGCACTGAAACGTGCTCTTTAGCCCACTGAGCCTGTGCCACCAATCGACCACCCATTCACAATCTTAAGTAAATCCAATTTCTTTCATTCCCTCCACATTATCATCAGGTCCCTCTGAAATCCAATCGCACACTTATACATTTACAGTGGCCAGTTAACCTGCCAACCCGCATGTCTCTGGGGTTTGGGAGTTTGCTGGAACACCTGTGGAACTTCACAGTCACAAGCGCATGTACAGATACAGTGGTGATAGTAGCTGAGACCTGGATTGAACTCTGGTTCAACCTCCAAGGAGAGCAATCCCGATACTAGTTGAAGATCAGTCTGAAGAAGTGTCCCGACCCGTAAAACCACCTAGCCATGATCTCTAGAAACCATTTCATTTGCTTAATCAGTGCATGACCTGCTAAGTTACTCCAGCGCTTTGTGTCTGTTTTTTAAAGGTAGTTAGCCTGGATAAAGAGTGCAACGAATTTCTTATGATGTTAATATATCAGGTGACTCAGCTCTGCCAAAAACACCATGTTTAACTGAGACGTCAACATATATTTTTCACTGCTGTGTGGTTTTGGTTGTATGACACATCAGTGCTTATCCTGGTGTTCTTTTTCAACAGTGAAAATAGCTGTCAAATCCCTCTACCCATGAAATAGTTCTTTCCCATTCACCCTGACTGGGCCTCTCGTAATTTTATGCACAGTCAGTGGGAAACTTGCAGAAACTATTTCATTTGCTTAATCAGTGCTGGCATAAAGCTTTGGAAGTATAATTGGCCATTTGATTTTCAAAGCTGCAAATCTCGTCCTCATCAGTTTTAATGCTGGAACATTAATGTTGGCACTCTAAATTAATGCTATTTCAAACTGAAATATTGATGTACATTCACCGAGATAAATAAATGCAACCCATACGTTACTGCCTGAAATTAACCTGAAAAGTAATTTATTTTTGAGTTGCGTAATGACCTTAGTGGCAAAAGTACATCCAATGTCGCCCTTATTTTTGTAACGTCAAATTACATCCAAGATGCTTCCCATTTTAGCTAACTGATCCCAGAGGCCTCTCCATTCAAACCTGCAGTAACCTCCAAAAATAAATGGTTTTATTGCAGGCCTGCCTGACATTCTCCAGGAACTAATCTATCACCGTGAGGTGAAAAGCTTGGAATCACACTCAATGAACAGCTCCCAATACATCTCAATTAACAGTCCCAGTTACCAGGGTGACCCTCTGCATTCTATTTAGCTTTAATGCTAAAACAAAATGTAGTATAGTTGCAGGAGTTGACCTGTTATAAACTGAATCTAATGGTGCTATAATGCAATAAGAATTAAGACAGATTTTCATTGACTGTCCACTTCCCTCCACAGATGCTTGTCTGGCCCAGTGACTTTCTCCACCAGTTTCAGCAAAAACACAAAATGCTGGAGTAACTCAACAGGTCAGGCAGCATCTGTGGAAGGACATGGACAAGCAACATCTTCAGACTGATTGCCTTAATTGCCCGAGAATGGAGGGTGCTCCCTCTCTATCAATTTTCTTATCTTTCCCGTAAATCCTTTGCTCAAGCACTTTGTGTTTTGCTCAAGATTCCAGAATGTGCTATTTCTTGCTTTTCTAGTATGAAACCAAGTATGTTTAGTTTATTTTAGTTTAGAGATACAGCACGGAAACAGATCCTTCACCCACCAAGTCCATGCCAACCAGCAATCCCCGCACATTAACACTATCTTACACACACTGGGGACAATTTGTAATTTTACAGCCAATTAAACCTGTAAAGTCAAACCTGTACGTCTTTGGGAGGAAACCGAAGCTCCCAGGGAAAACCCACGGAGGTCACAGGGAGAACGTACAAACTCCATACAGACAGTACCCAGTCAGGATCGAACCCGGATCTCTTGCGTTGTAAGGCAGCAGCTCTACCAATATGCCGCCCATTAGTTGCCCATTTTGCAGTATCCCATAACCCACCACAGATGCTATCTCACCCTTCAGTTAAATTTCCAAGATGAATCATCTATTCATACCTTGTATTCTGTACTTTTGAATAAAGAATGCACCCTTAGTTTACACAATCTAAACTGGCATTGTTACACTAAGTTTTCTTTATGACCTCTCCTGATTCTAATTTAATCCCTTAGTTTTCCCACTATCTGCAATGTTTAATTTATTTTTAATATTGCCATAAAACCAATTAATTATCCATGGAGGTAGCAGATATTGGTTTATCATGCCTCTCTGAAACATTTTGTGATGATCTACCACGTTAAATGCACTTTGTAATATTTTTCTCTGTATTCAAATCTATTTGACTACTGGCTGTGAGTCTCTGGTCACTGTGCAAGTAGCCAATATGCTCCAGAGTTTATCACCCAAGCTAGTTTTATCCTTGTGTAGCTTGGGTGAATGTCCCTTAGTTCTCTCCTCAGCCTAATAGAGATAATCAATCAATGAAGAGGCTGTTTTTAAAGATTTCAATCAAATCTCATATTCGCTGTTCTAATGTGAAAAGGCCCAGGTTTCTAAGTCTATTGTCTTCATACTAATTAGCCAATAAATAGGGCCTAAATTTCAGGACCTCCATTTCACTCACCATAGGTAAGGACCAGAAGTGAATACAGCTGTCACTCAGATGGACTCAAATTACACAAACCCGGAGTCCACATTTAGAATAAGTCCTCTTCTTGGTGTTTGTGCCTGTGGCTGTCTGCAACTTTCAGAATGGCTCAGTGACTATAGATTTGCAGTATCTTATATCTACTTTAACCAAGTATGGCATGTACATGTGGACTTGTGCCTTACAAGTCAGGAAAGGGTTAGGGAGCCAAGAGGTGATACACTCATCACTGAATATCGTCTTTGACCTGATGAAAGGTCTCGACGCGAAACATCACCCATTTCTCCCTCTCCAGAGATGCTGCCTATCCCACCAGCACCACCATTCATTGTGATCATGGCTGATCATCCATAATCAGTAACCTGTGCCTGCCTTCTCCCCGTATCCCTTGATTCCGCTAGCCCCTAGAGCTCTATCTAACTGGGGTTTGCTTTATGTCTTTGCTTCTTTCATGTATTAATGACCTGGTCTCAGGACCTGGCCACCATTTATATATTTTGGGGATGACACAAAACTTGCAAGTTGTAAAAACCATGGTGGAGTGGGCAGATGAAACAATGCGGAGATATGTGCAAGAATAAGGAGAAACAATTTATGATAAGAGTGTTCTAAAAGGGATGCTGGAACTGAGGCACATGGGAGTGTGGACATGCAAGTCATTGCAAATGAGAAAGTGGTTAATAAGGCAAACATGATTCTTCATAAAAGTAGGCATAGAATTCCAAGTAGCGTCCAGTCTCCTTCCCAGGACAATAGACAATAGGTGCAGGAGTAGGCCATTCAGCCCTTCGAGCTAGCACCGCCATTCAATGCGATCATGGCTGATCACTCTCAATCAGTACCCCGTTCCTGCCTTCTCCCCATACCCCCTCACTCCGCTATCCTTAAGAGCTACATCCAGCTCTCTCTTGAAAGCATCCAACGAACTGGCCTCCACTGCCTTCTGAGGCAGAGAATTCCACACCTTCACCACTCTCTGACTGAAAAAGTTCTTCCTCATCTCTGTTCTAAATGGCCTACCCCTTATTCTTAAACTGTGGCCCCTTGTTCTGGACTCCCCCAACATTGGGAACATGTTTCCTGCCTCTAATGTGTCCAATCCCCTAATTGTCTTATATGTTTCAATAAGATCCCCCCTCATCCTTCTAAATTCCAGTGTATACAAGCCTAATTGCTCCAGCCTTTCAACATACGACAGTCCCGCCATTCCGGGAATTAACCTAGTGAACCTACGCTGCACGCCCTCAATAGCAAGAATATCCTTCCTCAAATTTGGAGACCAAAACTGCACACAGTACTCCAGGTGCGGTCTCACCAGGGCCCGGTACTTGTGTAGGAAAGAACTGTGGATGCTGGCTTACACCGAAGATAGACACAAAAAGCTGGAGTAAGTCAGTGGGTCAGGCAGCATCTCTGGAGAAAAGGAATAGGTGACGTTTTGGGTCGAAACCCTTCTTCAGTCTATTCGGCTCTCAGTCTGAAGAAGGGTACTCGACCTGAAACGTTACCTATTCCTTTTCTCCAGAAGCATCTCTAGTGGGTAACGGTTTTGGGTCGAGACCCTTCAGTGCAGTTCTTTACTACACATACTAAGTTGGCAATTCAACTGTTTGCTCTGGAAGAGTCTGCTTCTAATCGCCCGAAAGTTTGCGCCCAAATGTGAACTTGAATTTGGAATTAAAATGCCCAAGGAATGATGTTTCCCTCTCAGAACAAAAAAAAACGTGGTTGCTTCAATCAGGAATTGGCAACAAAAAATAAAATGAATATTTTATTTGCTCGTATATTTTACTTAATTATTGGAGGGGGGGTACATTTGTTAAGGCAGGAGAGGTACATTTGTTAAGGCAGGAGAGGTGTGACGGTTGGTTTGAAGGCGGGAAGGGCTGACGTCCCGCGCGCGGACACGCGCTCAACGGCCGCCCATTGGTGGCAAGAGGCAGCGCGCGGGGCCCCGCCTCCCCACGCACGCGCGCGCGGGCGGGCAGCCGCAAGGTGCTCGCTCCCGCCGGCGCCAACTGCCCGACGCCCGTTAACCTCCCCTCCCGCCGCACCAGCCCGTTAACCCCATCCTCCCCAGCTCGTTAACCTCCCGCCTCACCAACTCTCCAGCCCGTTAATCTCCCGCCTCCCGAGCTCTCCACGCCATTAACCTCCCTTCTCCCCTGCCCGTTAACCCCCCGAGCTCTCCACGCCATTAACCTCTCCCTCCCCAGCCCATTAACCTCCCGCCTCCCCAGCCCGTTGACCTCCCGCCTCCCCAACTGTCGACGCTCGTTCGCTCACGGCCCCCAGCTGTTGACACGCCCGCCGGGCGCTCAATTGCCGACGCCCATTAACCGCCCACGCCACCACAGCTGTGTCCGCCCGTTAACCACACGGTGGAACTGCTGACGACCCTTCTGGCCCACCCTCCCACTAACTCAATTGTTCAACGCCCGTTAACCGCCCGCCTCCCCAACTGTCGACGCTCGGCCGTCCAGCTGTTGACCCTCACTCATTCACGGCGCCAGCTGTGGACGCTCGCTCGTCTCCGATCCCCAACTGTCGACGTTCGCCCCCGCCCGGCGTCAGCTGTCGACGCTCGCTCGTTCACGCCCCCCCCCCTCACACCTGTCGACGCCTGGTCCAGTAGTCGATGCTCGCCCCCGGCCCGACCAACTGTCAACGCTCGCTCCCGGCCCGACCAACTGTCAACGCTCGCTCCCGGGCGGCCCAACTGTCAACGCTCGCTCCCGGGCGGCAGTTGATGCCCCCTCCTCCCAACTGTCGACGCTCGCTCTCGCCCAACCCACCTTCCCTCAGCTGTTGACGCCCGTTATTCCAGCTGTTGACGACCGTTAACCGCCACCCTCCAGCTGTTGACGCCTGTTAACCGCCACCATCCGGCTGTTGACGCCCGTTATTCCAGCCGTTGACGCCCATTATTCCAGTTGTTGACGCCCATTATTTCAGCTGTTGACGCCCGTTATTCCAGCCGTTGACGCCCGTTATTCCAGCCGTTGACGCCCGTTATTCCAGCTGTTGACGCCCGTTATTCCAGCTGTTGACGCCCGTTAATCGCCACATCTGCATCCGATCCGCCTTCCCGCAAGATGAACATCCTCAAGCTCCGCCGGCCGGTGCGTCGACATTTTATAACCTTGTGACTATAAACCCATGTGTGTACATAACAAACACCTTCAATTATTTCGCTGTACGAAATACCAGATGTGCCTTTTATCTTATTCTATTCTCAATGCACCTGTTAACCTTATTACTAAGTTCAAGTATACTGTTTATAAACTATAAAAAATTAAAAATTACATCTTAAAATTTAAATTTGAAGTTACAACATAAAGTATTAATATTTAACTGTGAGATTTGTATGGACTCTACCTTTCTGTATATCATGCAGATGCTGGAGATGAGAACAGGAGATGCCGGCAACACTTAGCAGGTCGTGGTGGAGGGAGGAATGGAGTGCTTGGTTCAAATCGGATTTGGGGAGCCCAAAATATGAAATATTAATCATGTTCTCTCTCCATAGATGCCGCCTGGCCTGCCGTGTGTGCCTGATAGATTTTCCATATCTACAATATTTAGTCCTGCATTTTCTACATATAACCTGTGTCCATATCAATTTTCTTTATTTCATGTTATTTTCTGCTAGAAGTTTCTGGATTTTATTCGCCGCCATTTCCTTGATCGTTACATTTTTCCAATTTCTCAGTTTTCTGAATTAGAGGGTATGAGCTATAAGGAGAGGTTGGACAAACTTGAATTGTTTTAACAGGAGCGTCAGAGGTGAAGGGATGACCTGATAGATGTATATAAAATTATGAGAGAGATAGATAGGGTGGACATTCAGAACCTTTTTTCCCAGGGTGGAAATGTCGAAAATCAGAGGGCATAGTTTTAAGATGAGAGGGTCACAGTTGAAAGGAGAGGCGCGGTTAGGTTTTTTTACACAAAGTACATGGAACGTCCTGGCAGGGGAGGCAGATACAAGGCAGTGGTATTTAAGAGGCATTTAGAGAGGCACATGGATATGCAGGGAACGGGAGGATACAGACTAAAGTGCAAGAGGTTGGGTTTAGTTAGATTGGCATGGTCACCACAGACATGATGTGCTAAAGAGCCAGTTCATGGGATATTTAATTTTATGCACAACTAGACCAAGTGGACCCGTTGGGCCCAAACCTCTCCTCCATTGGTGCAGCACCCTCCCCTCACCACCCCCTCTTCCCTCCCATCCCTCCTTCCCCCTCCACTCCCTCTCACCTCCTGCCATCCCTCCTCCTCTCCCTTCCCCCTCCTTCCCCTCCCTCCCCCACTCCATCCCCCTCAACCCCCCTTATCCTCCCTCCACCCCCTCCCTCCCTAGGAGATAGATTTAAACTTTAAAACGTGAATAACTTTTAAAATATAACAACGATTTCAATGAAACGCCTTCCATTAGCACCAAAGGGATGACGGTGAGTAAGGTGGGCCTAAAATTGTCGCGCTATCGTGTACCGTTTTGGCTGTAGTTCAGGAACAAACAAACAAACAAATGAGAGTTTTAGTATATAGATATCATGTACAGACAAACATATAAAAGCCATAATGTGGAAACTAACCTGCAACTCGTCTAGTTTTGTTTCCAAGCATCAATGTGAGATTTAGTCACCTTTCCTCAGCAAATGGGATATTGTGTTTGGTTGGGTTCAATTCCTTCTTAAAGCCCATTTATGCACTCTTATTAAAAGATAATTGGAAACCTTCGTCAAAGGTTTACAGGTTATCAGAACATTTCATGTTGAGCGAGCTGCTTTGAAAACGGAGTCAGCATTTGTTGGGAGATCTCGCACAACAAGCTCTCATCCATAAAGGAGCCAAAATAAGCAGCCACAGTCATGGGCGGCACGGTAGCGCAGCGGTAGAGTTGCTGCTTTACAGCGAATGCAGCGCCGGAGACTCAGGTTCGATCCTGACTACGGGTGCTGCACTGTAAGGAGTTTGTACGTTCTCCCCGTGACCTGCGTGGGTTTTCTCCGAGATCTTCGGTTTCCTCCCACACTCCAAAGACGTACAGGTATGTAGGTTAATTGGCTGGGTAAATGTAAAATGTAAAAATTGTCCCTAGTGGGTGTAGGATAGTGTTAATGTACGGGGATCACTGGGCGGCACGGACTTGGAGGGCCGAAAAGGCCTGTTTCCGGCTGTATATATATGATGATATGATGATGATGGAATGGACCAGGAGAGCCAGTTTCTGTTGACTGCAGAGACAACCACCTGACCCTAAAATGATCAGCAATAGAGCCAGAACCAAGATGAATGGAATATCTTTAGGCAGAGAATTGTGATCTGGAACGTTGTCGGCACTGTTTCAGTGGTCAAACAATTTTATGTAAACAAAAAATGTTACTGTGACTTGTCACGTGACAAAGTATTCATGCATTCACTTTCTAAAACGATGATTAAAAGGAAATTGTACAGCTAAGTTGCTTGATTGGACTCCTTTTGTGCATAGCGTTTCCCTTTATAATTGTTTGATCTGTTCTTTCTGGCTTTGGTCAAGAGGTTAATTTGGTACCTTGTTTTACTCCGATAAAAAGTGAGCAAGAATCGCTAATGAAGGTGATGTCCTCAATAGGCATAGATACTGCATGGAAACTAGCCTTCAGCCTACCAAGTTAATGTGCCAACTATTAACTACCCATTTTTACACTGACCCTACCCTAACCCAGTTTATTTTCCCCACATCCCCATTAATCTCCCCAAGCAGATTTAACCACATGTCAACATACTTAAGGGAAATTTCAGAGTCATAGTACAGCACAAAATCAGGCCCTTCAGCTTACTGTTGGTGGCCAGTTAAACCAGCCACCTGCATATTTACAGGATGTGAGAGGAAACCAGGATTCCAAGGAAACCCACACGGTTACAGGGAGACATGAAAACTCCATGGAGACAACACTGGAGACAACACAGGACTCAACCCAGATCAGTGGCACTGAAATTGAAGCGTTACCAGCTGCACCACTGTGCTGTCGTGACTGTCTTGGAATTGACATTACTTCAAGAATTTAACTGTAGAGTGGAAGTGAAGTCTTCATGCAGTGCAGCTGCAACTTCAAAACAAATAATTATTCAAAACAAGGAAACCATAAAGGAACAAAAAATCATAATTCTATTTTATGTTATGGTTCATAAATCAGAGTTAACAAAACATTCAATCAAATGTGAAGTCATTTTATTAGTCAAACCGTATCTAATCTTTCTAGCAACCATAGATGTTTTATTTAGTAGACCTGCCTTGGTAGCTAGAATCTAATTCCTTGCCAGCTCTCTTGCCTTGAGCTTTCTCTTCAAGTCATTGTTGAACAATTTATGGAGAATACAAGTTTAGGAAGAGGAAAAGATGATCTAACAAGTTATTCTAAAGGGCATCATGAACAGTGCCAAATGACCATTCTTATACAAGTGAGACAATTCAATTCGTACATTGCCTTTCTCGGGAGATGATTTAACTGGTGATAACGTTTCCAAAGCTCAGAGAGTACTTTAGCCATTATATATCATACAAAAGTATGGTTTTTCAAGGTAATGGGGTATGTTTAAATAAACCTTCTGTTGGTCTAGGTCTTGGAGGCTTAGTTTAAAAAAAACATCACACAGACTTTAAGGAGTGAAGTTAAGAATAATTTCTAGGAATTTGGACTAATTTGCAAATGCAAATAAATGCCACACCAGCAGTTCCCTGGAAATATGAGGTTGATAGATCTAGAGATATAAAAGGAACAATGGGAAAAGCTTGAGTGGATGAATTTAGCACAGCTATGAACTTACTGAACATCTCAACAGCCTCAAGCTACCAAAAGGCCCAAACGTGTTTAATTGTTCACAAATGCCATTGTATCTTTCCCAGCAGAATATGTTGTAACATAACTTCAGCGCTATTTTTAGAATGATTCTGAAGTGATTGAAAACGAATAACAGGTAGATAATCTTAGTCAGATGTCCCGCTAATTTTAATATGAAATCGCTATTATTCAAATTTATGTATGGAATGAAGAAATTTTGAAACAATAGATTATTTTCAGAATTTATCAATATGAAATAATTATCTATATACTAAAACTCTTGTTTGTTTGTTTGTTCCTGAACTAAAGCCAAAACGGTACACGATAGCGCGATAATTGTAGGCCCACCTTACTCACCGTTGTCCCTTTGGTGCCAAAGGAAGAAGTTTAATTGAAATCGGTGTTACATTCTTAAAGTTATTCGCATTTTAAAGTTTAAATCTATCTCCTGGGAGGGAGGGAGGGAGTGGGGAGGAGGGAGGATAAGGGGAGTTGAGGGGGATGGAGTGGGGGGGGAGGGGAGGGGAAGGGGGGAGGGGAGGGAAAGGGGGTGGAGGGGGGTGAGGGGAGGGGGGGGAGGAGAAGGTGATGCACCAATGCAGGAGAGGTTTGGGTCCAACGGGTCCACTTGGTCCAGTACAAATTAGGAGCAAACCAGTCTGCTCATAATCTGCTGGTTTAATCGCCACACAATTCAAACTGCATCGAATTCCAGCGTTATGCTTCCTCAATGCTTTTTATTGCCTCTTTTTAAGATGTTAAAATAATTTGTGTTTTACTCTGTTTATCTGCTGCTTTCTTATATTTCAGGTTATTCCTTGTACTGCAAAATTTGATGAAGAATTAAGTGAAGAGTCAATAGTTGTTATTAAAGGAAAGTTGACTGATGATCCTCTTAGGTAACTTGACCATTATCTTTATTTGTATTATATTTTATTAGTGCAAAGTGAAAATACTATATACATATGATATTTGCATATTTCTTCTTGATCGTGTTAATAATATGAATGACTTGTCCAAATTATTTTGTAGCTAGAATATATTCCAGATAAATTAGGACAAAATTATTAGTTGCTTAGATAAAATGTAGAACTTTTGTTGATAAATTGCTGACATTGAAGGCTGCTAGAAGTTGTAGAAGATTTTTAACTATCTGGGATGACCAAAATTCGTTATAGCCAATGGAGCACATTTGAATGGGAGCAGACAATTTGTGAATGTTTTTTTATGTCCACCTAAGGATGCCTAGGTTTTCATTGTGCTCAAGCCTCCAGGACGATACTTGAACTGCAACTTTGTGATTCAGAAGGAAAAATAATACTAACTGAACCAAGATACATTACATTTTTTTCTGAGCTGCATTAGAAGCCTGCTAAGTTTACTAAATTAGAATGGGAGAGAAAGAATAATTTGAAAACATAATATTTTAATAATTTGAATTTCAGCTATGGTGAAAATATTGTGCAAAATAAATATATTATGTCCTCGGTTTGTTTCTACATCCTGTCCACCCTGTAACTCCAATACCAAGTTCAAATATCCATACACTAGTTAATTTCTAAAATGTACATTATTTGTGCACTTGCCAATGCTGTTTCTTTTCTTCCTCCTTCCAGACCTGTTGCTTTCCATTTCTTTCCTGTTCCAATGGCAATTACCTTTCCGGGCTCATCACTACATGGGAACCGTGTTATGTTGACTTGTATATTCAAGACCTGAGAACTTATTGTCACCATCACTTTTAAATAATTATTAGAACGTTCACATGTGATTAGAGCAGAAGATGAAATTTAATTTTTCAAATAGCTACAATATTTAAAAATTTGGTGAATTTTGAAATATTTATCTGAGAAAATAAGAATCTATGAATATAACATTACATTTTGGGACACAGAGGTAGACACAAAATGCTGGAGTAACTCAGCGGGTCAGGCAGCGTCCAGGGAGAGAAGGAATGGGTGACGTTTCGGGTTGAGACCCATCTTTTTTCCATTATATTTTGGGACCACAGGCATTGTTCAGCTTCGGCCTTATTTTAAAATGTACCATATTTCAGGGATTGTTGCAGCAGATAGATAGATAAATACCGTAAATTTTCAAAGACTCATTGATTTCTGAATATGTTGCCATTGGAGGTTTTAAATAAGCACACTATTTGTCAGAGCATAGAGCACTAACAGCAGTTTCTGGATTTCCATCTTGAACTAACTTGCAGATTCCATGGACCACTGTTATTTTCAGAGAGTAACAATAGTGAACAGTGACAATTTTATCATCTGTGACCCAGATCTTCCTGGGAAAATCCTGCAGTCCAGTGTACAAATGCTGGCAATTCCCCAAGTCTGGAGTCTTGGATGTCCACGAGGATGTGGAAGTCCCCAACTTCTTGAAGTTTCCTGGCTAGCAATTTGTTAACTATACTCATGAGGTGGAATGCTAGCTTCCCGCAGTTTGCTGGCACTTCAGGGAAATCTGCTTATTATAAATGCACAAATTAGATCTGGTATGGATTTAGTGTCTATTCATTTCATTGGTGATGAATGGCTAATAGAGATAGAATTACATTTTAGGTAATTCAATCACATTTTTTCAAATTAATTTGAACCTTTTCCTTTGATTTTTTAATTGTTTATAGAGCAAGTAAAACTTTTAATAGTATATATAATTAATTTGAATGTTTAACTGGTTGTTAAGGCATTTCAATAACTGTTTAAATTACATCATATAAATAGAGTCTTTGACAGAAAGGTGTTGTGCTGTGCAGAGTCTTGCTATTCAGGTTTGTCCTAGCTTTGCTGATGCCCCAGCGTTCTACTGAAAGATCCACTCCAGATAAATTCAGGTAATGGAGGGGCAAATGCGCATGGTATGCCACTCGTATGCCATTTAGCCCATAAAATTTGGGTCCATATTTCAACTCCCTTTTCTTTCACTTTTCCTGACTTCAGTTTTCTTGTCAATGGTGCCTGAAATTTAAGATATCATAAAATTGTCTTTAAAGGCCTCAAAAAATTCAAATACTTTGGCCAAGCCATATTCCTGAGTCTGTACAACTTTTTCCCCTTGTTCCCAGACTACTGAACGGCCCTCCCATAAGCTAGGATGTAGCCCTGATCTTCCAACCTACCTCACAGCAGACATTGGAGCTTTCCTCTTGAACTGTAATACTGCAAAGCTCTAAACTATCTCCTGCACTCTAGCATTTTTCTCTTTTCATTGTCTGTTATACTTGCACATGGCTTGATTGCACTTATGTATAGTATGATCTGTTTTAATTGAATAGCAAGCAAACAAAAGCTTTTCACTGTTCCTTGGTACCCATGACAATAATAAGCCAATATCAATATTTAACAGTGTTCTTTTTATTCCTAACTAATTTTCAGGAAATAGAGTACGGTAAGTTAATGAGCAAAGAAAGTGAACTGTTGAAGCTTGATATCATGTAACAAAAAGTACTAACCAAACAGGTATCAGATGCAGTATGTTTGTAGTAATTTTAAGTCATTTAAGGTTTAAATGCAATTGCTGTTCAAAATGTTTGTTTGTCTATAATCAGTAACATTACTGCCACTTATGAAGGATATCTTTTCTTTAGATTCGATGTTAATTTTCAGAGGGGCGACCACCCTGATGCTGATATTTTATTCCATTTCAATCCCCGCTTTAAAGAGGAACTTGAAAAAATTATCTTTAATTCTCGGGGACCTGATGGCTGGGGATTTCAGGGTGAGAAGTATGAAAAGATTGCTTCCAGAGGCTCACCATTTAAGCTGGTATTTATGGTGTGGAGCAACTCTTTCCAGGTATCATCTTAACAGTCCAATAAATAATATGTCACTTGTTTGGTCATTTTTAATACTTGCTTGAACTGTGACTATTACTCCAAAGATGGTATTTATAAATGTAGCTTGTACTTTAGTTATGGAGCTTTAGGGATTTTACTCATGGCAAAACCAGGTGTCTTTCTGATCTGAATATAAATCTTTATAAAGTAGCTGGTTAGGAGAAAGGAAGAAAATAAAAACTTGCCTTTATGAAGTACCTTCTGCATTGTAAATACAATATGGCATGAAACCACAATACTAAACAATGGTCACAGAATCATTTGCTCCAACCTTTCTTTCAATCTTTCACGCCCCAATATTGTACCTCACCTCCACTGGAGTGTAGCTATTTGGAAACTGCTCTTCCTACATCTTCTCCACTTCAGAAGCCAAGCAACCCAAATCTCTATCATCCAGCTGCAGCCAGAAGTTACTTTAAAAAGTAGAAAGTACTTTTATAATAATAATAATAATACATTTTATTTATATAGCGCTTTTCATATACTCAAAGACGCTTTACAGAGATTTTGAGAACATAGGGAAATTAATAAATAGATAAATAAGTAAATAAATAAATGAATAGAGAAAGGAGACAGTAGGTGAGGTGACCTTCAGTGGTTGAAGGCAGTACTGAACAGGTGAGACTTCAGCGATGTTTTGAATGTGGTGAGTGTGGGGGAGTCTCTAACGGTTTGGGGTAGTGAGTTCCATAGGGTGGGAGCAGCGATGGAGAAAGCCCTGTCCCCCCAGGATCTGAGTTTAGTCCGGATGTGGGGGGATAGGAGATTGGCAGCGGCAGAGCGGAGGGTGCAGGTGGGAGTGTGCCTGTGGAGGAGGTCGGTCAGGTAGGATGGGGCCAGGTTATGGAGGGCTTTGTAGGTTATGAGGAGGATTTTGTACTGGATTCTCTGGGGGATGGGGAGCCAGTGGAGTTTATAAAGGACGGGGGTGATATGGTCACGGATCGAGGTGTGTGTGAGTAGACGGGCAGTGGAGTTTTGAATGTATTGAAGTTTATTGATGATTTTTGAGGGTGCGCCATAGAGGAGGCTGTTGCAGTAGTCCAGACGGGAGGTGATGAAGGCGTGGATGAGGGTTTCTGCAGCTGTGGAGGAGAGGGATGGACGGAGACGGGCAATGTTTTTGAGGTGGAAGAAGGCTGTCTTTGTGATGTGTTTGATGTGTTTCTCGAAGGAGAGGGTTTGATCAAGGATGATTCCAAGATTCCGGATGTGAGGTGAGGTGGATACTGGGAGACCATCAATGTTGAGGATGAAGTTTTGGGTGGAATTGGTGAGCATTTTTGGACCAATGATTATAGTCACTAAAAGAGATACAAAGTGCTGGAGTAACTCCGCAGATCAGGCAGCATCCTCAGATAACATGGATATGTTATCCAGTCACTGTTGCAATGTAGGAAATGCCAGTTTAAGGTTCCTTGAAGCACAGATATGATGATGACCTGTTCTTTAAATAATGTTGAGTGAGCAATAAATAATGAGCAGGATACCTTTGAGAATTCCCCTGCTCTTCATTTTAAATTTATTTAGTTCCATCAAATATTTCACTGGGTAATTTATCTTAATTGCAGTGGTAAAACAAGAAGCTGAGAAAGCATTCTGTGTTTTATTCCAGGAGTTGCAATTAGACCAACTTTACAATCTTACTGGTTCCAACTTATAATTCTCATGATTGAGAGTGACAACTCTGTGGTATTTCTGTGGAACTTGGTCCAAATTATTTTCAATTGTAGCTACATTTGTTGAGTTTTTATGTCTCCAGGATGAATAAGTACAGTGGAAGGAAAGAGTTTGGTATAAAGCTGTTGTTAATAATTTTTTTTCGTTTTCATGCGAGTAAGCAACAGAGGTGATAGGTTTCTCCAAAAGCACCATTAGGTTCATGGCCAGTCAAACAGTCATTATCCTGCTAAAGGTGAATCAAGCATGGAAGAGCACATGCCATTTAACAAATGAGAATTTTTGATTCAGAAATAATCGCTCGTTATCAAATCTGGCAAAAAATATATTACTGTCCTATTTGTGCATAGAATTTCTTTCAAATTGGTCCAATTTTACACGATAATTTACTGGTTTGCTTTTGAGAACTAAGGTATATTTTGAACACTCTTAGGTGTCTGTGAATGGTAGACATATCCTGGACTACCCACATCGGTTAGAAGATTGGAGGCCTGACACTGTAATAGTGTTTGGAGATATACAAGTAGAAAGTATTGATGTTCTCAAACTTTGAATTTGAGATAAGGTAAATATGTTAAAGTCCCTACGTACTAAATGAAAATAGTAAAATTATATGATGTATACAGTATAACCATTGCATGCTATGTGACCATAACCTGATGAAATGATTGGGTTATTTTCTGTAAACGATATTTTTTTGAGTCTTTGTTATATTTCAGAAATGTTAATTGTTGGTGCTAGTTGGCATTTAGCAATAAGCACTAGGTAAAAGATATGCCTAAGTTTTGTAACTTTTCAAATTATCCTTGAAGGAATGGTTAAAACACATGAAAAAGTGGCATGTTGGCCTTCATAACAAGAGGATAGGGCCCTGGTGAGACCACATCTGGAGTATTGTGCCCAGGTTTGGTCTCCTAATTTGAAGAAGGACATCCTTGCAATTGAGGCAGTGCAGCGTAGGTTCACGAGGTTAATCCCTGGGATGGCGGGACTGTCATATGAGTAAAGATTGGGCTTATATTGACTGGAGTTTAGAATGATGAGAGGGGATCTTATAGAGACGTATAAAATTATGAAAGGACTGGACAAGCTAGATGCAGGAAAAATGTTCCCAATCGTGGGGGAGTCCAGAATCAGGGGCCACAGTCTAAGAATAAAGGGGAGGCCATTTAAAACAGGTGAAAAAAAACTTTTCACCTAGAGAGTTGTGAATTTGTGGAATTCTCTGCTACAGAATGCAGTGGAGGCCAATTCACTGGATGAAATTAAAAGAGAGTTAGATAGAGCTTTAGGGGCTAGCGGAATCAAGGGATATAGGGAGAAGGCAGGCACAGGTTACTGATTGTGGATGATCAGCCATCATTACAATGAATGGTGGTGCTGGCTCGAAGGGCCAAATGGCCTCCTCCTGCACCTATTTTCCATGTTTCTATGTTTCCAAATTTAAATATCCCAATAATGAAAACTGGGCAATATCACTTGGGCTCACTCTAATATACAAAGGATAACAGATTTAAAATCACTCATTTATATCATTAAGTTAAAATAACTTATTTCTCATTTTTGGAAGTTTGGGTAAAACTATGTTCTTGTAAGAAAGTTTTCAAATATTTAGTTGAGAAAGAAAGAAATGCACTCCATGCTGGATACCCATACTTCATATATCCAGTGCAAAGTTCATATTAAGACATTTATGAAAGGCAAAGTTGGCATCATTAGAGGTTCATTACCTCTGGCTTGATTTCTGTCTTGAATGCTAGTGTAGAAATGGTGAAAGGCTGCTCCCAGCTGGAAACACTTGGGATTTCATGGGGAAGAATACTGTTGTTAAATTTTAAAGTCAATAGATTCATAGAATGCACTAGATTCACAAGCATAAAGCTTAACCAAACTGGTCCTTTTGTCAACATTTTTACTTTTTTCACTAGGAAATAGAGGAAATGGTGCTATGATACTTAATATATTACAATTTAACTTTAACTTCACTCCTTAATATAATGCAATCAACTATGTATATCGAACAGAGGGTCATCGTAGGTTAATGAGTCTGAAATCTGATTAAAAGCTAATGAGCCCAAAAATTGATAAGTCTCAAAGACTAAATAATATACATCCCACAACTTTGAAAGAGCTGTTATGGAGATAATACATACTCTGGTTATCATCTTCCAACATTCATCGGATTGTGCATTGGTTCCTGCAGATTGCAAGATAGCAAATATGACCCCATTAATTAAGAAAGCAGGGAGAGATAAAACAGGAAAGTACTGACCACTTAACCTTAGATTGCTCGTTGTGAAAATATTGGAATCTATAATAAAGAATATGATATCAACACTTAGAAATGAATAATATGTTTGGACAGTCTTTGTGGAATTATGGGGATGCATGCAGTAGAGTAGGTTTAAATCTACTTTAGAGATACAGCGCGGAAACATGTCCTTCGGCCAAACGTGTCCGCGCCGACCAGCAATCCCTGTGCACTAATACTATCCTACACACTGGGAATAATTTATAATGTCAGGCAGCAACTCAACCGCTGCGCCAGATGAGGGGGGATCAGTGGATATGGTACATTTGGATTTTTAGAAGGCTTTCAAGAAAGGCACAAACAGGAGATTGGTGATCAAGGTTAAATCTCGTGGAATTGGTAATATTCCACGAGTATGCATGAAGAATTGGTTAACATGTAGTAAACAAGGCGTATGAATAGAACAAATTCTACTGTTCTCAGGATGAAAAGCTGTTATTAATGGGGTGCCACAGGCATTGGTGCTTGGGCCTCAACAATTCAATCTATATCTACAATTTGAATATATAATTTCCAAGCTCTCCAATGGCACCAAATTAAGTGGAGGTGAGAGTAGTATTGTGATGCAAAGGGGCTTCAAGAAACGGACGTGATTGGCAGCATCATGGCAGAAGGAGTAGAAAAATGTTAGCCTATCCACTCCAGTAGGAAAAGACACATTGGGCAGGCAAATGGGACTAGCTTAGATGGGCATCTTGATCAGCATGGCCAAAGGGCCTAATTCCATGTATGACTTCATGATTCTATGAGAGGTGACCTCAAGCCTTAGTCTTTGGAATTCACCAACCTGGAAGACTGGAAACATTGTCATTGATTCCATTCAAAATTGGGATTGATAAATTCCTGGTTATTAGAGGAATTATAGAAATATTAGAGGGCTATTGCCCAAATGCAGACAATTTCTATGTTAGTTGACATAGACAAGGTGGACTGAAAAGGGCCTGTTTCCAAGCTGTGCAACTTCATGACTGTGGATCAAGGGATACATAGAGATGGTTCAGAAAAATAGAGCGAAGGTAGAAGATCCGCAATTATCTTGTTAATAATAATAATATATTCCTTTATTCGTCCCACACTGGGGAAATTTGCAGTGTTACAGCAGCAAAGTGGATAGCAAGAGAGCAAGAGATCATTATAAATAAAAGATACATAAATAATGTAATGGCAGTTTCTATACCTTCTCAAAGTCCAACTTCGATAGCCACTACTGCTCGGGGATGGAATGGAGGTATAGCTTCCGCACACACTGCACTCTGAGATAACAAAAATGAATCTTCCAAACGCTGTTTCTTGATTAATTGGTCTTTATTAAAGTAGCACAATCAAAAGAGTAATTCATAACTTTTCGTTCTTATCAACTGTTTCTATTTCAAACAATACAGTAAAAATCGTGTCGTCGTTACCGTGTGCCCCTTGTGAGTATGGCTGATGCGAGTGGTAAAAAACTATTCTCTCCATCCTCCGAGATTAAACTGACCCACAATCTCTCGCTAGCCTCCTCCCATGTGGACTCTCCCCATTACGTATCAAATCACATCCACAAGCATGCAAAAAAGACAGAAACTAGAAATATTAAACATACCCATAATACAATGACAGTAACCAAAAAAATTAAACGTAAATGGCTCCTACACACCGGCCCCTAATTGTTCTGCGTTTATAACAAAGCAATTACCAATAGATACCAAAAGGAGCTATTGTGGCGGACACGGAGCTGTCCGTCCAAGAATGAGGCAGCACACTGAGTTATCCAACACCACTTTATTCCGTGTGTCGCACCCTCCTTCCCCACTCTCTTATCTTCTGCTCTTGGATTCCTCATGACCTCTCACGAGCCTCTCACGAGCCTCAGGTTATGTACTGTGTGTGGCCCACCACCAGGGGCCGCTACACTATAAAAGCTTAATATTTATCAAAAGCAAAAGTAATATGCATTATATGTTGGCATTCAAACTTCTTTAGCGATTCTTCAATCTTCACCTTCTAGAAGCAGACATACCTTGGTTATTGGTCTTACCAAGATGTTGTCCTTAGTCTGAAATCGTACAGTACGCACAAAATCTTTAACATCTGGCATGATCTCCAGTATCCTACCCATCAACCAAGAACCTCGTGGTGCAGTAGAATCAACCACCAAGACGATATCACCTTTGACAATCCAATATTTTTAATGAAGTTTCGACATGTGATTTCTTCCTCCATGTCCGATCTGTTCATGAATATGTCGTAACAGCAATGTTGAAATATGAAAGTCCTTCAAGAGAATAATAGGATGCTTAGCTTCTTCAGGCATCGCTAGTTTATTTAGGCGACCACCTACTCTCAGAAGACCTTTATCCAGTATCGGATGAAGCCTGTATAAATGACTACTTCTTTTAACACCATGTTCACCAGCTTGTAATGATGATAGCTCTTCCTTATATTCTTGTCTTTGACAGAAAGAGATAACTGCATTTTCCGCCTTAAAAAGATCATCCGGACATAAACACTGTCCCCGGTATGATGCCTTAAAAACTTGCATCTCCCTGTCAACCTTTTCTTTCAGCTTGCCAGAATCCGTTTCAAAGCTACTCACAGCAGCCCGAGTTTCGTTTCTCTTACGAGTCCACTGCAAAAGCATTGTTTTTAATTAAGAAACCAAGCCACCACAGTCTTCAACTTATTCCATGATGAGAAATGGGTAATTAAATAGTTTGTGGAATCCAATGGGCCCTTAATAATGGCGTTCACTAAGATGTCGATCTCCGGATCATTAGCAGAGATTTCAGTTTCTAGGTTAAACTTTGACCATTCTCGGTCTGGTTTACAGAAACTCTGGCCCATTGATCCATCTCTTACTGCTTAAGAAGCGGTCTGCTGTTAATCCTCTAGAAGCTTCATCCGCAGGATTTTCCTTGGTATTAATATACTTCCACTGTGATACATTAGTAGCATCCCTTACAAAAGAGATCCTGTTTGCGACAAATGTTAGGAAACGTTTGTTTTCATTGTTGATGTACTTATGCACTGTCATGCTATCAGTCCAGAAGGTAGATTCCTCCAGCTTAAGCTGCAGTTCCTTTTGCAACATTATGTCAATTCTGACAGCTAAGACTGCGGCTGCTAGCTCCATTCTGGGAATCGTCATTTGCTTGAATGGTGCCACTCTGGCCTTTCCCATTAAGAATGCAGCATGAGCTTCATTGTTATCATTTTCCAGTCTCAGATATGAAACAGTACCGTAACCACTTTCACTTGCGTCAGAAAAGTGATGCAGCTGTGCAAATTTGATTCAACCAAAGTTTGTAGGCTTCATACACCGGTCTACTCTGAACTCCGAGATCTTGTTGAGATCTTCTAACCACTCTGTCCTTCGCTGAGAGAAGATTTGCATTATACTCTCATCCCATCCAAGTTTCTTCTTACAGAGATCCTGCAAAATGTACTTGGCTGGTAGTGTAAATGGTGCAAGAAATCCCAAAGGATCGTAAACAGAACCAATCACGGACAGGATGTCCCGTCTTGTACATGGTCGATCCTGAATCGAAATTCTGAACCTGAACACATCTGTTTCAACGCACCAGTGCAATCCCAGTGCTCTCTCCATGGGCAGATTGTCTTTATCCAAATCCAACTCCCGGGTCTATTTGGCTCTGTTATCTAGTGGAATGGTTTCTAATACAGCACGGCTGTTGCTAATCCATTTCGATAGCATGAATCCTCCCTTGTTGCAGAGGGAAGTCAAATGTTTTACCATTTGAATTGCTTCTTGTTCCGTAAACATGGATTTTAAACAATTGTCCACATAGAAATTGCTCCTTCCTGTGGTTGTCACTTCTCCTGGAAAGTGAGCTTTATTGTCCTCAGTGGTTTTCCTCAATGTGAGGTTTGCACAACTTGGTGATGACACTGCTCCAAAGAGATGTACTTTCATCCGGTATTCAATGAGATCTTGTTGTGCATCACCATCCGGCCACCATAGGAATCGCAAGTAGTCGACATGCTTTTCCGATACCTTGACCTGATGAAACATTGCCTTGATATCCGCCATCAAAGCTACCGGCTCTTGAATCTGATGAGAACTCCGATGAGTGAGTTTCTTATGTCTGGACCCTGCAGCAGTTGACAGTTAAGTGATTTACCCTTGAAAACCACAGTACAGTCGAAGACTACTCTTAATGTTCCTTTCTTTGAGTGATACACCCCCTGGTGTGGGATATACCAAAGCTCTCCATCACTTTGATTCAGCTGGTCTTCTGGCACCCTTTCGGCATCTCTGTGAGGAAAGATGTATATTCATCATGAAATTTTGTATTCTTGCCAAACTTGCGTTTCAGATTTTGAATGCATTGTTCTGCAATGCAACAGTTATTCGGCAGACTAACACTTTCTTGTTTAAAAGGTAAGTCTAGGTAACAGTGTCCTATCATCTTTACTGAGTGATTCATAATTTCCAAGAATTTTACTTCTTCTCTGGACATTTCTTCAGATTCTTTGCTGGTTCTTACATTGGAGTCGTGATTATATTGCTTGGTCAACAACTCCTCTATATTTACAATAGATATTCGATTGACGGCAGCAGCAGTATAGTTATTCCTTTTCCTGCCTTTGTTGTTCCTTCTCAAGGAGCCATAGATAACCCATCCGAGTATGGTTCTCACAGCAAACGGTCCATCTCCTTGACTGGTAACAACCTTTCTAGGTACTAATGCCTTCAAAGCATTCATTCCGTCCGATAAGTAGGTCGATATCAGAATTTATTTTAGGTATCTTGACATCCTTCAAGTAAGGCCATTTTTCCAAGTCTTCTTGCTTAGGTATATTTGGATGAGAGACGGGCATAGTCTCTTGTGTAAACACATCAGATATTTACCCAAACCGCCCCATCCCCGGTCACTTTTCCCTGCAACCGCAGGAGATGCAACACCTGTCCCTTTACCTCCCCCCTCGACTTCGGTTGCTTCGGTCTAGCACCCGGTTGCTTTGGTGAAGTTATGTCGGCCATCCACTTACTCAGTGCCAGTTTGGCGTCACCAGACCAGACTGGCTCTGGCTGTGGGTTGACTTTAGCTGTTGTTTCCAGCTTGGTTGCTCCTTCTTGGATTAAGGAACTCTTCTGAGATACTCTCGAGCCGCATTTTGATCTTTGGCCTTCCAGTATATCCCTCCTTGCCCCAGCAGCTGCCAGCTTCGTGGCTATTTCCAACCGTTCTTTCTCTCTCTTCAGCTTAGCTTCTTGTTCCTCAATCTCATATTTTTTCTCTAAGGCGGCAGCTTCTAGCGAGAGAGCAGCCATCTCAGCTTCAGCTTCCATTTGAGCAGAGACCCTCGTAGTTGAACAGGCTACAGAACCAGATTTACGTCTGGATCTTCGCGTTGAAACGTTTGAGACACTATCCTGAGGTGTAATTTCTTCTTCCACTTCAACACCTTGTTGCATCGCACCTTCTATAGAGTGCAATGTTTGAACTATGGTTTCAGATAACCACTTCTCCGCGTCAGCCATGAAACCATCCAAAAATTCCACCCTCTCTTGGAACCACTGAGTGTGCCATTCGAGTTGCTCCTTTGGTAGTTGTAAACACAGTATTGAGTGTTTTTCTCCAGCTTAATGGCAAAGGTTAAGTAGTTGATCCAGATTAGATTGTACAATGTTCGCATTCCCATCTGATTCCATTAGTTCCTTCTGATATTCAATTAATTTGAGGACCTGCTTCCACAACCTGTCTCTATCCTTCTGGCATCTTTCGAGATAGACTGCCTCTCCTTTTTCCGAAAGTTTAATGTTTCTTTTCTCATATCTTGTTGATTTTTGCTCCACATCTCCCTCCTGTGGCGGTTCTTCATACTTACCTGATGGAAGATGCATGATGAATTGGTGCTAAGAAACACCAGAAGAATTCAAAACAGAATGAGTATTTTTTCAAAACACATCATTAATTCCAACGCTGAGAGTCTTCGGTCAATACGTATGGTAAACAATTGCTAGCTGAGCACCTTATCTTGTAGAAGTTCACGATATCGTTAATTTTCAAGGTAGTGCTCTGCGAGTTTGGTTTTCTTATCTCATTGTAGCATAAACAAGGTGGCGCAGCGGTAGTGTTGCTGCCTTACAGCGACTGCAGCGCCGGAGACTCAGGATCGATCCTGACTACGGGCGCCGTCTGTACGGAGTTTGTACGTTCTCCCCGTGACCTGCGCGGGTTTTCTCCGAGATTTTCGGTTTCCTCCCATACTCCAAAGACATACAGGTATGTAGGTTAATTGACTGGGCAAATGTAAAAATTGTCCCTAGTGTGTGTAGGATAGAGTTAATGTGCGGGGATCGCTGTGCGGCGCGGACTCGGTGGGCCGAAGGGCCTGTTTCCGCGCTGTATCTCTAAAAAATCTTTAAAAATGTATCAAATAGTACTTCTGCAGACATTTCCCCACAGGCTTTTAAGTTTTTAGACTTCTTAACTTAAAATTACGACTAAACAGTCGTCTACTCACGGTACCCGGTCATTGAAGTCTTCAATCTTCTAATGATCCAGGTGTAGACCGTGTCAATTTGCCTTCGACCGGCAGATCCTTTGTTCCTTTGTTTTCAGCTACAATTTCTGGCAGAGATTCAGCTTCTTCAATTCCACTGTCGAATTGGATTTTGCTTGTAGAACAAGTCTTTCTTAGATTCTTCTGTTAGAATAGTTTTTTTGCTCAAATTCCATTCAGATAAAAGTTTTTTACTCTAATGTAATGGCAGTTTCTATACCTTCTCAAAGTCTAACTTCGATAGCCATTACTGCTCGGGGATGGAATGGAGGTAAGGCTTACGCACACACCGCACTCTGAGATAACAAAAACGAATCTTCCAAATGCTGTTTCTTGATTAATTGGTCTTTAATAAAATAGCACAATCAAAACAGTAATTCATAACTTTTCGTTCTTATCAACTGTTTCTTCTTCAAACAATACAGTAAAAGTTGTGTAGTCGTTACCATGTGCCTCTTGTGAGTATGGCTGACGCGAGTGTGGTTAAAAAACTATTCTCTCCATCCTCCGAGACTAAACTAACACACAATCTCTGTCACTACGCTAGCCTCCTCCCATGTGAACACTCCCCATTACGTATCAAATCACATCCACAAGCATGCAAAAAGGACAGAAACTAGAAATATTAGACATTGCCATAATTGACAGTAACTAAATTAAGCGTAAATGGCTCCTACATTAGTCATCAGTTTTCTGTGTGTTCTTAGCTGTTGTTGACTCATCTGCTGGGAGCAGTGCTGGTTGTGCAGTCTCAGCAGCGGGAAGGAAGGACCTCCTATATCTCTCCTTCATGCACTTGGGGTGAAGGAGTCTGTCACTGAAGGAGCTACTCAGTGCAGTGACAGTGTCTTGCATGGGGTGGGAGTCGTTGTCCAGCAGCGATGTTAGCTTTGCCATCATCCTGCTCTCTCCCACCACCTGCACTGAGTCGAGGGGGCAACCCAAGACAGAGCTGGCCTTGTTGAATGATAGAGCGGGTTCAAGGGCTGAATTACCTACTTCTGCTCCTGTTTTTTATGTTATCCACTTCATTTAATCGTTTGCATTATCAATTATTTATTGTATTGTCATTAGCCGGTGTATTTATCTCCAATTTATGATAGTGCAATTATAGACAATTTTGTAATAAATTAATTTGTAATTGATTACACTGGAATTAAATGGTGCATTTATTTTATATTAATTTGCTGTACTGCAATTAACAGTTCAGTTATAATTAAGTATCAATATTGCAATTAAATGTTGCATATAATTCCAGTTTATTCCATCACCAAGATTCCTTGCCTTTTACATCCAACTTTGATAGTAACGGTAAGATTTGAATTTTTGAAATGTCCATTAAATCCTGTAACCTGGTGCACTTCCAATGTGATGTAAGTATTGCCAGACATCTAAGCTTGCCAAATTGGTGGATGCTGACCCATTAAAAATTCTTGGCTCAGTTAATTTAAATAATACTGATAGTGTAAAGCCACGAGATGACCAGCAAGACTTTAGATAGACCAGCACATAAGTGACTCACCAAATGTTCTTGCCTTGTTGGGATGAGATTGGCAAATTCTGCCATCCAGAATTGCTGGGACTGCTTTGTTACTCAATTTAATACACTGCCAATAACCTACATGTTCCTAATTTATTGTACCATCTAATATCTGCATCACAAATACATTCCACTACAGTTCTCCAAATTTATCAATGCTATTGCTCCACCAGTTATCTTATGTTCTGTTACTCAATGTATTACTTTGCTATTTAATCCCCACATTTACACCCAATTCATCACCATTCTGAATTATATCCATTATTCTAAAACCACTAGATAGACACAAAACGCTGGAGCAACTCAACATACTGGAGAGAAGGAATGGGTGAGGTTTCGGGTCGAGACCCTTCTACAGACCTAAAACCACTCATCTCTTACCAAGTATATTCGATTAAGCACACTAACTATTATTTTCATTTATTTACACCCAATTATCACATTGTGATTAGGAATGGCACACATACTAATTATTTACAGTGCTATTAATTTCATGCATGTCTATCCATTTATCACAATCATTAAACCATATGTATCTCCAATTTATTATCCTATTATTAATGTTACACGTTCAATTAATTTCAAATTTAATGCATAACCATTAATCTAATATGCTTCATTACAGGCATTACATTTTGCATTTATTTCCAATCCCTGGCAGTATCATTAACCATTATATTAATACTCAGTTTATTATAATGTCCTTAGCTTATTTTTGAAATCTAATGTATTGCTATTAATTTTATGTTTATTTCTTCCCTACCCCCCACCCCCAATCATTCTAGGCTAGCCAATGGAACAATGGAATGAAACGTACAAAGCAAAATTGAATTACATGTCAAGAGTAAAAATTAGCTCATTTCAACATTTCATTATTTTTATTTTGGGGGAAATACGTTGGTTTGTTTGACTTTGGATGTATTTATCACAAGGCAGATATTGGTTAATTTAAAACAGAAATAAAAGGGGGCTGTGTTGAGTTTGTAGAGTTACGTGTTATATCTACACTTTCTGTGGGTTTCTGCTGGTCTATTAAAATATACCTTGAATAATTTGACTACATTCTTTATTTACATTTTATTTCTTTAAATCAAAATTTAGGTATGAATGAAGGAATGGTTCCAAATTTAAAGAGGAAACAGGTTGACATTTAAAAAGAGGGTAAATGAGATAGATTATTTTCAAACTTTAATTTCCAAAACAAAAATAACTGAAAAAGGACTGATATTTTAATAAGTTAGCAGAATGAGTTATAAAAAAAACACGTGATATTGGTTTGTGAGATCAGCATCTGTAATGAGAGAAATAGTTGTTTGTTACAAAGAAAGCAATTCAAGGCATCTGGCAAGAATAGAGGTAATAAATCTCAGCCAAAGTGGGTTCATGAAAGGCAGGTCATCTCTAATAGGCTTACTGGAATTCTCTGAGGTAATGTGACTGACCCTCTTTGTATCTTGCGTTTCAAAAAGTCTCTTACATGAGATTTATGGTTAAAGTGAAAGTTCCAAAGATCAAGGAAGAACTCATATATTAAATGATGAATTGGCTAGATAATTTGAAACATACTGTAGTTCGCAATTAAATGGTTCTAACTCAGCTAATATAATTGATGGACTTCTTCCATCATTAACCATGGGACACTATCATTGACATCTGCTTATTAAGTGTTCCAGTGGTTACTTTTCTTTGTGGCTAATTGTATTGGATGGAAAAACAGAATTTAGAAAAGTGATACCAGTGAAATATACCTACCAGATGTCTAATTGTTAACCGTGACCAGACCTTATGGAGGACCAAATGTTTGTCACTCTGACCCTTCTATTATATCCCATGACCAGGACTTAAAAGAAGTAGGGACCATGAAATAGTGTCTGTTAGAAACGAGGGAAATTAGACAAATTCACGTGCAGAAAAATCGAGTAGAAGGTTATGCAAATATACCTAGATAATTTGGGAACAAATGTATGAAGTACAAACAATGACATCGTCCCGACCGACAGAACATTGTGTTAATTTTAGAAATGTTTCCACGTGGCTACTCCATATTGTGTGCAGTGCAAAACAGTTCAGTCAATGTTAAGGTTGCTGAAGTATAATTGTTAAAATATCTTCTGTTTGTAAACTGAAAGTTAACCTTGGATTGACACAAAGTGCTGGAGTAACTCAGCGGATCAGACAGCATCTCTGGAGAAAAAGGATGGCTGACGTTTTGGGTCGGGACCATTCTTCAGACTGAAAGTAGGGGGTAGGATTGTTTGGTTACATCTGTAGGACCTAAATGCATTCCAACTGCTTTAAACCACCACAATTAAATGCATAAAAGTTTTTATAAAAGTTGCAAATTGAAAAAATAGTGCCCTAACACATGGCACTGTTCCAAGCATGTTGAAGTAACGAAAAATAATGGACCAAAAAAATTATAGGTTAAGCGCTAGATTCTAAAATATTACAGTTACAAGTTGATTAATTTGTTGCTGAGCAGGTTGCAAGGTGCCAAAATATAGGGTCATTTGATTGCTTGTGTGGATACAAACAAGCACAAAATAATGTCAAGGGTAGTGCTGTATGTTTCCTAACTAATGATTATAGAACAATTTTGGCTGAACAATGAGCTTATACTCTTTGCATCAGTGTCTGAAAGAAACTTAGAAGAGGTTTGAGGATAAAAATGAAAATACATTTTATACAGTGTCTCAAAATCTCAAGGCAACTTTACATTTCAAAAACTTAAAAAATATAGCCACAGCTATGTAGCTCACAATTTGTGCTCAGAATTCCACAAACAACAATGTATTAATGTACAGGTGATATGTTTAAAGGTTTTGTACTAGATTTCTATTATCCACATTCTGCTTGAAAAGACTGCAATAAGTTGGTCAAAGGTGATTTAGCTGACCTAAAATCACATTGACTGCTGAATACAATCAAACAATCAATCACAATCGTACTTTATTAGCCAAGTATGTTTTGCAACGTACGAGGAATTTCATTTGCCATACAGTCATAACAATACCGTGATTTTTTCTAAGTACCATGCCATCTTAAATCTTAACTTCTGAGATCTTCCGATAACTTTATGGGAGGAATCATAACTTCCCATATCTTCCGGTAGACTGTAGGAGAGCTCCCCCTCCCCTCCCCCTACTCACCATCAACAACACTACAGTCACATCTGTGGAGTCATTTAAGTTCCTTGGAACCATTTCGTCAGTCAAAAAGGACCAATAGAGGATGTACTTCCTGCGGCAGCTGAGGAAACACAATCTGCCACAGGCAATGATGGTCCAGTTTTATACTGCCGTCATAGAGTCTGTCCTCAACTTCTCCATCATGGTCTGGTTTGGCTCAGCCACCAAGCATAACATCCGGAGGCTGCAGTGCATTGTTCGATCAGCCGATATGGTTGTTGGCTGCAACCTTCCCCCCCCTTCGACGAACTGTACACTGCAAGGGCACAGTTAAGCATTGCTTTCCAGCAGCATTTGAAGTTGTCTTGGGGCCATGCTGATGGAGGCAACAGAGCTGATCAGGCAATTGTTAGTCCAACACACATTCATATCTGTCAGGATGCAGTGTTTGCTACACGACTGCCTTTCGAATGAGTCGTTAAACATGGCTTCTTTGCTATTCAGTGTGTTGGCACTGTCAGGTGAACGTAAAAAATTCATGGCATGACTTGGATTAGAGGAGGGGAGATGTCCTTGGTGTACTGGACAGTGTTTATCCCTGAAACAGACATCAGTAAAGTGATGGAGAAGAAATGACAGTGGTGAGACTGAAGGAAGGTGAACTGGTGGAAGATTCAAGGTTTAAGTTTGTAGTCAGTATTTCTGACGATATACATTGTGTTATCTCCAGCCAATGATCCCAAAATGAACTGCTATTTTTTACCCTTCATAAAGTTAATCCCTTCATCGAAAACCCTGCAGCCCATTTCCTAACTTGTACCAAATCCTGAGAGCACACCAATTTCTGTAATTATTGCAATACAGTAGTTTCTTGTGCCCAATTCCTGATGGAGAGATTTTTCCTTTGCGGGCTGCAGGTATAGCTGTGGTAATATAGGTTGTTATAGGCTATGTGTTATTTTTGAATATAAAAGTATTGAGCAAAAGTACCAAAAGTACAGTGCACCTGGTGAATGCTATTTAATACTGGTCTGCTTATTTAAGTTCATAATAAGTTCGTAAGTTCTAGGAGCAGAATTAAGCCATTAGGATCATCAAATCTATTCCGCCATTCAATCATGGCTGATCTATCTTTCCCCCTCATCCCCATTCTCCTGCCTTCTCCCTTAGTAATCAAGAAGCTGTCAATCTCTGCCTTAAAAATGTCCATTGATGGCCTTCACAGCTGTCTGTGGCAATGAATTCCACAGATTCACCACCCTCTGACCAAAGAAATTCCTTCTCATCTCCTTTCTAAAGGTACATCCTTTTATTCTGAGGCTATGGCCTCTAGTCCTAGACTCTCCTATTAGTGGAAACATCCTCTCCAATTTCACTCTATCCTGGCCTTTCACTATTTAGTAAGGAAGAATGTTAAAAGATTGGAAGCTATTCTGAGATTTGGTAGACTGATATCAAATTTTATCAGATAAAATTACAAGGTGGATAATGTTTTACTTGTAAAGGTTGGACAGTGTCCGCAGTTCAGAGGAGAAAGGGAGGACTTAATTGAAACATATAAGATTCTGAGGGGTCTTGACAGCGTGGCCATGAAGAGGATATTTCCAGTTGAGGAATAAACCCTAGACATACTATTAGAATATAGTAAAGCACAGGTATAGGCCCTTTGGCCGATGATGTATGTGCCGATCATGTTGCCAAATGAAACTATTTCCATCCGCTTACACATGATCCATATCTCTCCATACCTGCACTTTCATGTGCCCATCTACATGTCTCTTATATGTTACTAATTGGTCCCTTTCCACCACCAGCCTAGCAGCTTGTTCCAGGCACCTCCCAAAATACCCCCAAACACCTCCTAGTGGAATTATGGGATATGGGGAGAAGGCAGGCACAGGTTAGTGATTGTGGATATTTATTCACAAAATGCTGGAGTAACTCAGCAGGTCAGGCAGCATCTCTGGAGAGAAGGAATGGCTGACGTTTCGGGTCGAGACCCTTCTTCAGACTGATGTCAGGGGGGGCGGGACAAAGGAAGGATATAGGTGGAAACAGGAAGATAGAGGGAGATCTGGGAAGGAGGAGGGGAAGAGAGGGACAGAGGAACTATCTAAAGTTGGAGAAGTCGATGTTCATACCACTGGACTGCAAGCTGCCCAGGCGAAATATGAGGTGCTGTTTCTCCAATTTGCGGTGGGCCTCATTATGGCACTGGAGGATGATCAGTCATGAATGGCGGTGTTGCCTCGAAGGGCCAAATGGCCTCCTCCTGCACCTATTTTCTATGTTTCCTTTAAATTTTCTTCTTTTCACCTTAAAGCCCTGCCCTCTACTGCTTGACATTTATGTCCTGGGAAAATGACTCAATCTTAATAGGAAGGAAGTCATTGCCCTGGAGATGGTACAGAGGAAGTTCACCAGAATACAGCTGGGGATGTAGAATATCAGCTATGAGCAGATGGGCTGGAGTTATTTTCTTGGAGTGGAGAAGTATGAAATACTGAGAGGTGTTGATAGAATAATTAGTGAGAAACTTCCCTTTCATAGCGGTGCCTATAACAAGTGGGCATAAGTTTAAGATTACGGGTGGGAGACTTCAAGGGGATTTGAAGCAGATGTGGCGGACACGGAGCTGTCCGTCCAAGAATGAGGCAGCACACTGAGTTATCCAACACCACTTTATTCCATGTGTCGCACCCTCCTTCCCCACTCTCTTATCTTCTGCTCTTGGATTCCTCGTGACCTCTCACGAGCCTCAGGTTATGTACTGTGTATGGCCCACCACCAGGGGCCGCTACATGACCCCCCCCCCCCCCCCCCCAGAACCAGAGGCGCAGAAACGGTCGGGCAGCCGGACGAGGTGGCCGGACCTTGTACGCACGTTCCCGTGCAAAGGAGTCCTGCCCTGTAAGGGCAAATTAGGTTGGGCCCGAGATGGAGGACGCCCCCGACGACGGGGCTGGGCCTCCTGTACTGGCTCGCTCAGGTCCAATGGGCCGGTTTTAAACGGGCCACCGATACCGTCTCTTGCCGACCCCCCATGTCCAATACAAAAGTCGTGGGCCCATGCTTCAGCACCCGAAAAGGACCTTCATATGGGCGCTGCAAGGGCGACCTGTGAAGAAAAACGTATGAGCTGTTGGCAGGAGCCGGAGGCACATACGATGGGGTGATCCCATGCTGGGATGTTGGGACAGGAGCCAGGGCGCCAATCCTTTCCCGCAGACGGACCAGCATGGCGGATGATGACTCCTGGGGATCACCGGTGTTCGGAATAAATTCTCCGGGCACGGTGAGCGGAAAACCGTAAACCAATTCCGCCAATGAAGACTGCAGGTCTTCTTTAGGGGCAGTGCAAATTCCCAACAGGACCCACGGCAACTCGTCCATCCAGCCAGGACCGGTGAGGCGTGTTTTTAAAGCATCCTTAAGACGGCGGTGGAAACGTTCCAACAACCCATTGGACTGGGGGTGGTAAGCCGTAGAGTGGTGAAGCTGAGCTCCCAATAGGCGAGCCATTGCGGACCACAGTTCCGACGTTAACTGGGCACCCCGGTCGGACGTGATATCAGACGGTATCCCGAAACGAGCAATCCAATTAGCTACTAAGGCATGTGCGCAGGACAAGGCCGAGGTGTCAATGAGCGGGATGGCCTTGGGCCACCGCGTGAAGTGGTCCACTACCGTAAGCAGATGCGAGATGCCACGGGATGGTGGCAGCGGCCCCACGATATCTATGTGGATATGGTCGAAACGCCGGCGAGGCACTGCGATGCCTTGAACCGGTGCCCGGATGTGCCGCTGAACCTTCGACGTTTGACATGCAATGCACGTCCGGGCCCAACGCCTGACCAGTTTTCGCAAACCATGCCACACGAATTTTGAAGCATCCAATTTCACCGTCGTGCGAATAGATGGGCCAAAGTATGAATGGCGTCGAAAACCTGACGACGCCAGGCTGCCGGAACAACAGGCCGCGGCTGTCCTGTGGAGATGTCACATAGGACGGTGATACCGGCGGGGCCCAAAGGAATTTCTTCGAGCACCAGACCCGTGATGGCAGTTCGGTATGCCTTCGTCTCCTCGTCTGCCAGCTGTGCTGCCGCTAAAAGAGAATAATCAATTCCTGAAACCATGTCGAGAGCGGTTATCACCGCTGGGCGAGACAAGGCGTCCGCGACCCGATTACTTTTCCCTGCGATGTGGCGGATGTCCGTGGTAAACTCCGAGATCGCCGTGAGTTGGCGCTGCTGCCGAGCGGACCAAGGATCCGTAACCTTGGCAAAAGCAAAGGTAAGGGGCTTATGGTCGGTAAAAGCGATGAAGTTTCGGCCCTCCAGGAAATACCGAAAATGTCTAACTGCCAGATGCAAAGCAAGCAGCTCCCGGTCGAATGTGCTATATTTACATTCCGCCGAAGTTAGCTGGCGGCTGAAAAAGGCAAGAGGTTGCCAGTGTCCGTCAAAAAAGTGTTCTAATACGCCACCGACCGCAGAGTTCGAGGCGTCCACGGTTAGTGCCATAGGGGCGTCGACACGCGGATGCATTAACATCGTCGCCCGAGTCAATGCTTCTTTCGCCCCCTCAAATGCCGCCACGGTGACGTCGGACCACTGTACGTCCCGCCGCTTGCCTGACAACAGATGAAATAAGGGCCGCAGTATTCTCGCCGCCGCCGGCACAAATCGGTGGTAGAATTGAACCATGCCCACAAACTCCTGCAGGCCCTGCACTGTGGATGGTCGTGGAAACCGGCGAATGGCCTCCACCTTGTCTGGTAAGGGTACTGCACCATGCCACGTCTCCTGGTGGCCCAGGAAATTGATTGCTCGGAGGCCGAACTGGCATTTAGCCGGGTTGAACACCAGCCCAAATTCATTGAGGCGACGACACAACAGCCGGAGGTGGGTGCAATGCTCCTGCTGTGAACAACTTGCCACCAGGATGTCATCCATATAGATGAAAGCGAAATCGAGCCCCTGCCCAACGGTGTCCATCAGGCGTTGGAATGCCTGCGCGGCGTTTTTAAGGCCGAAAGGCATACGCAGGAATTCAAATAACCCGAAAGGGGTGATGATGGCGGTTTTCGGCACATCCTCCGGTCGCACGGGGATCTGATGGTAACCCCTGACTAAGTCGATTTTAGAAAAGAACTTGGCCCCGGCCAGATGGGCAGAGAAATCTTGAATGTGTGGGATGGGATACCGATCTGCAATTGTGGCGTCATTTAGGCGGCAGTAGTCCCCGCAAAGCCTCCAACCGCCGGATACCTTGGGCACCATGTGCAGTGGAGAAGCCCATGGGCTGTCCGAGCGTCGAACAATTCCCATGGCTTCCATCTTCTGAAACTCTGCTTTCGCCGTCTGCAGTTTGTCGGGGGCCAGTCTGCGGGCGCGGGCATGAAGCGGTGGTCCCGAAGTGAGGATATGGTGTTGAACCCCGTGCTTGGGGTCGGTTGCGCTGAATTTAGGGGTCAGAATTTCTGGGAAATCGGCCAAAATTTGGGCGTAGATGTTATCCACCGCTGCCACCGGGTCGCGTGTTGGCACAGCGGACGCAGGAGGACGTAAGGGAATTGATTCGAGTGTAGATGCATGGACCAGGCGTTGACCTCGCACATCCACCAGCAGAGATTGCGCCCGGAGGAAATCCGTGCCCAACAGTGGCTGGTGTACGTCTGCCACGGTAAATGTCCAGGAAAAGTGGCAAGCACCAAATATCAGGGGAATGGTACGGACGCCATATGTCCGTATGGGGCTCCCATTAGCGGCGGTCAATAAAGGACCCCGATTGCCAGCACATGTGTCCCGGACGGAGGCACCACGCTGATTTCGGCCCCTGTATCCACCAGAAATCTGTGGCCTGACCGCCGATCCCAGGCGTATAGGTGATGGAACTTGCCGACCGCCGCGGTGATTACCGGCTGCCGGCCCCAGCGTTTCCCAGAAACGTACTGAGGGTCTTCGAAACTTATCCCTGCCAGGAGCGGGCGCATATCTTCTGGAAGCTGCTGCAAAAAGGCATATTGAAATAACATGCAGGGCTGGTGGCCGTCCATGAGCGAGAGCATCTCACTCATTAGGGCCGAGGGCTTCCGGTCACCCAGCCCGCCCATGTTGAAAATACGGGCCGCTCGTTCCATCCGACTGAGCCCGAAGGTGCGGAGTAGCAGTGCCTTGAGGCCCTTGTATTTCTCGGCTATCGGTGGATTCTGCGGGTAGGGAAGTATTCGCCCAGCCGTGTCTTGGTCAAGTGCATCGACTACGTAATAGTAACGGGCCTCTTCAGATTTTATTTTGCGGATGTAAAACTGCACTTCGGCCTGTTGAAACCATACACGAGGCTGGGCGCTCCAGAAGGTAGGTAGTTTCAGTGCGACAGCATCCAGTCGGACCTGATCGGCGGCGGTGGCGGGCTTGTCGCTGTCTGCTTATTCGTACATGCTGAACTTCCAAAATGTCTATTTTGGACGTCGGTAGGCCACCAGATGTGGCGGACACGGAGCTGTCCGTCCAAGAATGAGGCAGCACACTGAGTTATCCAACACCACTTTATTCCGTGTGTCGTACCCTCCTTCCCCACTCTCTTATCTTCTGCTCTTGGACTCCTCGTGACCTCTCACGAGCCTCTCACGAGCCTCAGGTTATGTACTGTGTGTGGCCCACCACCAGGGGCCGCTACACAGAGTTCTTTTTTTAACCAGCGAGTGGTTGGAATCATGGACCCATGCCTGTAGGTTGGCAGAGGCAGGCACTATTCCAACATTTAAGAAGCATTTTGATGAGCCCTTAAAATATTTCATAGAATTCCAACATGCTAAGTGTAGGATTGGTGAAGATAGGTACGTGATGGCTAGCAGGGACGTAGTGGGTTACAGGGCCTGTTTCCGTGCAGTTTTTCCTGGGACTCTTTAAAAATAAAGGATCACCCCTTTAAGATAGACATGAGGCAATTTTGAGCAAAGGAAAACAGCTAGAGGAACTCAGCAGTACCGGTGGAGGGAAATGGACAGACATTGAGGGTCAGGAGCTTACTTGCATCCCCATGAGGTGATTTTGTTTGCTAACTTTCTTCTTTAAGTACCTTGGGATATTTTAGAGCCATTAAATCTTCCAGCTGGACACTGGCCTAACTATTAATCCACACCAACTGTTAAATACCCAATTGCACTAATGCTACACGACAGCATTATATAGATCAGTTACAGATATGGGTGGAGATGAGATAACAGATGAGTTCAATCCGGTCAAGTGTGAGGTGTTGGATTTTGATGTTGGAGAGGTCAAATGTATGGGGAAGTATGTAGTTCATGGCAGGACTCTTAATAGCATTGATGTACAGAGTAGGGTTGCCAACTGGCCCACAATTAGCCGGGACATCCCGTATTTTGGGCTAAATTGGTTTGTCCCGTACGGGACCGCCCTTGTCCCTTATTAGGCCCGCGGGCTTTTGTCGGCCCGTGGGACAGTGTAGGCTAACGGAGTGTGTCCGGGGAGCGGGGCTGAGTGTGTTTGCCTAATGGAGGTTGTGTAACAACCCACCTCCCGGCCTGGGCGGCCGCCATTAGTGGAGCGGGAGCACATAGCCGCTGGCTGGGATGAGGTCACGTGGGGCGCGGGGCGGTGATGTCACCGTGTCCCACATTTTGGGGTGAGATGGTCGGCAACCCTAGTACAGAGGGATCTTGGGGTCCAAATCCATCGCTCCCTAAAAGTAGCAATACAACTACACAGAGTAGTAAAGAAGGCTTGTGGTATGGTTGCCTTCATCAGTTGAAACATTGAGTATGACAGTCAGGATTAAAGTCATGTTACAGATTTATAAAACTTTGATCAGGCCTCATTTGGACTATCGGTTTGCTCCATTACAGGAAAGATGTGGGGGCTTTGAGAGTGCAGAAGAGGTTTACCAGAAGAGGTTTACCAGAATGTTGACTGGATTGGAGGGTGTTTGCTAATAGGAATGGTTGGACAGACTTGGATTGTTTTCCCTGGATCGTTAGAGGCTGAGGGGAGAACTGAATTAACAAAGGGAGAGACAGGGCAGACAGTCAGAACTGTTTCCCCAGGGTGGAAATGTCAAAGATTAGAGGGCATAGCTTCAAGGTGAGAGGAGAAAAGTTTAAAAGAGATGTGTGTTTTTTACACAGAATGTGTTGGGTGCCTGGAAAATGCTGTCAGGGGTGGTTATGGAAGCAGATAAGATAGTAGCATTTAATAGTTTTTTAGATAGGCACATGAATATGCTCCAAAGACGTGCAGGTATGTAGGTTAATTGGCTGGGTAAATGTAAAAATTGTCCCTAGTGGGTGTAGGATAGTGTTAGTGTACGGGGATCGCTGGGCGGCGCGGACTTGGTGGGCCGAAAAGGCCTGTTTCCGCGCTGTATATATATGATATGATAATATGCAGGGAATAGAAGGCTATGGATCACATGCAGGCAGAAGGGAGTTTAATTTGGCATCATATTCGGCACGGACATCATGGCTGAAGGGCCTGTTCCTGTGCTGTACTGTTTTATAGTCCTATTCTCTGCACATTAGCCGGGACATCCTATTCTCTGCACATTCCCATCAACCTACACACTAGATGCAATTTTCCAGCGGCCAATTAACCTACGAAACCAGACCTCTTCAGGAAGCTGGAGTTTCCAGAGGAAACCCACGTGTTTATGAGGTGAAAGTGCAAACTCCACGCAGGCAGAACAAACTTGAGGTCAGGACTGAACCAGTCTGGAGAGGGATCCCGACCCAAAACATCACCTATCCATGTTCTCCTGAGTTGCTGCATTACTCCAGCAATTACCCGCTGCATTACCCACTGCATTACTCCAGCAATTTGGGGTGTTTTTTTTGGTAAACCAGCATCTGCAGTTCATTGTTTCTACATTGAACCAAGACTGCTGAAGCTGTTCAAAGCAGCTGTACAAACTGCGTCAATATGACTTGGTTAAAAAGAATTTGCTAACTTTCCACTGAAATACCGTGGAATTTTTTTTTCCTCCCCCCTGATCCTTCATTCTACGGTAAAACCCCAACAAATGATGCATCAGACACTTTGCAGTGAAGCAATATTTTGTTTAATACAGTTTATAATAAATTATTGAACACATTTCAATTTCCATGGGAAATTACCATAATGTCTGCAAGATGTGGATTTAAAAAAAGTGCATTTCCCTCTTATAAATCACTGAAGTTTATCTTACCAATTACATTCCAGCTGTCACAGACCCATAACTGACACTCTCTGTTGGCCAAATGTAGCTGATCCCTGCGTGTGGGCTGCCCATTTTGTGCTCGCTATGCTGCAGCTCGTCGGCCCATTGAACCAGATATTGTTTCAAGAACGTAGGGAAGAATACGGGAGGAAGGGGGGGGGGTAAAAGGAGAGAGGGAGGGGGATCGTGCTAAGCAAGGGGATGGGGTGTGGGGGCGGTAGTGCGAATGGCAGAGGAGACGGGGGTTGGGGCGGGGGGGAATAGTCGGATTCTGCATGCAACAAAGCCTTATTGCAAATCAAGATGAATGCGTAGCAGGAAGAGAGACAGAGTGTATTACACAGAGAGGGTGCTGTAGTCGGGTGCTTGTAATGGCATTAATACATCAGAATAATATACACTGGTGTATGCAGCATCCGCTGTTACCTTTACAAAATATAGAATTCTAGTTCTCTGCTAAACTCGCAGTAATATTACAAATTCTCTTTAAAAAAAGTGGTAGATTTGAAAGTGTTTCATTCTCTCCCCCATCAACACCCCGCCACCCAAACTCCTTATAGGTGTCTACTCCAGAAGGAAGGTTTCCCTAGATGCAGAGATCAACCTGATGGATAGAACAGTCCCTGACCTCCATTGACTGGGCTACCGAGAGTGCAGCAGTGGTCCGTTGAGCAAGTGGAGTTAACTGCCGGCAAGTAGACCGGTGTCGCCCACCCAGGGTGAGACCTGGGTTTATGTTGGCTGGGCGAATGTCTCGTGACGTCACAGTGGTACAGGCTGGGCCATATCTGTGTTTGTGTGCGTGCTTGCGTGCGTGCATGCGTGTTTATGTGAGTGCGTGGCACTGAAACCAATCTGTGGCCAATCTGACTCACTCCACATGAGACCGACAAATGACTCTGGACGCCAAGGGGATGGCACCGACCAACATCCTGGCTGTGGAGCTGAAAGACTGGGTCCCAGAATCACCAGTTCCACCTCCAGCACAACTAAACGTGGATAAACTACGCGTTAAAGTGAAAAATTGGCTCAAAATCAAATCAGGACCAGAAAACAATCTGGAAAATCCCTGTGCCATTAAGTTTATTCTTGGTCATTAGCAGAATGACGCAGGGTGTCTTCAACAGACTATTTAAGTGGTTACCAATGATCTGCCAACTAATGTCCAGTTTGGGTACCACCAAGTATTCTATTTATCAGATCTTTTATCACTGTTTTCGTCTTAAGATGGACAAAAGAGCTTTTGACTGTGTGTAGTAGCATCAAGGCACCCTGGTAAAACCAAAGTCAATGAAAATTAAGAGGAAAACACTCCAATGATTGAAGTCATACGGAGGAAGATGTTATTGGTTGTTTTAGACCAATTCATCCTAGGTCCCGTAGGCGTTCCTTAGTGAGGTGCCTAGGCTTCGGCCCAGCCATCTTCACATATCTGCCCCATCTTCAGCCTTCCTTCCATCATAAGGTCAGAAAGGGGGTTACTTGATGATCGCACAATGTGCAAGTTTCATTCACACTGTTCATGCATTAAAACGATTCATAACCACATACGAACTGAGACCTAGACAGCGTTCTGATCATTGTCGACTAACCGTACGCACCACATCTCCCGAGAGAACGCGCATGAGAATCTAATCACCAAACCCTTGATAGTTAACGGGACCGTCGTTGTCAAGTTCCCCCTCACCATCAATAACCCAAGAATTAGCACTGAACAAAACTTAAGTAGACCCAGCCCACCATGAATCCCGTGGCTACCAGGACTGGCCAGTGGCTCAATCCCCTGTGGTATGTAACTCACCTCCTGACACCCCAAAGCCATTCCACATCTACAAAGCACATGTCAGGAGTCCGATGGAATACTCTCCATTCCCGCCAGGATAAACGCAATGCCAACAACTCTTAAGAAAGTTCGAAGTAATTGCCACCAAATCCGTCGCCCTGGACAGTCATCCCCCCCTCCCCCCAACCACTGGTTCACAGTGTTTGCATTACATACCGTCGCAAAAAAAAGCAGGATCATTTGCTCCTTACTCCAAGTGCACCTCCCAACACCCACAGTTCCTCCAGCCAAGCTGAAGCAGGGCATTGAGGTGTCCATCTATATGGCCCACTCCATGTCACAATTCGTCCTGAACTGAAATAGTTTTGTCATCCATGCCGGATCCAAATCCTGGAAATTCGGTCGGCATCAAAGTGGGAGCACCTTCTCTTCACAGGCGACGGTTCAGGAAGGCAGCTCAGCTATCACCTGCCGCAGGGCAATAGGGGAGGGGGCTTGAGCATTAAAGACTGGCTCTGCCAATGGTGCCTATGTCTGAAGAGGGAATTATTTGTATTCCTGTATAGGTATTTCTCCATTTGTGTGTGTGTGTGTGTGTGTGTGTGTGCGTGCGTGCGTGCGTCCGTGTGCGCGTGTCCGTGTCTGCGCAGCCATGTGTGGGTATAACTTTACATATGTGTGCATGCGCACGCGTGTGTGACTGTAGATGCATGCGTCTCCGTCTATGTGCTGTTCCTGCCACATCGAGTCACTAGAAGGCTCAGTATTCTGCGGACTTTCTGAGCTCGCGTGCCGGGTGGGAAGAGTACTTCTGCAGTAGGATTCCACTCTGCTATGGAGGCGTCATAATGTTGGTGCCTTGCGGCATGTGGAATTAAGTGGGGGCGTGGGGGTGAGAGTTATGATACCGATCAGATGTCAACTCACTTTAGGACAGGTTTCCGGGGCTGAATGGTCTCCACCTGCTCCACAGTCGCTCTGCCTGACTTTGTGTGTCCGTGTTGGGTGCGGGGTGAGTGGGAAAGGGAGGGTGTGAGAGGGTGGTGTTCAAGAAGCTCTCCACCTGGCGTTCCATTGGGGGAAAGGTAATGGGGAGGTGGTGGAGGGCGGGGGGTGTGGGTGTGGGGGTGGGTCGATAACATCACTCAGCAGTTGCGTTAATGTTACAGATCCTCAGTTCATCCCTCGTTATCACAAAAATGGCAAAGGATTCCCGAGCGTTTGATGACCATAGTCCTTTTGTGACTGCGCTTGTTCTCGCTAACTGCTGTTCGGCCCCTCGATCAGGAAATACGTGGACATCTCGCCCTTGCCCTTCACCTTGACCAGTCCCCGGTACTCCAAGCGATAGCTTTCAGCTGACAGGACTTGGTACATATCCGTAGTCACCTGCAAAGACAGCAAACCAAGGTTTACAGCAGAACATTCAATATAGAACAGTGCAGCACAGGAACACTATTTCTAAGGCAGAGATAGATAGATTCTTGATTAGCTCGGGTGTTAGCGGTTATGGGGAGAAGGCAGGAGAATGGGGTTCGGAGGGAGAGATAGATCAGCCATGATTGAAGGGCGGAGTAGACTAGATGGGCCGAATGGCCTAATTCTGCTCCTATCACTTATGAGCTCGTGACCTTATGTTTGCCCTGACAAGTTAAACCGATCTCATCTGCCTGTACATGTTCGATATCTCTCTATTCCTTTGTTAGTTTAGTTTATTGCCACGTGTACCGAGGTACAGTGATAAGCTGTTGTTGCATGATAACCAGTCAGTGGAAAGACAACACGTGATTACAATCGAGCCGTCCACAATGTACGGGTACACGATAAAGGGAATAATGTGAATAATGTTTAGTGCAAGATAAAGCCAGCAAAGTCCGATCAAAGATAGCCCGAGGGTCTCCAGTGAGGTAGATAGTAGTTCGGGACTGCTCTCTGGTCGTGGTAGGATGGTTCAGTTGCCTGATAACAGCTGGGAAGAAATTGTTCCTTGCACTTCCATGTGCTTATCTAGCAGCCTCTGAAACACCACTAACGTATCTGCCTCCACAACCACCCCGGCAGTGTGTTCCGGCCACCCACCACTCTCTGTGTAAAGAACTTGCCCCACACCTCTCCAATAAACTTTTCCCCTCTCACCTTATAAAAAAATGTTCCCAATGTTGGGGGAGTCCAGAACCAGGGGCCACAGTCTTAGAATAAAAGGGAGGCCATTTAAAACTAAGGTGAGCAGGAACTTTTTCACCCAGAGTTGTAAATTTGTGGAATTCTCTGCCACAGAAGGCAGTGGAGACCAAATCACTGGATGGATTTAAGAGAGAGTTAGATAGAGCTCTGGGGGCTAGTGGAATCAAGGGGATATGGGGAGAAGGCAGGCACGGGTTACTGATTGTGGATGATCAGCCATGATCACAATGAATCAGATTTGGTCTCCTAATCTGAGGAAAGACATTCTTGCCATAGAGGGAGTACAGAGAAGGTTCACCAGATTGATTCCTGGGATGGCAGGACTTTCATATGAAGAGACTGGATAGACTCGGCTTGTACTCGCTGGAATTTAGAAGATTGAGGGGGGATCTTATAGAAAATTACAAAATTCTTAAGGGGTTGGACAGGCTAGATGCAGGAAGATTGTTCCCGATGTTGGGGAAGTCCAGAACAAGGGGTCACAGTTTAAGGATAAGGGGGAAGTCTTTTAGGACCGAGATGAGAAAGTTTTTTTTCACACAGAGTGGTGAATCTGTGGAATTCTCTGCCACAGAAGGTAGTTGAGGCCAGTTCATTGGCTATATTTAAGAGGGAGTGAGATGTGGCCCTTGTTGCTAAAGGGATCAGGGGGTATGGAGAGAAGGCAGGTACGGGATACTGAGTTGGATGATCAGCCATGATCATATTGAATGGCGGTGCAGGCTCGAAGGGCCGAATGGCCTACTCCTGCACCTATTTTCTATGTTTCTATGAATGGCGGTGCTGGCTCGAAGGGCTGAATGGCCTCCTCCTGCACCTATTTTCTATGTTTCTATGTTTCTGTATGCCCTCTAGTGTTGGACAGTTCCACTCTAGGAAAAAGGTTCTGACTGTCTACCCTATCTATGCCGATTCATAATTGTATATATAGTGTAAGAAAATAACTGCAGATGCTGGTACAAATCAAAGGTATTTTTTCACAAAATGCTGGAATAACTCAGCAGGTCAGGCAGCATCTCAGGAGAGAAGGAATGGGCATTTTTATCGTTTCGGGTCGAGACCCTTCTTCAGACTGATGTCAGGGGGGCGGGACAAAGGAAGGATATAGGTGGATTTTTAATCGTTTATTATCGTTTCGGGTATAATTGTATATAGTTCTGTCCTGTCTCACTATTATGCCTATTGCTAGAAACATCAGCTTGCAGTAACCAAAATACATTCTTAGCTGTTAAAAAGAACTTTGTATTTGAAAACAACTCGTTGTTTCACGGAGTGACCACTAGGTGACTGAAGCCAATGGCGGATTCGAACGCAGTGGACAATCCGTTTATAACAGACACCATTCCCGCCCTCCCTTCCCGACGGTTCATTCGAACAAGGTGTGGAACTAAAATTAATATCCTTCCTTACTTAATTTTGATTGGAATTGAACAAGGTAACGAAAGGGTGCTTGGATGTGACAATTGGCATCTCTCGTTGACCAGGTGAAGAAGACTTTCGTGGGGATCGGCAAGGTAAGATTAGACGTATTACCTCTTGTCTGGGAATGTGCTGAAGGGTGGATGGTAAAGGTAGACATGAAATAGTAGAGGAGATAACGAAGCTTGTTTTTCCCTTGTGAGAAGGTACAGTATGCCCACGAGCAGTAGGGGACGTGGGACGTGGTATTCTTTCTTCTTCATGAGAAATTAATTTAGAGGGAAATTAAAGGAAAATGAAAAGCAGAGACTTTGCAGGTTTGCTTCGAGACTTTATTGCACGATATCATGGAGAGATGGCGGCAGTGAACTGCCCACCAGTTCTCTGACTTCACAGCAGAAATAACCGTGCAGAATTATACTGTGCAGTATAATTTCCCTCTGAATGAATTTCTTCCACACAAGGATTAACTGTAACGTGAAAGGTTTATTAGAACTACCTGGATTCTGTTTGGCACTCCTGTGCTGTCCATTCGACTTGCTACGTTGACTGTGTTCCCCCAGATATCGTACTGTGGTTTTCGGGCACCAATCACTCCCGCCACAACAGGCCCAATATTGAGTCCTAGACAGAAAAGCAGACATCCTCAAATCACTTCTGCTCTCTCAGTCGTACAAAGAAACCACTGCCAGGATTCAAGAGAGAGTTAGACAAAGCCCTTAGGGCTAATGGAATCAAGGGATACGGGGAGAAAGCAGGAACGGGGTACTGATTTTGGATGATCAGCCATGATCGTATTGCTGGCTCGAAGGGCCGAAATGCCCTACTCCTGCACTTATTTTCTACGCTTCCTTTTCTATGACCATCTTGTCGTTTCATTCATTCGCAGGCTATGTTAAGCCGGAAAGGGTACAGAGAAGATTTACAAAGATGTTGCCAGGACTAGAGGGTTTGTGCTATAGGGAGAGGTTAAACAGGCTGGGACTCTATTCCTCGGAGCGCTGGAGGATGAGGGGTGATCTTATAGAGTTGTATAAAATCATGAGAGATCAGGTAGATGTCTCTTGCCCAGTGTAGATGAATCGAGGACCAGAGGACATAGGTTTAAGGTGAAGGGGAAAAGATTTAATAGGAATCTGAGGGGTAACTTTTTCACACAAAGGGTGGTGGGTGTATGGAACAAGCTGCCAGAGGACGTAGTTGAGGCTGGGACTATCCCAATGTTTAAGAAACAGTTCGACAGCTATACGGATAGGACGGGTTTGGAGGGATATGGACTAAACGCGGGCAGATGGGACTAGTGTAGTTGGGACATGTTGGCCGGTGTGGGCAAGTTGGGGCTGTTTCCACACTGTATCACTCTATGACTCATGTGGGTTTTCTTCAGGATCTCGAGTTGTCTCTCACACTCCAAAGATGGCCGGGCGAGGAGAGGAGAGGAGAGGGGAGGGGAGGAGAGGGACATTGGTTCGTGGGAACTGCTCCAGTACATTGAGCTTGTGGGCCGACCGGACTTTGGACTTTGAATAATGGTGCCAAAAATGGGGGCACCGGCACGTGTAATACACCGATCAGCCAAAACATTATGACCACTGACAAGTAAAGTGAATAACATTGATTATCTTGTTACAATGGCACCTGTCAAGGGGTGGGATATATTAGGCTGCAAATGGACAGTCAGTTCTTGAAGTTGATGTGTTGGATGCAGGAGAAACGGACAGGAGTAAAGACCTGAGCGGCTTTGACAAGGGCCAAATTGTTATGGCCAGATGACTGGGTCAGAGCATCGCTGAAATGGCAAGGCTTGTGGGGTGCTCCCGGTCAGCAGTGGTGAATACCTACCGACAGTGGTCTGAGGAGGGACAAACCACAAACCGGTGACAGACAGGGTGTTGGGCACCCAAGGCTCATCGATGCACGAGGCCAACGAAGGCTATCCCGTCTGGTCCGAACCGAGAGAAGGTCTACTGTGGTCTACAAGTCACAGGAAATTTTAATGGTGGTCACGGGAGGAATGTGTCACAATACACAGTACATCGCACCCTGCTGAGTGTGGGGCTGCACACGGAGGACCAACAGTATATTAGGCAGGTGGTCATAATGTTTTGGCTGATCGGTTTACATGCAAAGAGAATTTCGCCGTGTGACAAATAGAGCACCATTGAACCATTACCTATTTTCATCTGGAAGTTATTGAACGAATGCTCATTGATGTACTTCATCTGGTCCATCAGCTTCATGGCATAATCAGCCAGGGCCTTGATGTGCGTCTTGCCAACTTTGTCATAGGTGGAGTCGTTCAGACCGGACGCTGCCATGTAGGTGCTGCCGATGGTCTTAATCTTCTCCAGTTGACGGAACTGGTCTTCGCTGATGATCTGTAAGGAGCCAAACGACAGTTGAGTTTAGGAAGGAACTCCAGATGCTGGTTTACACAGAAGATATAAACACAAAAATGCTGTAGTAACTCAGCGGGACAGGCAGCATCTCAGGAGAGAAGGGATGGGTGACGTTTTGGGTCGAGACCCTTCTTCAGACTGATGTCATGTGACAAAGATAGAATGTCAGTCACTGAAAGGCAGCATGCAGGTACAGCAGGCAGTGAAGAAAGCCAATGGAATGTTGGCCTTCATAACAAGAGGAGTTGAGTATAGGAGCAAAGAGGTCCTTCTGCAGTTGTACAGGGCCCTAGTGAGACTGCACCTGGAGTACTGTGTGCAGTTTTGGTCTCCAAATTTGAGGAAGGATATTCTTGCTATTGAGGGCGTGCAGCGTAGGTTTACTAGGTTAATTCCCGGAATGGCGGGACTGTCATATATTGAAAGACTGGAGCGACTAGGCTTGTATACACTGGAATTTAGAAGGATGAGAGGAGATCTTATCGAAACGTATAAGATTATTAAGGGGTTGGACACGTTAGAGGCAGGAAACATGTTCCCAATGTTGGGGGGCCGAGTGGCCTCCTACTGCACCTATTGTCTATTGTCTAATGTAGTCAGAGACAGTAAGACTAGTGGGAGAACTGGGAAGGGGGAAGGGATGGAGAGAGAGGGAAAGCAAGGACTATCTGAAGTAAGAGAAGTTAATGTTCATACCACTGGGGTGTAAACTACCCAAGCGAAATATGACGCAGCATCTCTGGAGAGAAGGAATGGGTGATGTTTTGGTTTGGGGCCTTTCCTCACACTCTGAATAAGTGGCTCAACTCAAAACATCACCCATTCCTTCTCTCCAAAGATGTTGGCTGTCCCGCTGAGTTATTCCAGTATTTTGTGTCTATCAATAGTTTAGTTTAGTTTAGAAATACGGCGCGGAAACAGGTCCTTCATGCCGACAGGCGATCACCCTCTACACCAGCACTGTCCTACACACCAGGCACAAGCGACAATCTTTACCCAAGCCAATCAACCTGCAAACCTGCACGTCTTTGGAGTGTGGGAGGAAAACTGGAGCACCCGGAGAATACCCCATACAGTCATCGGGAGAACGTGCAAACTCCGTACAGACAGCACCCGTGGTCGGGATCGAACCCGGGTCTCTGGCGCTGTGAGGCCTGAGATGCTGCCGCGAGGAGGATTTTTCATTGTACCCGCAACTCATTGTACTTGTGCACAGGATCTTGAATGGCTTAATAACAGCTTGAATTGAGTCACATGTAAGCCAGGGTGGGAATGGCAGATTAAGGGGACATGGACATTAGTGAACTGGGTGGGTTTTCAGGAGAAATTAGTGGTCTTGTATCTTTGAGGAAACGTGCTTACTCATTTAGTTATTTTTTTCCAGACCCACATTAGAGTTGATGCGACTTAATCTCGAAAGGCCAAGCAGTTATTAAGGACGGTTTAGGTTTATTATTGTCACGTGTGCCAAGGTACAAAAGGAAAGCTTGGTTTTGAGAGGAGCTATCTCATCAGATCAGACAATACCAGGCTTGTAGAGGTGTATAAGGTCATGAGGAATAGATAGGGCAAATGCACAGTCTTTTACCCAGAGTTGGGGAATCAGGAGCCATACATTTAAGGTAAGAGGGGAAATATTTAATAGGAACCGGAGGGATAATATTTTCACATAGAGGATGGTGGGTATATGGAACGAGCTGCCTGTGGAACGAGGTGGCGCAGCAGTAGAATGACTATCTTACAGCTGCAGAGACCCAAGTTCGATCCTGATTACGGGTGCTGTCTACAAGGAGTTTGTACGTTCTCCCTGTGACCGTGTGGGTTTCCTCCCACATTTCAAAGACGTGCAGGTTTGTAGGTTAATTGGCTTCTGTAAATTGTCCCTAGTATGCAGGATAGAACTAGTGTGCGGGGTGATCGCTGGTCGGCATGGACTCGGTGAGCTGAAAGGAATGTCTAAGCGAATCTAAAGGAGGTGGTTCAGTTAAAGACATTTAGGTCTGTACACGGATAGGACAAGTTTAGAGGGATATGGGTCAAACGCGGGCAGGTGGGACTAGTGTAGATGGGACAGGTTGGCCTGTAGGGGCCGAAGGGCCTGTTTTCTTGCTTCTTGGTCCTCCAAAATATTCCAAATGGAATTTAAACTGGAGGTGGCGGAGTATGGACTTAAGCAAGAAGGGCTTCTTGGAGAAGAGCTGCCTTAAATTTGGTTGCGTCTGGTTGAGTAACTATAGTAGGGTGAAGACTACTCCATGCTTTAATTGTGTGAGGGAAGAATTAATTGCTGCACACATCTGTCTTGATAGCTGGTATCTCAAATTGGATCGAATGCCCTCGTCTACTCCTGATAGGGTTTGGGTTTGGTGTAGATGTGGTCATCTATGTCGAGCTGACCATTTAACATTTTGTCAAACGGCGGGCTTTACGTCTGTCTTGGAGCGTGTTCCACCCCAACGAGTTTAGAAGTTCGGTGACACTCGCTTATCCCTCTCACGCAGGTATCTGCAACAGCGTTTCCACGCTGCGCAGCTGAGACTCCGTGACTTGCCTCGTCAAAGTCGGCGATGATCTCGTTTAGGAGCCGGAGGCACTCGACGCCCTCGTTGTTGGCCTCCAGTTCGACGTAGAACTCGGAGAAGTTGCTGATGGAGGCGAACATGACCGCCACACACTCGCAGCTCTGGTAGTACAGCTCGTCGTTGTGACGCTCCCGCGCCAGGAAGTGGGCGGCCACGTCCTTGGGCAGGATGTTGTGGAGCAGCCGCCTGTTGTACGCTTGCAGCTCCTCCATTTCCTCCTTCTCTTCCGTGGCCTGCACAACCCAGCACAGCAAAGGGCGCAGTTAGAACACGGATCGCGCGGCGGCACACACCGAATGGTTATTCGCGCTATTCCCTCTACCCTGCAATCTGTACACCGTGGACGGCTCGATTGTAATCGTGTACAGTCTTTCCGCCGACTGGTTCGCACGCAACAAAAGCTTCTCACTGTACCTCAGTACACATAGAAACATAGAAAAATAAGGTGCAGGAGCAGGCCATTTGGCCCATCGAGCCAGCACCGCCATTCATTGTGATCATGGCTGGTCGTCCACAATCAGTAACCCTTGCCTGCCCTTCTCCTCAAATCCCTTGATTCCGTTAGCCACTAGAGCTCTACCTAACAATATGTGACAATAAATTGAACTAAACTAAACTAAAGCACGGTGGTGCAGCGATAGAGTTGCTGCCTTACAGCGCCAGGCATCCGAGTTCGATACTGAACTCTGGCACTGCCTGTACGGAGTTTGCACGTCCTCCCTGAAGAAGGGTTTCGACCCGAAACGTCACCCATTCCTTCTCTCCAGAGATACTGCTTGTCCCACTGAGTTACTCCTGCATTTTGTGTCTATCTCCCTGTGATCATGTGGGGTTTTCTCCGGGTGCTCCGGTTTCCTCCCTCACTCCAAAGACGTGCAGGTTTGTAGGTTAATGGGCATTGGTAAATTGTTCCTAGTGTGTCGGATAATATCAGCGATCATTGGTTGGCACGAACTCGGAGGGCCAAAGGGCCTGTTTCCACACTGTAGCTCTAAAGTTTAAAGTCAAGTCTAATTGGTTGACAGAATCAGCTTGGAAACAGGCCTTTCAGCCCACCAGATGCAGTATAATATAGATAAATGTGAGGTTATCCACTTTGGCGGTAGAAATAAAGAGGCAGATTATTATCTGAATGGTGTCAGATTAGGTAAAGGGGAAGTGCAACGAGACCTTGGTGTCCTTGTACACTAGTCGCTGAAAGTAAGCGTGCAGGTACAGCAGGCAGTGAAGAAAGCCCTTGGCATGTTGGCCTTCATAACAAGAGGATTTGAGGACAGGGGCAAAGAAGTCCTTCTGCAGTTGTATAGGCCCCTGGTGAGACCACATCTGGAGTATTGTGTGCAGTTTTGGTCTCCTAATTTGAGGAAGGACGTCCTTGCGATTGAGGAGGGGTAGAGTAGGTTCACGAGGTTAATCCCTGGGATGGCGGGACTGTCATATGAGGAAAGGTTGAAAAGACTAGGCTTGTATTCACTGGAGTTTAGAAGGATGAGAGGGGATCTTATAAAGACGTATAAAAGCTAGATGCAGGAAAAATGTTCCCAATGTTGGGGGAGTCCAGAACCAGGGGACAAAGTCTAAGAATAAAGGGGAGGCCATTTAAAACTGTGGTGAGAAGAAACGTTTTCACCCAGAGAGTTGTGAATTTGTGGAAGGCAGTGGAAGCCAATTCACTGGATGAATATAAAAGTGAGTTAGATGGAGTTCGAGTGGCTAGTGGAATCAAGGGATATGGGGAGAAGGCAGGCACGGGTTACTGATTGTGGATGATCAGCCATGATCACAATGAATGGCGGTGCTGGCTCGAAGGGCCAAATGGCCTCCTCCTGCACCTATTTTCTATGTTTCTATGAATCTATGCTAACTACAATGCCCCATCTAAGTTAGTCCCATTTGTCTGTATTTGGCCCATATCCCTCTAAACCCTTCCTATCCATATATCAGTCTATGGCCTTTATTATTTATTATTTTCAATATCATTATTTTATTATTTAAATATTATTGTTGTACCCTCCTCAACTACCTCCTCTGGCAGCTTGTTCCATTCATCGACCATCTTCTGAATGAAAAAAGTTGCATTTCATGTTCCTATTAAATCTTTCCCCTCTCACCTTAAACCTATGTCCTCTGGTTCTTGATTCCTGTGTAAAAAGCTCTGGACATTCACCCAGCGTTCCAAAGAATAAAGTCCTAGCCTGCCCATTCCCTCCCTACAACTCAGGCCCTCGAATCCTGGCACCATCCTCGTAGATCTCTCTGCACACTCTCCATCTTAATGACATTCTTTCCACAACAGGGTGACTAGAACTGAAAATACTCCAAAAGCAGCCTCACCAAGGTCTTGTGCAAATGCAACATAACATCCCAGTCTCAATACTCAATTCCCTGACTAATTGAGGCCAGTGCACCAAAATCCTTCTTGACCACCCTATCCACCTGTGACGCTACTGTCAGGTATGGCCGCTGGCTGGGTGAGGTCACGTAGGGCGGTGACATCACCCTTTGTCCCTTATTTGGGAGTGAGGAAGTTGGCAACCCTACTTTCAAGGAACCGTGTACCTGTACTCCTAGATCCCTCTGCTTTTCAACACTCCCCAGAACTCCTGCTAGTTCTATGTCATCCTACTTCCTCATAGAAACATAGGAAATAGGTGCAGGAGGAGGCCATTCGGCCCCTCGAGCCAGCACCGCCATTCAATATGATCATGGCTGGACATCCAGAACCAGTACCACGTTCCTGCTTTCTCCCATATCCCTTGATTCCACACCTTGATTGTCATTCACACCCTACACCCCAGGGGCAACCTACAGAGGCTGGGCGCTGTGAGGCCTGCTGCTCTACCAGCTGTGCCACTGTGCCGCCCTAAGTGATCAGACAATCTATTCCTGGCTCTCTATCTAACAGCTGACAGCCAATTTTTGTGAAAGCGTAATAAGGTTAATTTTTAAACATTCACACGATAAAAGGCAATTATATTTCTGCAATGGTGTGGAGATTTCTAACGAGAGGTCTTGACCCAAACTATGAGACTGTCTGCTTCCCCAGACAGGCACCTGAGTCATTTTCAACAATGATTCAGCACTTACTACAATGCCATTTCCTTACAGATTTTCTTAAGGCGTTTTCTTTCAACAAGTGGCCGCATTTGCAATGTGTAGGAAGGAACTGCAGATACCGGTTTAAATCTTACAGAAACATATAAAATTATAAAATAAGTGGACAAGCTAGAGGCAGGAAAAATGTTCCCGACGTTGGGGGAGTCCAGAACCAGGGGCCACAGTCTTAGAATAAAAGGGGAGGCCTTTTAAAACTGAGATGAGAGAAAAACATTTTCACCCAGAGAGTTGTAAATTTGTGGAATTCTCTGCCACAGAAGGCAGTGGAGGCCGATTCACTGGATGAATTTAAAAGAGAGTTAGATAGAGCTCTGGGGGCTAGCGGAATCAAGGGATATGGGGAGAAGGCAGGCACGGGTTACTGATTGTGGATGATCAGCCATGATCACAATGAATGGCGGTGCTGGCTCCATTGGTGGAGCGGGAGTCCATGGCCATGGTCTATGCTTCCAATCCGAAAATAGATGCGAAATGCTGAGGTAACTCCTCAGTGGGACAGTCTGCATCTCTGGAGAGAAGGAATGAGTGACGTTTCGGGTCGAGACCCTTCTCCAGACCACTGTCTGTGACCTGCATTTGCAATGGTGGCTTCATGTTCATTTTAAACGATCGGGACATTCTCGAGCAAAGCGCATTACCGGGTCCAAACACATGGAGGCAGTGTTGACTGTACTTTGATTTCACTGAATGATCCTTGACTGATCAATCGCACACGGTTTGTACGACTGAATGCTGTCCATTTATTGTGAGCGGATGGAGATATGAATGAGGAGGTGACTCAGCCCCACAAACCCGCATTGTTATTCATTGAGAATTGGCCTCCACTGCCTTCTGAGGCAGAGAATTCCACAGATTCACAACTCTCTGACTGAAAAGGTTTTTCCTCATATCATATCATATCATATCATATCATATATATACAGCCGGAAACAGGCCTTTTCGGCCCTCCAAGTCCGTGCCGCCCAGTGATCCCCGCACATTAACACTATCCTACACCCACTAGGGACAATTTTCACATTTACCCATCTCCGTTCTAAATGGCCTACCCCTTATTCTTAAACAATGGCCCCTTGTTCTGGACTCCCCCAACATTGGGAACATGTTTCCTGCCTCTAACGTGTCCAACCCCTTAATAATCTTTTATGCTTCGATAAGATCCCCTCTCATCCTTCTAAATTCCAGCGTATACAAGCCTAGTCGCTCCAGTCTTTCAACATACGATAAACTAGATAAACTAATCTTCTATGGAAACATGAATAGGTGACGTTTTGAGGTGGGACTTCATCAGATTGATTCACTCCCCATCTATGGTCAACATAAGTACTTAATAACCAACACAAAACGTCACCTCTCCAGTCTGAAGAAGGGTCCCCACCTGAAATGTCACCTATCAATTTTCTCCAGAGATGCTGCCTGACCTGCTGAGTTACTCCAGCACTTTGTGTCTTTCCTTTGGTAAACCAGTATCTGTAGTTGCTTGTTTCTACGGACTACAGGACACTGTGGACAATCCTTGGAACGCTGAAACTTTGTGGACAACCAGAAACTATTTTGACATTTTCAGCAAAAATGCATCTTTGAAAATCGATTAAAAAAATTGGCTCATTTAGTATAGAAATACATACACATTAACACTATGCTACACACACTAGGGACAATTTTACATCTATACCAAGCCAATTAACCTACAAACCTGTACGTTTTTGGAGTGTGGGAGGAAAATGAAGCACCCTGGGAAAACCAGCGCAGGTCACAGGGAGAACGTACAAACTCCGTAAGGACAGCACCCGTAGTCAGGATCGAACCTGGGCGTTGTGAGGCAGCAACTCTACTGCTGCACCACTCTGCCGCCCTTAGTTTTCAACTATATTCTTTGGTAAGCCAAAGGCCGCTGGGATCGGGGGATGTGTAAGAAAGAACTGCCAGTGCTGTTTTACACCAAAGACAGACACAAAATGCTGTAGTAACTCAGCGGGCCAGGCAACATCTCTGGACAGAAGGAATGGGTGATGTTTCGGGTCGAGATCCATCAGACTCATGAAGGGTCTCGACCTGAAATGTAACCTATTCCATGTCTCCAGAGATGCTGCCTGCCCCACTGAGTTACTGAGGCTTTTTGTGTCTGTCTTGGGGATAGGAGCTTGAATCTTACCTGCAGCTTCCACAGGAAGTCTAGCCTGGCTGTGGACTCCACCTGCTGTGCGTGAAGATATAGGGCCAGGACAAACACCGTGATTATAACCGGGGTCATGATCTTCAGAGACACCTTGGTGAATCCCGCAGGACTGCCGAGGAGAAAGAAGCTGTTAAATAAATGGAGGCACAAGGAACTGCAGATTTTAAAAAAAACACAAAGTGCTGGAGTAACTCAGCGGGTCAGGCAGCATCACTGGAGAACATGGACAGGTGACCCTTTATGTCGGGACGCTTCTTCAAACCCTGACCAACTGATTACTCCAGCACCCGGTGTCTTTTTCTTTGCTAAATAAAAACCTAGTAAACAAACCGAATAAATAAATACCTAGTAAACAAACCGAATAAATAAATACCTAGTAAACATAGAAACATAGAAAATAGGTGCAGGAGGAGGCCATTTGGCCCTTCGAGCCTGCACCGCCATTCAATATGATCATGGCTGATCATCCAACTCAGTATCCCGTACCTGCCTTCTCTCCATACCCCCTGATCTCCTTAGCCACAAGGGCCACATCTAACTCCCTCTTAAATATAGCCAATGAACTGGCCTCAACTACCTTCTGTGGCTGAGAATTCCACAGATTCACCACTCTCTGTGTGAAAAAAAACTTTTTTGTCATCTCGGTCCTAAAAGACTTCCCCCTTATCCTTAAACTGTGACCCCTTGTTCTGGACTTCCCCAACATCGAGAACAATCTTCCTGCATCTAGCCTGTCCAACCCCTTAAGAATTTTGTAAGTTTCTATAAGATCCCCCCTCAATCTTCTAAATTCCAGCGAGTACAAGCCGAGTCTATCCAGTCTTTCTTCATATGAAAGTCCTGCCATCCCAGGAATCAATCTGGTGAACCTTCTCTGTACTCCCTCTATGGCAAGAATGTCTTTCCTCAGATTAGGAGACCAAAACTACGCAATACTCCAGGTGTGGTCTCACCAAACAAACTGAAGGGACTATGTTCATCTCCCCAGAGAGGACAGAGCACAGGCCTTTCTGCCCATCATGTCCATGCTAACCATCAGTACCATCTACTCTAATCCCATTTACCTACTGTATGCATCAGTGATGATCTACCTACAATTATCCCATTTACCTACTCGAATCATTTGTGATGTTTAGTTTAGCTGAGTTTAGCGATACAGCGTGGAAAACAGGCCCTTCGGCCCTCCCAGTCCGCGCCGACCAGCGATTCCCGCACACTAAGACTATCCTACACACACTAGGGATAATTTACATTTATTCCAAGTCAATTTACCTACAAACCTGTACGTCTTTGGAGTGCGTGAGGAAATCGAAGATCTCGGATAAAACCCATGCATGTCACGGGGAGAACGTACAAACTCAGTGCAGCCAAGCACCCGTAGTCAGGATCGAACCCGTGTCTCTGGCACCTTAAGCGTTATAAGGCAGCAGCTCTACCGCTGCGCCATCATGCCACCATGTACTATCTACACTGATCTACATTGAACGACTGGAGCGACTAGGCTTGTATACACTGGAATTTAGAAGGATGAGAGGGGATCTTATTGAAACGTATAAGATTATTAAGGGGTTGGATACGTTAGAGGCAGGAAACATGTTCCCAATGTTGGGGGAGTCCAGAACCAGGGGCCACAGTTTAAGAATAAGGGGTAGGCCATTTAAAACGGAGATGAGGAAAAACGTTTTCACTCAAATAGTTGTGATTCTGTGGAATTCTCTGCCTCAGAAGGCAGTGGAGTTCAATTCTCTGAATGCATTCAAGAGAGAGCTAGATAGAGCTCTTAAGGATAGCGGAGTCAGGGGGTATGGGGAGAAGGCAGGAACGGGGTACTGATTGAGAATGATCAGCCATGATCACATTGAATGGTGGTACTAACTTGAAGGGCCGAATGGCCTACTCCTGCACCTATTGTCTATTGTCTATCCCATTTAACTACACTATGGATTGGGGATCCAAGTGCCCATTGTGAGATTACCTGCCACCACATCACCCCGATTCTGGCCTCTCTCCACTGGCTCCCTGTACGGTACAGAATCAACTTCAAGCTCCTCCTATTCACGTATAAAGCCCTAAATGGACACTCCCCCCCCCCACATCAAAAATCTTCTAACCCCCCTAACTAACTCCAGGTCCCTCAGGTCGGCCGACTTGGGGCTACTCACTATCCCGCGGTCTAGGCTTAAGCTCAGGGGTGACCGTGCTTTTGCGGTTGCAGCTCCTAGACTGTGGAACAGCATCCCTCTCCCCATCAGAACTGCCCCCTCCATCGACTCCTTTAAGTCCAGGCTCAAAACCTATTTCTACTCCCTAGCGTTTGAGGCTCATTGAGGAGGCGCTGTGAACTGTTTGCGTGCTACTGTATGTTTCATTTTTTTTTTCCATTGGAACCTAATCATATGTACAGCACTTTGGTCAACGTGGGTTGTTTTTAAATGTGCTATACAAATAAAAATTGACTTGACTTGACTTGACATCCTCAATTTGCATCTTCCACATAGTAATCACAATTGTTCCTAGTGTGTAGGGAGTGGATGTGACAAGGATAACATAGAACTAGAACATAGAACAGATCCCAGCTATTACCAGGCAACTGAATCATTCTACCACAACCAGAGAGCAGTGCTGAACTACTATCTACCTCATTGGTGACCCTCGGACTATCTTTGACCGGACCTTACTGGCTTTACCTTGCGCTAAACGTGATTAACTTATCATGTATCCATATGCTGCATATGGCTCGACTGTAATCATGTATTGTCTTTCTGTTGACTGGACAGCACGCAACAAAAGCTTTTCACCGTACCTCAGTGCAAGTGGCAATAAACTAAACTGAAACTGAACTAGAATGAATGGAAGATCGATGGTCGGCGTGCGCTCGGTGGGCCGAAGGGCCTGTTTTCAATCTCTATCTGCCCGTCTACTCACCCACTCCCCGATCCGTGACCATATCACCCCCGCCCTTTACAAGCTCCACTGGCTCCCCATCCCCCAGAGAATCCAGTACAAAATCCTCCTCATGACCTACAAAGCAATCCATAACCTGGCCCCATCCTACCTGACTGACCTCCTCCACAGACACACTCCCACCCGCACCCTCCGCTCTGCTGCTGCCAACCTCCTGTCCCCCCCCATCCAGACCAAACTCAGATCCTGGGGGGACAGGGCTTTCTCCATCGCTGCTCCCACACTCTCACCTTATTTTTCCTTTTCTGTTCGTTTACTTATTTATCTATATATTTTTTTTTCTATGTTCTAGTAATCCCTGTAAAGCGTCTTTGCGTGTTTAGAAAAGCGCTATACAAATGTAATGCATTATTATTATTATTATTATTATTATTATCTTACAATCAACCGAACAACTGACGTGGACCAAAGTTCTCACTTTATGTTTTGCCAGAACTTTACTGCATTCAGAATAAAACTCACCAAGTCCACGTTTCGTTCAAGGGGACCCTGAGGGAGAAAGAAACAAAATTGTTTAGTAAAACATTTACAAGGCATTGTGCAGGTTCACCATGGGTTTCCTGGCAACTAACTGGTGGTCCAGCAATTAACTGACAACTAACTGGTCCCGCCTAGACTACTACAACTCCCTATACACTGGGATCAGCCAATCATCCCTGTCCCGCCTGCAATTGGTCCAAAACGCCGCAGCGAGACTCCTGACGGGTACCCGTAAAAGGGACCACATCACCCCGATTCTGGCCTCTCTCCACTGGCTCCCAGTTCGGTACAGAATCAACTTCAAGCTCCTCCTATTTGCATACAAAGCCCTAAACGGGCTCCCCCCCTCCCCCACCTCATTCAAACATCTTCTAACCCACCACTCTATCTCCAGGTCCCTCAGGTCGGCCGACTTGGGGCTACTCACTATCCCGCGGTCTAGGCTTAAGCTCAGGGGTGACCACGCTTTTGCGGTTGCAGCTCCTAGACTGTGGAACAGCATCCCTCTCCCCATCAGAACTGCCCCCTCCATCCACTCCTTTAAGTCCAGGCTCAAAACCTATTTCTACTCCCTAGCGTTTGAGGCCCTCTGAAGGGGCGCTGTGAACTGTTTATGTATGTGCTGTTATGTTTGTGTGCCATTGTATGTTCGTTTCTTAGTACCTGCACTGATGTACAGCACTTTGGTCAACGTGGGTTGTTTTTAAACGTGCTAGACAAATAAAATTGACTTGACTTGACTTGGTGGTCTGGCAAAATCCGGACAAAATCATCGAGAACGTACTTGAAATCCCCCCCCCCTGAAAACGTGGCGCCGAGGCCGGGAGAGGCGGCCGACCTCGACAGCAGCGGCCGATCGACTTTGCCCCGCTGCGGCCACATCCCTTCCCGTAGCCGACTTCCGAGGCCGACTTTGCAGGCCGGTATCTCGGCCACCCCACCCCCGGGCGGCCTAGGCGGAACGTTCCAGTACCGTTGGACTCCTCTCGGAGACCGTGACCTCTGTTGGTCGGGCGAAACAGATAATCCGGCAAGGCTCAGGAAACAAGGGTGCCGGAAAATCGGGGGGCGGGGAAACCTGCGGCACGGTGGCGCAGCGGTAGAGTTGCTGCCTTACAACGAATGCAGCGCCGGATACTCAGGTTCTATCCCGACTACGGGTGCTGTCTGTACGGAGTTTGTACGTTCTCCCCGTGACCTGCGTGGGTTTTCTCCGAGATCTTCGGTTTCCTCCCACACTCCAAAGACGTACAGGTATGTAGGTTAATTGACTGGGTAAATGTAAAAATTGTCCCTAGTGTGTGTAGGATAGTGCTAGTGTGCAGGGATCGCTGGGCGGCGCGGACTCGGTGGGCCGAAGGGCCTGTTTCCGCGCTGTATCTCTAAAAAAAAAACCTGTAGGAATTATGAATTAAACACAAGTAGTCCCAAAAAAATGCCGTGGGAATCACTGGGAGAGTTTCCCTGTGATGTGACAAAATGGTCTCTTGGTTTTATTACGGAAGATTGCGGAAGAGATTTTGTCAAGTCAAATTTATTTGTCACATACACATACACGATGTGCAGTGAAATGAAAGTGGCAACGCCTGCGGATTGTGCACAAAAAAGAATTACAGTTACAGTTCGACTCAAGATATATATTGATATGTAGAACATAGGACAGCATAGCACAGCAACAGGCCCTTCGGCCCACAACATCTGTGCCAACCATGATGCCTACCTACACTGATGTCATCTGCCTTGCACAACTGGCCTCGGAACACAGAACTGCAGATGCTGGTTTACCCCAAAGATAGACACAAAATGCTGGAGTAACTCAAGAGGGTCAGGCAGCGTCTCGGGAGAGAAGGAATGGGTGACGCTTCAGGTCGGAACCCCTTTTTCAGACTGCTCTACCCAGTCCGAAGAAGGGTTTTTCCGACCCGAGACGTCGGCCATTCATTCTCTCAGGAGATGTTGCCTGACTCGCTGAGTTACTCCAGCATTGCGCGTCTATTGTCTCTATTCCCTGAACTTCCCCGTGCCTACCCAAAAAATCTTCTTAAACGCCACTATGTTTATGTTAAATTTTATTTTATGTGGCTGTGTGTCTTGTTGCTTTTCACTCTGTATGGTTGCATGGTGAATCAAACTTCACTGAACCTTAACTGGTACATGTGACAATAAATTGATCTTGAAATCTTGAAGATCTTGATCTTGAAATCGTCTCTGCCTCCACCACCACCCCTGGCAGTGCGTTCCAGGCTCCCATCACTCTCTGCATAAAATATTTGTCCCGCGCATTTCCTTTAACATTGACCCTTCTTGCCTTATAGGTATGCCGTCCAGTGTTGGACATTTCCACCCTGGGGAAAAGGTTGTTACTTTCTACCCTATCCAAGCCTCTCATAATGTTACACCCTTCTATCAGGTCTCCCCTTCGACCCTCTGAGTTGAGGGGTTCCCGTGCCCCAGGCAACCGACTCTCTGAAGATTTGCCCACAGATTATCAGTGGAAAGTAGGGCGGCACGGTGGCGCAGCGGCAGAGTTGCTGCCTTACAGCGCCAGAGACCCGTGTTCGATCCCGACTACGGGCGCTGTCTGCACGGAGCTTGTATGCTCTCCCCGTGACCTGCGTGGGTTTTCTCTGAGATCTTCGGTTTCCTCCCACACTCCAAAGACGTGCAGGTTCGTAGGTTAATTGGCTTGGTATGAACGTAAAATTGTCCCCAGTGTGTGTGTGTGTAGGATAGTGTTAATGTGCGGGGAACGCTGGCCGGTGCGGACTCGGTGGGCCGAAGGGCCTGTTTACGCGTTGTATCTCTAACCTAAACTAAACTAAAGTGTAGATACAAAATGCTGGAGTAACTCAGCGGGTCAGGCAGCATCTCGGGAGAGAAGGAATGGGTGACGCTGGTCGGTGCGGACTCGGTGGGCCGAAGGGCCTGTTTACGCGCTGTATCTCTAAACTAAACTAAACTAAAGTGTAGACAAAAAATGCTGGAATAACTCAGCGGGTCAGGCAGCATCTCGGGAGAGAAGGAATGGGTGACGACCCGAAACGTCACCCCATTCCTTCTCTCCCGAGATGCTGCCTGACCCACTGAGTTACTCCAGCATTTTGTGTCTACCTTCGATTTAAACCATCATCTGCAGTTTTTTTCCCTAAACTCTTTAGTTTGTTGTCGGTAGAACGTGCAAGGCGGTTGCTACTCACAGACTGTTGGCAACATTCAGGAGGTCAGCGTTGTCAAAGAGGGTGACTCCCGGCACCTCCAGCATCAGGACGTAGATCAACTCAATGGTCAACATGAGGAACAGCTTTCCAATGCTGCTGATCTGCAGGAACACTGCACAAGCCAGCAAGCTCAACAGCACGCTGTAGGTGAAGTACTGGACGAGGAAAGAGAAGCAAACGGGTTAAATGGGTTACCTGTAACTTTAGATAGACACAAAATGCTGGAGGAGCTCAGTGGGTCAGGCAGCAGTTCGGAACGTAGATGAGGAAAAACCTTTTCAGTCAGAGAGTTGTGAATCTGCGGAATTCTCTGCCTCAGAGGGCAGTGGAGGCCAATTCTCTGGGTGCTTTCAAGAGAGAGCTAGATAGAGCTCTTAAGGATAGCGGAGTCCAGGGATATGGGGAGAAGGCAGGCACGGGTTAACGATTGTGGATGATCAGCCATGATCACAGTGAATGGCTCGAAGGGCCAAATGGCTTACTCCTGCACCTATTGTCTATTGTCAGTTCAGTTTAGTTTATTGGGGCATCTCTGGACAACGACTCCCACCCCATGCAGGACACTGTCACTACACTGAGTAGCTCCTTCAGTGACAGACTCCTTCACCCCAAGTGCGTGAAGGAGAGATATAGGAGGTCCTTCCTTCCCGCTGCTGTGAGACTGCACAACCAGCACTGACTGGCTCCCAGCAGACCAGTTAACAGACCAGTTAACAGTAACAGTTTAAAAAAACCACAGTAAATGATGACAATTATCCTTATCGTTATTTTTATTGATAATGAATGTCTCTTGCTATCCACTTTGCTGCTGTAAAACTGCAAATTTCCCCTGTGTGGGACAAATAAAGGAATATATATTGTGTAAGAAAATAACTGCAGATGCTGGTACAAATCGAAGGTATTTATTTCACAAAATGCTGGAGTAACTCAGCAGGTCAGGCAGCATCTCAGGAGAGAAGGAATGGGTGGCGTTTCGGGTCGAGACCCTTCTTCAGACTGATGTCAGGGGGGCGGGACAAAGGAAGGATATAGGTGGAGACAGGAAGATAGAGGGAGGTCTGGGAAGGGGAGGGGAAGAGAGGGACAGAAGAACTATCTAAAGTTGGAGAAGTCAATGTTCGTACCACTGGGCTGCAAGCAGCCCAGGCGAAATATGAGGTGCTGTTCCTCCAATTTCCGGTGGGCCTCACTATGGCACTGGAGGAGGCCCAGGACAGAAAGGTCAGACTGGGAGTAGGACGGGGAGTTGAAGTGCTCAGCCACCGGGAGATCAGGTTGGTTAAGGCGGACTGAGCGAAGGTGTTGGGCGAAACGACCGCCGAGCCTGCGTTTGGTTTCGCCGATGTAAAGAAGTTGACATCTGGAGCAGCGGATACAATAGATGAGGTTGTATCTGTACTATATTGTTTGAAGAAGAAACAGTTGATAAGGACGAAAAGTTACGAATTACTTTTTTGATCTGTGCTACTTTAATAAAGACCAATTAATCAAGAAACAGAGTATTGGAAGATTCGCTTTTGTTACTTCAGAGTGCGGTGTGTGTGTGAGCCACACCTCCATCCCATCCCATCCCCGAGCAGTAATGGCTATCAAAGTTGGACTTTGAGAAGGTAGAGGTGGATTGGACACCTCCCTCTCTTGCGACAGGACTGTAACTCACCTCCGGGAAGTTGCAGCTGGGTTGCTGGCCACCGCAAAAGGCCGTTTCCCAGTCCAGGCTGTAGTTCGTGAAGTAGCTGACAATGTGACAAGGGTTGATGTCATCAGGGGTGATGTTGAACTCTTTGGCTACGCACAGCCTCAGGTCCTGGGTGTTGCAGACGAACTGAATGGAAAACAACCAGGGCAAAGCGTTAAAAGAAACATTCATCCATTCAAGTTTAGTTAAGTTTTACTTTTATCCCCTTTATCGTGTATCGGCACACTGTCAATGGCTCGATTGTAATCATGCATTGTCTTTCTGGTTTGGGAACAGCTCTGCCCAGGACAGGATGGCCCTGCGGAGAGTAGTGCGTTCAGCAGAACGCACCATGGGAACTACACTCACCCCCCTGCAGGACCTATACATCAGGAGGTGCAGATCCAGAGCCAGCAACATTATGGGGGACCCCTACCACCCCAGCAACGGACTGTTCCAGCTGCTACGGTCAGGCAAACGCCTCCGCTGTCACGCTGTGAAAACGGAGAGGATGAGACGGAATTTCTTCCCACAGGCCATCAGGACTGTTAACTATTATAACCCCAGGGACTACATTTTCTTTTCTGTATTAATTTTAATTTATATGCTCTAACTGTAATTTTTTTTTTGCACAATCCGCAGGCGTTGCCACTTTCATTTCACTGCACATCGTGTATGTGTACGTGACAAATAAACTTGACTTGACCTGACTGCAACAAAAGCTCTTCACGGTACCTCGATACACGCGACAATAAACCAGACTGAAACTTTAGAGATACAGCGCAGAAACAGGCCCTTCGGCCCACCGGGTCCGCGCCGTCCAGCGATCCCCGAGTACTAACACTACCCTACGCACACTAGGGACAATTTTACATTCTGCACCAAGCCCGTTAACCTACAAAGCTGCACGTCTTTGGAGTGTGGGAGGAAACCGAGGGTCTCGGAGAAAACCCACGCAGGTCACGGGGAGAACGTACAAACTCCGTACAGACAGTGCCCATAGTCGGGATTGAACCCGGGTCTCTGACGTTGTAAGGGTGAGAGGGGGGAGAACAAAGGACAATGGAGCATCCGGCGTGGGGAACCGCTGTGTGGGGGGGGGGGGGGGGGGAGGGGGGGAGAACAAAAGGAAGAGCCAGAGTACTTTGTAACCTTGTCAGCGCTGTAGGTGGCCGCTATTTGTATACATTGCGTGTGCAAGCAAAGAATTTCACTGTGCCTCGTCACATGTGACAATAACGTATTCCATTCCATTCCATTCCATTCCATTCTCCAGCCTTCTCCCCATAACCCCTGACACCCGTACTAATCAAGAATCTATCTATCTCTGCCTCAGAAATATCCACTGACTTGGCCTCCACAGCCTTCTGTGGCAATGGATTCCACACATCCACCACCCTCTGACTGAAGAAATTCCTCCTCATCTCCTTCGTAAAGGAAAATCCTTGAATTCTGAGGCTGTGGCCTCTGGTCCTAGACTCCCCCATTGGTGGAAACATCCTCTCCACATCCACCCTGTCCAGGCCTTTCACCATTCGTCCTGTGCAAGCGCTCAGCAGTACCTACCATGTTGACAAAGGACGAGAGGAATACCAGTGAGATGGTGAAGACCCCGACAATGGTGCTGTTCATCTTGGACTTGACGATCTTCTTCGACAGGAGCTGGAGTGGGGCGGGGAAGACCTGGGGCAAAAGAGAGATCGGGAGCTCAGTCAACAGAGACGGATAGAAACATAGAAAATAGTTGCAGGAGGAGGCCATTCGGCCCTTCGAGCAAGCACCGCCATTCATTGTGATCATCCACAATCAGTAACCCGTGCCTGTCTTCTCCCCATATCCCCTGATTCCACTAGCCCCCAGAGCTCTATCTAACTCTGGCTGATCATTCTCAATCAGTGCCCCGTTCCTGCCTTCTCCCCATACCCCCTGACTCCGCTATCCTTAAGAGCTCTATCTAGCTCTCTCTTGAATGCATTCAGTAAATTGGCCTCCACTGCCTTCTGAGGCAGAGAATTCCACAGATTCACAACTCTCTGACTGAAAAAGTTTTTCCTCATCTCAGTTTAAAATGGCCTCCCCTTTATTCTCAGACTGTGGCCCCTGGTTCTGGACTCCCCCCAACATTGGGAACATTTTTCCTGCATCTAGCTTGTCCAGTCCTTTTGTAATTTTATACGTTTCTATAAGATCCCCGCTCATCATTCTAAATTCCAGGGTGAATGATTGCGTGCATTAAATACTATCACGGTGGCGTGGCGGTAGTTTAGTTTACAGAAACAGCACGGAAACAGGCCCTTCGGCCCACCGGGACCGCACCAACCAGCGATCCCCGCACATTAACACTACCCCGTGCACAATAGGGACAATTTAACATTCGTACCAAGCCAATTAACCTACAAACCTGCACGTCTTTGGAGTGTGGGCGGAAACCGAAGATCTTGGAGAAAACCCCCTCGCAGGTCACGGGGAGAACGTACAAACTCCGTGCAGACAAGCCCCCTTATTCAGGATGGAACGCCGGTCTCTGGCGCTGTGAGGCAGCAACTCTACCGCTGCGCCACCGTGCAGACCAGGGCTTGCTTGTTAACTTCTCCGGATTCCCATTCTAAATTCTTTTTTTGTTATAAACCAGCGGTGAATTGGGATTTTTGGGAGACGTGTACAAAAAACACCTGGAAAACACGTGTTGAATGTAACCTGAACTATCCTCCCATTTCTGGCAAACACAGCTGTTATATGCTGTTTCTTTTTTTAGACTCAGGTACCGATGATTCATGCTGCAGTCACTGTTTATGTAACCTTTATTACTAATTCAGAATGGAAGATCTGACCATGTGAAGAGTGGTACCCAGTGAGAAACTAAACATGACCCGAGTCAACATGCTTTTAATCCTGTGGGTTAATTCAGGACACCAGCTCTTTGATTAGCACCAAATCGTTATTTTGTTGATAGGCACAAAATGTGTAGGAAGGAACTGCAGATGCTGGTTTACCCCAAAGATCGACACAAAATGCTGGAGTCACTCAGTGGGACAGGCAGCAATCCTGAATAGAAGGAATGGGTAGACACAAAATACTGGAGTAACTCAGCGGGTCAGGCAGCATCTAGGGAGTGAAGGAATGGGTGACGTTTCGGGTCGAGACCCTTCTTCAGACTGGACAAGGGTCTCGACCCAAAACGTCACCCCATTCCTTCTCTCCCGAGACGCTGCCTGACCCGCTGAGTTACTCCAGCATTTTGTGTCTACCTTCGATTTAAACCAGCATCTGCAGTTATTTTTCCTACAGAGAAGGAATGGATGACGTTTCCAGTCGAGATCCTTCTTCAGACTGACCTGTTGAGTTGAACTGAATTGGAAGTTGGAAGCAATTTCCACCGGTCAGAGATACCGTGCGGAAAGAGGCCCTTCGGCCCACCGAGTCCACACCGATTAGCGATCACCCCATGCATTAGCACTATCCCACACATTAGGGACAATTCACCGTTTTTTTACCGAAGCCAATTAACCTACAAACCTGTACATCTTTGGTGTGTGGGAGGAAACCGGAGCACCCAGAGAAAACCCACGTGGTCATAGGGAGCCCCTGTTGTTGTTGTTGTTGTAACTGCTGCCTGAGGCAAAGAAAAGCCCTTGGGAGAAGAAAATCTTCACCCCTCACTTAAATGGGTGATTTCTTAACCAGGGACTGACTGTTGTAGCAGAGAAGCAAAATCACCCAAGGCCTTCCATTAACAGCACGGTGGCACAGCGGTAGAGTTGCTGCCTTACAGTGAATGCAGCGCTGGAGACCCGGGTTCAATCCCGACTACGGGTGCTGTCTGTACGGAGTTTGTACGTTCTCCCCGTGACCTGCGTGGGTTTTCTCCGAGATCTTGGGTTTCCTCCCACGCTCCAAAGACATACGGGTATGCAGGTAAATTGGCTTGGTAAATGTAAATATTGTCCCGAGTGTGTGTACAATAGTGTTAGTAAACGGAGATCGCTGGTCGGTGCGGACCCGGTGGGCCGAAGGGCCTGTTTCCGCGCTGTATCTCTAAACTAATCAGCATGCAGTGAAAACTGAAAACATCTTCTGATTGACATCGACACGAAATGCTGGAGTAACTCAGCGGGTCAGGCAGCATCTCTGGAGAGAAGGAATGGGCGACGTTTCGGGTTGAGACCCTTCCTCAGACTGAGAGTCGGGGGGAGAGGGAGACACAGAGATGTGGACGGGAAGGTGTGAAAACGAGAGATCAAAGGGGATGCGGCTCCAGGAAAATGTAGAATGCATTCAAGAGAGAGCTAGATAGAGCTCTTAAGGATAGCGGAGTCAGGGGGTATGAGGAGAAGGCAGGAACGGGTTACTGATTGAGAATGATCAGCCATGATCACATTGAATGGTGGTGCTGTCTCAAAGGGCCGAATGGCCTCCTCCTGCACCTATTGTCTATTGGATCATTGTTGGCTAGGGGGAGGTGACAACAGGGCATACAAAGATAAACTTTAATCAGAAGACCGTCAGACTGATCGGAGCACTAGGGTGGGGGAGGGATGGAGAGACAGGGTTACTTGAAGTTAGAGAAATCAATATTCATATTGAAGATAGACACAAAATGCTGGAGTAACTCAGCGGGTCAGGCAGCATCTCTGGAGAGAAGGAATGGGTGACGTTTCGGGTCGAGGCCCTTCTTCACATATTCCTGGGTTTAACCCAAACATCTTGTTAACTACTTAAAATCCACTCTGACTGATGTTAAATAAGGGATAGATATTGTCCGGGTCAATGGAACCTCCTTCAAACAACAGCTGTGGAATCCCCTGTTCCGCACATGCATCCTGGGAGCAGACTGGATTCCAACTTCCTGACTTAGTTATAGTCATTCCCCCACCCAGTACTGCCACTGGGATTACTTGTTCAGTCTAGTTTAGTTTAGTTTAGAGATACAGCGTGGAAAAGGGCCCTTCAGCCCACCGAGTCCGTGCCGACCAGCAATCCCCACACATTAACACTATCTTACACACACTGGGGACAATATTTACATTTACCCAGCCAATTAACCGACAAACCTGCACGTCTTTGGAGTGTGGGAGGAAACCCAAAGATCTCGGAGTAAACCCACGCAGGTCACGGGGAGAAAGTACAAACTCCGTACAGGCAGCGCCCGGAGTCGGGATCGAATCCGGGTCTCCGGCGCTGCATTCGCTGTAAGGCAGCAAGGCCGTGTCTCCATACTGAGGAGTTAAACAGGAACTTGCAATCTCTGGGCTCACAGCGCTGGAGACCTGGGTTCGACCCTGACTACGGGCGTTGTCTGTGTGGAGTTTGTACGTTCTCCCCGTGACATTTCCGTGCGTTTTCTCTTCATTTCCTCGTCTTCTTCCCAAAGGAACTTTGCTCCTTTAATTCTGAGGCTATGACCTCTGATCCTAGACTCTCCCACTGGTGAAAACATCCTCTCCCTGGGTTGCCTCCCATGCTCCAAGACCTACAGTTTGTAGGCTAATTAGCATGGTGTAAAAATGTAAAAGTGTCCCCAGTGTGTGTCGGGTAGTGTTAATGTGCTGGGGAAATTCTTGTCAGGGAGGACTTGGTGGGCCGAAAGGCCTGTTTCCGTTCTGTATCTCTAAACTAAACTAAACTCAGCGGGTCAGGCAGCATCTCTGGAGAACATGGAAAAGCAATTTTTTAGATTTAGATTTAGAGATACAGCGCGGAAACAGGCCCTTCGGCCCACCGAGTCCGCGCCGCCCAGCGATCCCCGCACATTAACACTATCCTACACACACTAGGGACAATTTTTACATTTACCCAGTCAATTAAGCTACATACCTGTACGTCTTTGGAGTGTGGGAGGAAACCGAAGATCTCGGAGAAAACCCACGCAGGTCACGGGAAGAACGCACAAACTCCGTACAGACGGCGCCCGTAGTCAGGATCGAACCTGAGTCTCTGGCGCTGCATTCGCCGTAAGGCAGCAACTCTACCGCTGCGCCACCGTGCCGCCCAATGTTTCGGGTCGGGACGCTTCATAGGTGATGTTTTGGGCCCCAACTCCAAACTCCGATGGAAGTTTGGGGGGGATAACTAAATGGGATTAGTGTCGGGTTAGGGTAGCTGAGTACACAAGGAACCTCAGATGTAAAACACAAAGTGCTAGAATTACTCAGTGGGTCAGGCAGCATCTGCGGAAGGACCGGACGGGTGACGTTTCGGGTCAATATCCTCGCTGCTGGACAAGCTAGATGCAGGAAAAATGTTCCCAATGTTGGGAGAGTCCAGAACCAGGGGCCACACAGTCTGGGAGTAAAGGGGATGCCATTTAAAACTGAGGTGAGAAAAAACTTTTTCACCCAGAGAGTTGTGAGTTTGTGGAATTCTCTGCCACAGAGGGCAGTGGAGGTCAGTTCACTGGATGAATTTAAAAGAGAGTTGGATAGAGCTCTAGGGGCTAGTGGAATCAAGGGATATGGGGAGAAGGCAGGCACGGGTTACAGATTGTGGATGATCAGCCATGATCACACTGAATTGGGGTGCTGGCTTTAAGGGCCAAATGGCCTCCTCCTGCACCTATTTTCTATGTTTCTATCCTTCTTCGGACTGAAGAAGGGTCTCGGCCTGAAACAACGACTTGTCTATCCCTTCCACATTGAGGGTAAGTTCGCGTGGGCAGCTTACAGCCCAGCGATATGAACAGTGATTTCTCTAACTTCAAGTAACCCTTGCGTCCCCTCTCTCTCCATCCCTCCCCCACACGAGTTCTCCGACTAGCGTCACTGTCCTCCTGATTCGTTTTACACTCTGTACGCCTCGTTCTCACCTTCCCCTAAGCCAACGATGAACCACTCTACATTTCCTTCATCATCGTCTGCATTGATCGGTCTTTTTCACACCTTACCCTTCCGTATCTCTAGTCTCCCCCTCCCCTGAATCTCAGTCAGTAGAAGGGTCTCGACCCGAAACGTCACCCATACCTTCTCTCCAGAGATGCTGCCTGACCCGCTGAGTTACTCCAGCATTTTGTGTCTACCTTTCGGGTAAGTGAGGGTGTGACTGCGCAGAGTCGGTGAAGGGCCGAAGGGCCTGTTTTCGCGCCATGTGACTCCAGGCTGGGAAATTAGCTTAGTTTGGATTAGTTATAAATACAGCACGGAGACAGGCCCTTCGGCCCACCGAGTTCGCACGGACCAGCCAATTAACATACAATTTATACCCAGCCAATCAACCGACAAACCTGTACGTCATTGGAGTGTGGGAGGAAACCAACGATCTGGGAGAAAACCCACGCAGGTCACGGGGAGAACGTGCAAACTCCGCACGGCTGTAGCCGGGATTGAACCCGGGTCTCCGGCGCTGCGAGGCAGCGACTCTACCGCCGCGCCACCGCGGCCGCCTAAATCCACGACGCTTTTGAGTTGCTCACCTTGAAACAGCAGTAGATGGTGGACACGAGGAGCACGCCGGTCAGAATGACCAAGCAGGTCACGTAGAAGGCCAGCATCAATACCGAGCTGTTCAGGGGAGAGGGACAGAACACAAATGAGCCTCCCATACACAGACGAGCAGCACCCACACAGCACATAGAGAATCGCCACCTGCCTGGCCTGGCCTTACGGTACGGTGCGATAGAACTTTATTTATAAGAAGATAACTGCAGATGCTGGTACAAATCGAAGGTTTTTATTCACAAAATGCTGGAGTAACTCAGCAGGTCAGGCAGCATCTCGGGAGAGAAGGAATGGGTGACGTTTCGGGTCGAGACCCTTCTTCAGTCTGAAGAAGGGTCTCGACCCGAAACGTCACCCATTCCTTCTCTCTCGAGATGCTGCCTGACCTGCTGAGTTACTCCAGCATTTTGTGAATAAGAACTTTATTTATCCCAGGAAGGAAATTAATCTGCCAACTGTCATAAAAACACAAAATACATGAAAGATTCTTCTTCTTGCGTTTGCTGCTGCTTCTGCTGTCTCTGTTAGTTGTCGTTCGCCTGACTGAGGTCAGTTGACAGGGCCCACCACGGGGAGGTCGACAAGATGTGCAAAGATTGGGGGGGTGGAGGGGGAGGGAGTCAGTCTCAGTCTACCCCAAGACAGAAGGGGGAGGAGTTGCACAGTTTGATAGCCACAGGGAAGAAGGATCTCCTGTGGCGTTCTGTGCTGCATCTCGGTGGGACCAGTCTGTTGCTGAAGGTGTTCCACAGGTTGACCAGTGTGTCATGGAGGGGGTGAGCTGTATTGTCCAGGATGCTCCGCAGTCTGAGGAGCATCCTCCCCTCTTAGACCACACCTCCCCACGAATCCACCCTCATGATCACAGGGCCACTTTCTGGGCGGGTTACGGAGATAGTGGGCGGAGCTACCGACCGTCAACCGGCCGCCATGCCAGCCTGCCGACACCGCCCCAGGTCCCACACCTTCTCCCACCCCAGCCACTTCCAGGCTGTGCCTACTGCCGCCGACCCTTCCCTGCACTCCGGCGGGCTGGAATCCTGTTTAGTTTAGAGATACAGCGCGGAAACAGGCCCTTTCGGCCCACCAGGTCCGCGCTGACCAGCGATCCCCACACACTAACACTATCCTAGACCCACTAGGGACAATAAAAAAAAAAAAATTTACCAAGCCAATTAACCTACAAACCTGTACGTCTTTGGAGTGTGGGAGGAAACCGAAGATCTCGGAGAAAACCCACGCAGGTCACGGGGAGAACTCCGTACAAACTCCGTACAGACGGCACCCGTAGTCGGGATCAAACCTGGGTCTCCGAATTTTGCTGCACTCGCTGTAAGGCAGCAACTCTACCGCTGCGCCACCGTACCGCCCATGGTGGTTCTCGATTTCCCTACTCTGGGTAAAAGAGTCATAGTGCATTTTACCCTCGTGATCCTATACCTTTTCTTATGAGGCCCGGTTCATAATTTCATAAGCTATAGGAGCGGAATTCGCAGAATACTTGAACATTTCATATTCCTCCCAACTGTCGTTGCAAGGAGAATCATTGATGAAATTCTATCCTTGTTTCAAGGAACACACAACAGAACAGGAGCAGGCCCTCCCCCTGTACACCTACCCCACACGTTTATGAGACACAGGAGCAGATTTAGCAGCCCATCGAGTCTACTCCGCCATTCAATCATGGCTGACCTATAGAGTCTTAGAGTCATACAGTAAGAAAACAGGTCTTCGGCCCAACTTGCCCACATCGGCCAATGTGGCTTATCTACGCTAGTCCAACCTACCTGCGCTTGGTCCATATCCCTCCAAAACTGTCATATCCATGTTCCTGTCTAAATGTTCCTCAAACGTTGCGATAGTCCCAGCCTCAACTACCTCCTCCGGCAGCTCGTTCCATACACCCAACACCCTTTTGTGTGAAAAAAATTACCCCACCAATTCCTATTAAATATTTCACCTTAAACCTAGGATTAGAAGGATGAGAGGGGATCTTATCGAAACATATAAGATTATTAAGGGGTTGGACACGTTAGAGGCAGGAAACATGTTCCCAATGTTGGGGGAGTCCACAACCAGGGGCCACAGTTTAAGAATAAGGGGTAGGCCATTTAGAACAGAGATGAGGAAAAACTTTTTTTAGTCAGAGAGTTGTAAATCTGTGGAATTCTCTGCCTCAGAAGGCAGTGGAGGCCAGTTCTCTGAATGCATTCAAGAGAGAGCTAGATAGAGCTCTTAAGGCTAGCGGAGTCAGGGGGTATGGGGAGAAGGCAGGAACGGGGTACTGATTGAGAATGATCAGCCATGATCACATTGAATGGCGGTGCTGGCTCGAAGGGCCGAATGGCCTCCTCCTGCACCTGTTGTCTATTCTGTATTGTCTATTGTCTATGTCCTCTGGTTCTCGATTCCCCAACTCTGGGCAAGAGACTTTGTGCATCTACCCGATCTATTCCTCTCATGTTTTTGTACACAATCTTTCCCTCTCAACCCCATTCTCCTGCCTTCACCATGTAACCATTGATACCCTTACCAATCAAGAATCCACTGCCGTCTGTGGCAATGAATTCCACAGATTCACCACCATCAGGCTAACAAAATTCCTCCTCGTCTCCTTTCTAAAAGGCATTTCCTTTTATTCTGAGGCTGTGCCCTCTGGTCCAAGACTCTCCCACTAGTGGAAACATCCTCTCCACATCCACTCGGTGCAGGCATTTCACTATTCGTTAAGTTTCAAAGAGGTCCCCTCAGAACGAATGGGTCGACTGGGCTTGTATTCACTGGAATTTAGAAGGATGAGAGGGGATCTTATAGAAACATATACAATTTCTTAAGGGATTGGACAGGCAAGATGCAGGAAAAAATGTTCCCAATTTTGGGGGAGTCCAGAACCAGGGCTCACGGTTTAAGAATAAAGGGTAGGCCATTTAGGACTGAGATGAGAAAAGAGAGAGAAAGAGCTCTCTCTTTTCAGCCAGAGAGTTGTGAATCTGTGGGATTCTCTGCCACAGAAGGCAGTGGAGGCCAATTCATTGGATGTATTCAAGAGAGAATTGGATATGGCTCTTTGGGCTAATGGAATCAAGGGATGTGGGGAGAAAGCAAGAACGGGGTACTGATTTTGGATGATCAGCTGTGATCATATTGAATGGCGATGCTGGCTCGAAGGGCCGAATGGCCTACTCCTGCACCTGTTTTCTATGTTTCTATCCTTCTGAACGCCATCGAGTACCAAATGCTAAGCGAAGACTCACTCTGCACCATTCCTCCGGTTGTTGAGGCCGGGGGCTAGTGTGGGCAAACTACCGCCCCTCTCCCCTGAAGGCAAACAAGCAGGAATACTTACTGGGGCATGATGATGATCTGAATGGAGCAGATGAAGAGGAAAACCAAGCAGGAACAGGCCACGTAGGCACCAAATCGGTCATCCACCTCCTTGGAATACTGGGGGAAGAGGAGAGAGAAGGTTTATAGACTCGCAGTAACTCTTGGCACAAAACAATGTCCCGTATGCACACAGTGGCGCACAAGATGTTCGTACAATGACAATAAAGGCACATTATTATTATTATTATTATTATTATTATTATTATTATTATTATTATTATTATTGAATGATCGGCCATGATCACATTGAATGGCGGTGCTGGCTCAAAGGGCCGAATGGCCTCCTCCTGCACCTATTGTCTATTGTCTATTATTATTATTATTATTAATATTATTATTAAGATCTAGGAGCAGAATTAGGCCATTCGGCCCATCATGTCTACTTCGCCATTCAATCGTGGCTGATCTTTCAGTTTAGTTTAATGAATGAAAGACATGAAAAGAACACATCAAAGCCGGCAACGATGATCAAGGGAAGGTGGAGCCACACAAAGGCCCATTGTTGTGTTGTGGGGAAAGTGATGGGTGGGTGCAAACAATGAAATTAAACAGGACAGCAGTGAAATTAGTAGGACAACTAATACGGTGGCAACATGGTGCAGTGGTAGAATTGCTGCCTTACAGCGCCAGAGACCCGGGTTCGATCCTGACTACGAATGCTGTCTGTACGGAGATTGTACGTTCTCCCCGTGACCTGCGTGGGTTTTCTCCAGGTGCTCTGGTTTCCTCCCACACTCCAAAGACGTACCGGTTTGTAGGTTAATTGGCTTTGGTAAAAATTGGAAACTGTCCCTAGCGTGTGTAGGATAGTGTTGGTGTGCGGGGATCGCTGGTCGGCGCGGACTCGGTGGGCCGAAGGGCCTGCCTCCGCTCTGTATCTGGAAACTAAACTAAACTAAACTAAACCGCTCCAGTAAACTGTGCCTGCAGATTGACCGGACTTTGGAAATGGCGGCAAAACATGGAGGTGCCCGCTCCAGGTGGTGAATGTGTAGAGTTCATTGCCACAGATGGCTGTGGTGGCCAAGTCAATGGATATTTTTCAACATAGACAGATGTGATCTAGATTAGTACCGGTGTCAGGGGCTGTGGGGAGAAAGCAGGAGAATGGGGTTGAGAGGGAAAGATAGATCAGCCATGATTGAATGTCGGGGTAGACATGATGGGCCGAATGGATGAGAGGGGATCTTATAGAGACGTCTAAAATTAGGAAAGGACTGGACAAGCTAGATGCAGGAAAAATGTTCCCAATGTTGGGAGAGTCCAGAACCAGGGGCCACACAGCCTAAGAATAAAGGGGAGGCCATTTAAAACTGAGATGAGAAAAAACTTTTTCGCCCAGAGAGTTGTGAATTTGTGGAACTCTCTGCCACAGAGGGCAGTGGAGGCCAATTCACTGGATGAATTTAAAAGAGAGTTAGATAGAGCTCTAGGGGCTAGCGGAATCAAGGGATATGGGAAGAAGGCAGGAACGGGGTATGGATTGTGGATGATCAGCCATGATCACAATGAATGGCGGTGCTGGCTCGAAGGGGGGAATACCCTCCACCTGCACCTATTTCCTATGTTTCTATGAATGGCCTAATCCTGCTCCTTTAACTTATGAACTTATGTGCGCGGGAGTTTTCGTCGTCTGGCGCGGCTTCGAATCGCCCGCGGGATCTTCCATCGCCCGGCGCGGGCTTCGGAGTCGGGAGCCTCGATCGCCTCGACGCGCGGCACTTTTGACTGTCTGACCGCGGGTGAAGAAGCAGGAAGGAGATAAGTCTGAAGAAGGGTCTCGACCCGAAACGTCACCCATTCCTTCTCTCCCGAGATGCTGCCTGACCTGCTGAGTTACTCCAGCATTTTGTGAATAAAAGGAGATAAGACTTTCTTTTTACCTTCCATCACAGCGCGGAGGTGCCTGGAGGACAATCACTGTGATGGATGTTTGTGTTGAATGATGTGGTTGTGTGTTTTGTGCTCTTTTAGTGCTGTGACTGCATGCATGGCAACTAAGCATGGCCGGAGACTCAGGTTCGATCCTGACTACGGGCGCCGTCTGTACGGAGTTTGCACGTTCTCCCCGTGACCTGCGTGGGTTTTCTCCGAGATCTTCGGTTTCTTCCTACACTCCAAAGACGTGCAGGTTTGTAGGTTAATTGGCTGGGCAAATGTAAAAAATTGTCCCTAGTGGGTGTAGGATGGTGTTAGTGTGCGGGGATCGCTGGGCGGTGCAGACCCGGTGGGCCGAAGGGCCTGTTTCTGCGCTGTATCTCTAAATCTAAAATCTAAATTTCGTTCAAACTTTTGTTTTGAGTGACAAATAAAGTTATTAGACAATAGACAATAGACAATAGGTGCAGGAGTAGGCCATTCAGCCCTTCGAGCCAGCACCGCCATTCAATGCGATCATGGCTGATCACTCTCAATCAGTACCCCGTTCCTGCCTTCTCCCCATACCCCCTCACTCCGCTATCCTTAAGAGCTCTATCCAGCTCTCTCTTGAAAGCATCCAACGAACTGGCCTCCACTGCCATCTGAGGCAGAGAATTCCACACCTTCACCACTCTCTGACTGAAAAAGTTCTTCCTCATCTCCGTTCTAAATGGCCTACCCCTTATTCTTAAACTGTGGCCCCTTGTTCTGGACTCCCCCAACATTGGGAACATGTTTCCTGCCTCTAATGTGTCCAATCCCCTAATTATCTTATATGTTTCAATAAGATCCCCCCTCATCCTAAATTCCAGTGTATACAAGCCTAATTGCTCCAGCTTTTCAACATACGACAGTCCCGCCATTCCGGGAATTAACCCAGTGAACCTACGCTGCACGCCCTCAATAGCAAGAATATCCTTCCTCAAATTTGGAGACCAAAACTGCACACAGTACTGCAGGTGCAGTCTCACCAGGGCCCGGTACAACTGTAGAAGGACCTCGTTGCTCCTATACTCAACTCCTCTTGTTATGAAGGCCAACATTCCATTGGCTTTCTTCACTGCCTGCTGTACCTGCATGCTTCCTTTCAGTGACTGATGCACTAGGACACCCAGATCTCGTTGAACATCCCCTCTTCCTAACTTGACACCATTCAGATAATAATCTGCCTTTCTATTCTTACTTCCAAAGTGAATAACCTCACACTTATCTACATTAAACTGCATCTGCCATGTATCCGCCCACTCACACAACCTGTCCAAGTCACCCTGCAGCCTTATTGCATCTTCCTCACAATTCACACTACCCCCCAGCTTAGTATCATCTGCAAATTTGCTAATGGTACTTTTAATCCCTTCATCTAAGTCATTAATGTATATCGTAAATAGCTGGGGTCCCAGCACCGAACCTTGCGGTACCCCACTGGTCACTGCCTGCCTTTCCGAAAGGGACCCATTTATCCCCACTCTTTGCTTTCTGTCTGTCAACCAATTTTCTATCCATGTCAGTACCCTACCCCCAATACCATGTGCTCTAATTTTGCCCACTAATCTCCTATGTGGGACCTTGTCGAAGGCTTTCTGAAAGTCGAGGTACACCACATCCACTGACTCTCCCCTGTCAATTTTCCTAGTTACATCCTCAAAAAATTCCAGTAGATTTGTCAAGCATGATTTCCCCTTCGTAAATCCATGCTGACTCGGAATGATCCTGTTACTGCTATCCAAATGCTCAGCAATTTCGTCTTTTATAATTGACTCCAGCATCTTCCCCACCACTGATGTCAGACTAACTGGTCTATAATTACCCGTTTTCTCTCTCCCTCCTTTCTTAAAAAGTGGGATAACATTTGCTATCCTCCAATCCACAGGAACTGATCCTGAATCTATAGAACTTGTAAAATGATCTCCAATGCTTCCACTATTTCTAGAGCCACCTCCTTAAGTACCCTGGGATGCAGACCATCAGGCCCTGGGGATTTATCAGCCTTCAGTCCCATCAGTCTACCCAAAACCATTTCCTGCCTAATGTGGATTTCCTTCAGTTCCTCCATCTCCCAATAGAATTCCAATAGAATTCTATTCTATTCTATGTGCAAAAAGGGATTTTGCTGTGCGGTCGCGCAGGTGACAAATAAAACAGCGTTGGACTGACGGAGGGGAGAGGAGTACCGCAGCGCAGGAAGATCTCGGCCGCAGTCACGCGTTGGGTCGGGTCGGGTCGGGCCGAACGGGGGACACGGACACCCACCTTCTTTTCCAGCTCCGGTTTGCGGAAGGTCAACAGGAACTTGCGCACGTGCTCGGAGCGCAGGCGGTCGATGCTTCTGGCATCGATCGCTCGCCCCAGAAACTCGTCCACCTCCTCCTCCGGGTTCATGTTCTCTTGGATGTTTCTGCTAAAGGAGAGAACGAAAACAAAACGTCCACATCTGGCGTCGCAAGGTAGATAAGGCTACACCATGAAAGGCTTTTGGCACGTTGCCCTTCCTCGGTCAGATTACTGAGCACGTGCAAGAAGGAACTGCAGATGCTGGCTTAAACCGAAGATAAGACACAAAATGCTGGAGTAACTCAGCGGGACAGGCAGCATCTCTGGAGAGAAGGTATGGGTGACGTTTCGGGTGAAGACCCTTCTTTATTGAGCATAGAAGTTAACCTTTATGATCTTAACATCTGTAGTTGGAAAGTTACTGGAGATTATTCTGAGGGATAGGTTATACAGGCATTTAGACGGGCAAGGGCTGATTAGGGGCAGCCAGCATGGTTTTGTACGTGGAAGGCCGTGTCTTACAAATCTGAGTGTTTTGAAGACTTGACTAAAGAGGTGGATGAGGGCAGAGCTGTAGATGTTGTGAATATGGACGTCAGTAAAGCATTCCACAAGGTTCCTCATGGTAGGCTCCCCTGGAAGGTTAGATCACATGGGATCCAAGGAGAGATAGCTGAATGGATAGAAAATTGGCTTCATGGAAGGAAGCAGAGGGTGATGGTGGAAGGTTGCTTCTCGGACTGGAGCGCTGTGACTAGTGGTGTGCCTCAGGGTTCGGTGCTGGGCCCGTTACTATTTGTCATCTACATCAATGAATCGGATGAGAACGCACATGGCATGAATTGCAAGTTTGCTGATGATACAAAAGTGGGTGGTTTTGCAGATAGTGAAGACGCTTGTGAAAAATTGCAGCAGGATCTTGCTCAGTTGGCCAGGTGGGCTGAGGAATGGTTGATGGAATTTAACGAAGGTGTTGGAGGTAATGGAGATGGAGATGTTGCATTTTGGGAAGTCTAACATGGGTAGGACCTACACAGAGAATGGTAGGGGAGTGTTGTAGAGCAGAGGGATCTAGGAGTGCAGGTGCATGGTTCCTTGAAGGCGGCTTCGCAGGTAGAAAGGTTGTTAAAAAAAACTTTTGGCACATTGGCCTTCATCGGTCAGAGAATTGAGTATTGAGTATAGGTGGGAGGTCATGTTGCAGTTGTATAAGACGTTGGTGAGGCTGCATTTAGAGTATTGTGTTCAGTTCTGGGCACCATGTTACAGGAAAGATGTTGTCAAGTTGGAAAAGGTACAGAGAAGATTTACTAGGCAGTTGCCAGGACTAGAGGGTGTGAGCTATAGGGAGAGGTTGAGTAGGCTGGGTCTCGATTCCATGGAGTGCAGGAGGATGAGGGGTGATCTTATGGAGCTGCACAAAATCTTGAGAGGAATAGATCTGGTAGATGCACAGAGTCTCTTGCCCAGAGTAGGTGAATTGAGAACCAGAGAACACAGGTTTAAGGTGAAGGGGTAAAGCTTTAATAGGAATCTGAGGGGTAAAGTTTTCACAGAAAGGGCGGTGGGTGTATGGAACGAATTGCCAGAGGAGGTCGTTGAGGCTGGGCCTATTGCAATGTTTAAGAAACAATTAGACCGGTACATGGATATGACAGGTTTGGAGGGATTTGGACCAAATGCAGGCAGGTGGGACTAGTGTAGATGGGACATGTTGGTCGGTGACGGCAAGTTGGGCCAAAGGGCCTGTTTTTACACTGTATCACTCTATGACAATGATTCTAATTTGGAGGAACACCTGTGGATAGCTCAAGGATCAGGAAAGTATAGAGAACAGGACAAGAACAGGCCCTTCGGCCCGCAATTACCATGACAAACACCATGCCAAGACTAACTCTTAACTGCCTACACGTAATCCATATCCCTCCCTATCCGTATGCAGGCACCATCCTGCCCTCCCCAGAATTCAACGTTCATACCGTTGGGTTGTAAGCTATCCAAGTGAAATATGAGGTGCTGTTCCTCCAGTTTGCATGTAGCTTCACTTTAGCAATGGAGAAGGCCCAGGACAGAGAGGTCATAGTCACAGGAGCAGAATTTGGCCATTCGACCCATCGGATCTACTCCGCCATTCAATCGTGACTGATCTATCGTTCCCTCTCAACCCCAACCTCCTGCCTTCTCCCCATAACCCTTGACACTTATACTAATATGAATCTGTTAATCTCTGCCTTAAAAATACCCACTGACCTGGGCTCCACAACCATCTGTGGCAATGGATTCCATAGATTCACCACCCTCTGACTAAAGAAATGCCGTCTGGTCCTAGACGCTCCCACTAGTGGAAATAGTCTTTCCACATCCACTCTATCCAAGCCTTTCACTATTCGGTAAGTTTGAATGAGTTTTCAAAGTTCCTCATCCTTCCAAACAGGCCCAGCGCCGACAAAAACGAATCATATGCTAACCTAATTATTCCCGGGATTATTCTCGTAAACATCCTCTGGGCCCTCTCCAACGCCAGAATATAATGGTAATGCAGCGGTAGAGTTGCTGCCTTACAGCGCCAGAGACCCAGGTTTAATCCTGACCACGGGTGCTGTCTATATGGAGTTTGTATGTTCTCCCCGTGACCTGCGTGGGTTTTCTCCAGGTGCTCCGGATTCATCCCACACTCCAAAGACGTACAGGTTTGTCGGTTAATTGGCTTGGTATACTTGTAAATTGTCCCTAGTGTGTGTAGGACAGGTTAGTGTGCGGGGATCGCTGGTCGGCGCGGACACGGTTGTGACTAAAGCACAAATGACCTAAAAGCCTTGTGGAATCAAGTTTCGGACTTATTCACAAAGAGAATTAAGTTGCAAACTATTGGGGAAAGGCAGAGGTATGGGAATAAATCTTGCATCTCTTTCAGAGTCGACAAAGACAGGGGCTCAATGGCTTCCTTCTGCCGTAATATTACAGTGATATGACATTAGAAATAAACTGTATCTCCAAACTAAACTAAACTAAATCCTTCCTCAGATATGGGGCCCAAAACTGCTCACAGTAGTCCAAATGTGGTCTGACCAGTGCCTTAAAAAGCCTCAGTATTGCATTCCTGTTTTTGTAATGAAGATGGGCACAAATTGTTGGAGTAACTCAGCGGGACAGGCAGCATCTCTGGAGAGAAGGAATGGGTGACGTTTCGGGTCGAAGCCTGTTTTTATACTCTAGTTTAGTTTCGTTTTTTAGTTTCGTTTTGAGATAAAGCGCAGAAACAGGCCCTTTCAGCCCACCGGGCCCGCGCCGACCAGCGATCCCCGCACATTAACACTAACGAATACCCACTAGGAACAATTTTTACATTTGCCCAGCCAATTAACCTACAGACCTGTACGTCTTTGGAGCAGGCAGCATCTCTGGAGAGAAGGAGATTCTGAAGAAGGGTCTCGACCCAAAACGTCACCCATTCCTTCTCTCCACAGATGTTGCCTGACCCGCTGAGTTGCTCCAGCTTTTTGTGTCTATCTCTGGTTTAAACCAGCATCTGTAGTTCCTTCCTACTCAAGCAGATTACCTTCCCTGAACAGAACTGGTGAACCAGATGGGGCTTTAACAAACCGGTAATGCTATTACCGATTATAGCTTTCATATTTTAGATTTAATTCATTAACAATTTAAATCCCCCTTATATGACTTGAACTCATGTCACTGGGCAATTGACCCCATGGAACAATAGACAATAGACAATAGATAGTAGACAATAGGTGCAAGAATAGCCCATTCGGCCCTTCGAGCCAGCACCGCCATTCAATGTGATCATGGCTGATCATTCTCAATCAGTACCCCGTTCCTGCCTTCTCCCCATACCCCCTGACTCCGCTATCCTTAAGAGCTCTATCTAGCTCTCTCTTGAATGCATTCAGAGAATTGGCCTCCATTGCCTTCTGAGGCAGGGAATTCCACAGATTCACAACTGACTGAAAAAGTTTTTCCTCATCTCCGTTCTAAATGGCCTACCCCTTATTCTTAAACTGTGGCCCCTGGTTCTGGACTCCCCCAACATTGGGAACATGTTTCCTGCCTCTAACGCGTCGAACACCTTAACAATCTTATACGTTTCGATAAGGTCCCCTCTCATCCTTCTAAATTCCAGTGTATACAAGCCTAGTCGCTCCAGTCTTTCAACATAGGACAGTCCCGCCATTCCGGGAATTAACCTAGTAATCTATCTTTGAAATAAACCAGTATCTGCAGTTTCTTTTTATGACATTGGATTATGTGCAGGCAGGTCAGAGTGGGTCTTAGCATCGACTGCAAAGACATTGTGGGCCGAAGGGTCCCTTCTTGTGCTGTACTGTTCTATGTTCTATCATGCTTTTGAAAGAAAGGGCAGGGAAGATCTATGTAGGAAGGAATTGCAGATGCTGGATTATACCAAAGATAAGACTCAAGGAGAGGGGAGACCTAATAGAAGTCTATAAAATGATGCGAAGCATAGATAGAGAAGACAGTCAGACTTTTCTTCCTGCAAGGTGCAAATGTTAAAGTATAGAGTTGTACAAAATCATGAGACGAATAGATCGGGTAGTAGGGGAATCGAGAACCAGCGGGCTTAGGTTTAAGGTGAGTGGGGAAAGATTTAATAGGAACCTGGGGGGTAACATTTCCACACAAAGGGTGGTGGGTGTATGGAACGAGCTGCTGGAGGAGGTAGTTGAGGCGGATACAATCGCAACGTTTAAGAAACATTTAGACAGGTACATGGATAGGACAGGTTTCGAGGGATATGGGCCAAATGCAGGCAGGTGGGACTGGTGTAGATGGGACATGATGGCCGGTGTGGGCAAGTTGGGCCAAAGGGCCTGTTTCCACTCTTAGATTATGAAAAATAGGTGCAGGAGGAGGCCGTTTGGCCCTTCGAGCCAGGACCTCCATTCATTATGATCATGGCTGATCATCCACAATCAGTACCCCGTTCCTGCCTTCTACTCATATCCCTTGATTCCTCTAGCCCTAAGAGCTCTATCTAACTCTCTTTTGAATGCATCCAGTGAATTGACCTCCACTGCCTTCTGTGGCAGAGAATTCCACAAATTCACAACTCTCTGCGTGAAAAAGTTTTTTCTCACCTCAGTTTTAAATGGCCTCCCCTTTATTCTTAGACTATGGCCCCTGGTTCTGGACTCATTGGGGGCATTGAGAACATTTTTCCTGCATCTAGCTTGTCCAGTCCTTTTATAATTTTATACATTTCTAGAAGATCCCCTCTCATCCTTTCAAACTCCAGTGAATACAAGCCCAGTCTTTCCAATCTTCCCTCATATGACAGTCCCGCCATCTCGGGGATTAACCCTGTGAACCTTAGCTTTAAAGTGAGAGGGGCAAAATTTAAAGGAGATGGGTGGGGCAAGTGATGAGTGCCTGGACTGTGCTGCCAGGGGTGATGGTGGAGGCAGACACGAGAACAATGTTCACGAGGAATTTAGACAGAATCGTTAACGGAGCAGGGAATAGAGGGATGCAGTTTGTGTGCAGGCGGACGTGATTAGTTAACTAGCATCGTGTTCGGCACTAGGGTTGCCAACTATCTCACTCCCAAATACGGGACAAGGGCACCGCCCCGCGCCCCACGTGACCTCGCCCAGCCAGCGGCCACGTGCTCACACTCCACCATTGGCGGCCGCCCGGGCCGGGAGGTGGGTTGTCACGCAACCTCCGTTAGGCGGCGCCCGGGGCCTCCGTGTCTGAACCTACACTGTCCGGAAGGTAGACACAGATTTTAACCAGCATCTGCAGTTTTTTTTCCTACTACACTGTCCGGACCTACAGTGTCGGGGCCTACAGCGCTCCCCGGGCCTACAGCGCCCCCCCGGGCCTAATACGGGACAAATCAATCTAGCCCAAAATATGGGATGTCCCAGCTAATACAGGACAGTTGGCAACCCTATTTGACACAGACATTGTGGGCTAAAGGGCTTATTCCTGTGCTGCACTGTTCTGTTGGATTTTACCTGCTGCACTGGGCAGCAGGTGGCAGTCTTGGCCCTCTGTAACTTTTCAGCCTGAGTGAGGCCTGTGTGAGAAATCTCCACTTCATCCGAGAAGAGACACAAACTGCTGGAGTAACTCAGCGAGGACAGGCAGCAGCATCTCTGGAGAGAAGGAATGTTTTCACCGCAAGAGGCCCTGTCTTCTGCTGCTCAGTCTCTAACCTCTGGAATTCCCATTAATTAGTTCAGTTTGTGTGTGGGAAGGAAATACAGCTGTTGGTTTACACCAAACATAGGCACAAAATGGTGGAGTAACTCAGCGGGTCAGGCAGCATCTCTGGAGAAAAGGAATAGGTGACATTTCGGGTCGAGACCCTTCATCGGGCTGAGCTGCCTAATTAGTTTAGTTTGGAGACACAGCGTGGAAAAAGCCCCTTCGGCCCACCGAGTCCACGCTGACCAGCGATCACCCCGTACACTAGCACTGTCCGACACATTAGGGACCATTTCCGATTTTTACCAAAGCCAATTAACCTACAAACCTGTATGTCTTTGGAGTGTGGAAAGAAACCGGAGCACCCAGAGAAAACCCACGCAGGTCTCGGGGGAGAACGTACAAACTCCGTACGGTCAGCACCCATAGTCAGGATCGAACCCGGGTCAGACTGCAACTCTACCGCCGCGTTACCGTGCCAGTGAAACCTCTCGCTCTCTCTTGACCAAACATCGAGTTACCTTTTGACCCAGTATACAATACTGCATACAACAATACAGCTCAGGAACAGGCCCTTCGGCCCGAATTGTCTATGCCGAACGTAATGCCAAGACAAATTCTTATCTGCCTGCATATAAACCATAACCCTCCATTCCCTGCATACCCAAACGTCTCTTAAACGCCCCTATCATATCTGCCTCTGCCACCCTCGCAATGTGTTCCAGGCACCCACCACCCTCTGTGTAAAAAATACTTGCCCGCACATCTTCTGGGATCAGTATTAGGCCATTCAGCCCATCGAGTCTACTCCACCATTCAATCATGGCTGATCTATCTTTCCCTCTCAACCCCATTCTCCTGCCTTCTCCCCTTAACCCCTGACACACACACCCGTACTAATCAAGAATATGTCAATCTGCACCTTAACAATTCCCAATGACTTGGCCTCCATGGCCGTCTGTAGTAATGAATTCCACAAAATATCAGAGAATAGTGGGCAGAGCTTTAAGGTGAGAGGGGCAAAGTTTAAGGGAGACTAGACCAAGTGGACCCGTTGGGCCCAAACCTCTCCTGCATTGGTGCAGCACCCTGTCCTCCCCCCCTCCCCTCCCCTCTCTCCTCAACACCCCCTCCCCTCTCCCTTCTCCCCCACTTCCCCCCTCCCTATTATCTGAATGGTGTCAAGTTAGGAGGAGGGGGAGTTCAACGAGATCTGGGTGTCCTAGTGCATCAGTCAATGAAAGGAAGCATGCAGGTACAGCAGGCAGTGAAGAAAGCCAATGGAATGTTGGCCTTCGTAACAAGAGGAGTTGAGTATAGGAGCAAAGAGGTCCTTCTACAGTTGTACCGGGCCCTGGTGAGACCGCACCTGGAGTACTGTGTGCAGTTTTGGTCTCCAAATTTGAGGAAGGATATTCTTGCTATGGAGGGCGTGCAGCGTAGGTTCACTAGGTTAATTCCCGGAATGGCGGGACTGTCGTATGTTGAAAGGCTGGAGCGATTGGGCTTGTATACACTGGAATTTAGAAGGATGAGGGGGGATCTTATTGAAACATATAAGATAATTAGGGGATTGGACACATTAGAGGCAGGAAACATGTTCCCAATGTTGGGGGAGTCCAGAACAAGGGGCCACAGTTTAAGAATAAGGGGTAGGCCATTTAGAACGGAGATGAGGAAGAACTTTTTCAGTCAGAGAGTGGTGAAGGTGTGGAATTCTCTGCCTCAGAAGGCAGTGGAGGCCAGTTCGTTGGATGCTTTCAAGAGAGAGCTGGATAGAGCTCTTAAGGATAGCGGAGTGAGGGGGTATGGGGAGAAGGCAGGAACGGGGTACTGATTGAGAGTGATCAGCCATGATCGCATTGAATGGCGGTGCTGGCTCGAAGGGCTGAATGGCCTACTCCTGCACCTATTGTCTATTGTCTATTGTCTATTGCCTCCTCCCCTCCCCCTCCCCCTCCCCCTCCTTTTAAACTTTAAAATGTGAATAACTTCAAAAATATAACACCGATTTCAATAAAACTACTTGCATTATCACTAAAGTGACAATGGTGAGTAAGGTGGGCCTAAAATTGTCGCGCTATCGTGTACAGTTTTAGCTGAAGTTCAGTCACAAACAAGATAACAAACGAGAGTTTTAGTATATAGATGTGAGGCACAGGTTTTTTTACACATAGGGTGGTCAGTGCCTGGAACGCGCTGCCAGGGGTGGTGTGGAGGCAGATACGACAGTGGCTTTTAAGAGGCTTTTAGATGGATATGCAGGGAATGCAGCGATATGGATCACGTGCAGGCAGAGGTGGTTCGTTTAATTTCTCATCATGTTCAGCACAGATATTGTGGGCCGAAGGGCCTGTGTCTGCGCTGTACTGTTCTACGAGCAGCCAGAAGAGGCCTTGATGTCGTAAGGGTGTAGTAAGTTGGAAAATAGTTTATCATCTGCGGCACGGTGGCGCAGCGGTAGAGTTGCCGCCTTACAGCGCCGGAGACCCGGGTACGATCCTGACTATGGGTGCTGTCTGTATGGAGTTTGTCTGTTCTCCCCGTGACCTGCGAGATCTTCGGTTTCCTCCCACATGCCAAAGACGTACAAGTTTGTAGGTTAATTGGCTTGGCATATATGTAAATATGTAAAGGGGAGTTGAGTATAGGAGCAAAGAGGTCCTTCTGCAGTTGCACAGGGCCCTAGTGAGACCGCACCTGGAGTACTGTGTGCAGTTTTTGTCTACAAATTTGAGGAAGGATATTCTTGCTATTGAGGGCGTGCAGCGTAGTTTTACTAGGTTAATTCCCGGAATGGCGGGACTGTCATATGTTGAAAAACTGGAGCGACTAGGCTTGTATACACTGGAATTTAGAAGGATGAGAGGGGATCTTATCGAAACGCATAAGATTATTAAGGGGTTCGACACGTTAGAGGCAGGAAACATGTTCCCAGTGTTGGGGGAGTCCAGAACAAGGGGCCACAGTTTAAGAATAAGGGGTAGGCCATTTAAAACTGAGATGAGGAAAAACTTTTTCAGTCAGAGAGTTGTGAATCTGTGGAATTCTCTCCCTTTGAAGGCAGCGGAGGCCAATTCTCTGAATGCATTCAAGAGAGAGCTAGATAGAGCTCTTAAGGATAGCGGAGTCAGGGGGTATGGGGAGAAGGCAGGAACGGGGTACTGATTGAGAATGATCAGCCATGATCACATTGAATGGTGGTGCTGGCTCGAAGGGCCGAATGGCCTCCTCCTGCACATATTGTCTATTGTCTATTGTCCCTTGTGTGTGTAGGATAGTGTTAGCGTGCGGGGATCGCTGGTCGGTGCAGACTCGGTGCGGACAGGGGCCTGTTTCTGCGCTGTATTTCTAAACAAAACTAAACTAAAAATCGACATATTCCAGTGCCAGGGTGATTTAACTTTGTAACACTGAGTTCTAATGTGGATCAGAGGTGGAGGCAACATGTATTATAGAATTGCAAAGGGGTTGGAAGAACATAGCAAAATGGATTATGCTCAGCTGATGCAGAACGGAAATGAAAAATGACAAACTATTAGATTGCTTTGTGCATTCAGGCAACAGTCTGCTTTAGAATTTGATTTGAGATTATATGAGGATTAATTCTGCAGAATAGTTTAGTTCAGGAAGGAACTGCAGATGCTGCTTTAAACTGAAGACAGGCACAAAATGCTGGAGTAACTCAGCGGGACAAGCAGCATCTCTGGAGAATGCTGAAGAAGGGTCTCGACCCGAAACGTCATTCTGAAGAAGGGTCTCGACCCGGAACGTCACCCATTCCTTCTCTCCAGAGATGCTGCCTGTCCCGCTGAGTTACTGTCCAGCATTTTGTGTTTATCTTCCGAATATTTTCGTTTAGTTGTTTAGTTCAGAGAGACAGCGCGGAAACAGGCCCTTCGGCCCATCGAGTCCGCAGCGACCAGCGATCCCTGCACATCAAAACACGCAAATAAGAAACTTTCACATGTCCTTTAAACTTTGCCCCTCTCACCTTAAAACTATGCCCTCTAGTCTTTGACATTTCCATTCTATACCTATCTATACCTCTCATAATTGTATATACTTCTGTCAGGTCTTCCTGCAACCTCCCGCGTTCCAGAGAAAACAATCATGAGGTGAATTGATAGGGTGAATGCAAAGAGTCTTTGACCCAAGGCAGGGGAATCAAGAACCAGAGTACATAACTTACAGTTGGAGTGGAAAGATTTAATAGGAACCTAAAGGGCAACCTTTAGGGTAGTGGTATATGTTAGAGGGGGTAGTTGTGGCAGGTACATTAACAGTAGAATCAGATACATGGATATAGGTAGGAAAAGAAACTGCAGATGCTGGTTTAAATCAAAGGTAGACACAAAATGCTGGAGTAACTCAGCGGGTCAGTCTGATCAGTCTGAAGAAGGGCCTCGACCCGAAACGTCACCCATTCCTTCTCTCCAGAGATGCTGCCTGACCCGCTGAGTTACTCCAGCATTTTGTGTCTACATGGATGTAGGAAAGGTTTCGAGGGATATGAACTAAATGTGAGGAAATGGGTCTATCCTAGATGTGGCACCTCGGTCGGCATGGACAAGATGGGCCGAAGGGCCTGTTTCCACTCCGTATGACTCTATCTGATTCTATTGACTCCACTGACCACCTCCGCTGACTCCCTCAACACCTTACGCTGCCTCGGAAAAACAGCCAACATAATCGAAAAGACTTGTCCCCCTCTCCCTGCCCCCATCGCCAGAAGGTACAGAAGCTTGAAAGCACGCACCACCAGACTCAGAAACAGCTTCTTCCCCTCTGTAATCAGGCTTCTGAACCTCCTTCTACAAGCTAGGGTACTGTCCAATTCACCTCTACCCCAGTGCGGACATTGGACTGGTGCGCTACAACGCTTAGAATTATATTCTGCACTCTGCGTATTTCCCTTTGCTCGACATTTGTACTCGAGGTCTTCCCGTGACCAGCGTGGGGTTTTCCCCAGGTGCTCCGGTTTCCTCACACACTCCAAAGACGTAGAGATTTGTGGGTATCGGTAAAATTGTAAGTTGTCCCTCGTGTGTTGGATAGTGTGGGATCGCTGGTCGGCACGGATGCATTGGGCCGAAAGGCCAGTTTACTCACCGTATCTTCAAACTAAACTAAATAGGAAGGAACCACAGATGCTGGTTTTAAACTGAAAATAGACACAAAAAACTGGAGTAACTCAGCGGGTTAGGCAGCATCTCTGGAGAAAAGGAATGGGTGACGTTTTGGGTCGAGATCCTTAGTTTAGTTTAGGGATAGAGCACCGAAACGGGCCCTTCGGCCCACCGGGTCCGCGCCGACCAGCGATCCCTGCACATTAACACGATCCTACACCCACTAGGGACAACTTTTACATTTACCAAGCCAATTAACCTACATATCTGTACCTCTTTGGAGTGTGAGAGGAAACCGAAGATCATGGAGAAAACCCACGCAGATCGCGGGGAGAACGTACTAACTCCGTACAGACAGCACCCGTAGTCGGGATCGAACCCGGGCCTCTGGCGCTGTATTCGCTGTAAGGCTGCAACTCTACCGCCGCGCCACCGTGACCTTTGTTCAGACTGAGAGTCAGGCGACAATAAACCTAAACCTAATTTGCCTAAAAACGGCCAAAGAAGATCATAAGTGATAGGAGTAGAATTAGGCCATTCGGCCGATCAAGTTTACCTTGCCATTCAATCATGGCTGATCTGTCTCTCCCTCCTAACCCCATTCCCCCACCTTCTCCCCATAACCCCCCGACACCCGTACTAATCAAGAATCTATCTATCTCCGCCTTAAGAAATATCCCCTGACTTGGCCTCCACAGCCGTCTGTGGCAAGGAATTCCACACATTCGCCACCAAGAAGCCTGGCTTTCAAATAAGCCGTTAAAAGTTGGAGATGATTTGCCCGTTGAAGACCTCGACGATTCTGAGAAAGAACAGCTGGGTCTGGCTGTTTTCTCACGGTTATGTTGACACGGAATGGAATAAGTTCCCAGGTCGGCACAACAACGCACTTAAACACCGGGTCTTGGCAGCGGCCTGGCGGTTACCTGATATCTTTGATCTTTATTTACCTCTGTGAAACTCTGTAACAGGATCCCCAACTGCAGGTCTACAGGTGTGAACGGCATTGTTTACCTGGCACCGTTCCTGCGCATTTTTTATTTTTTTTTGCAGCTGAACTCTCTTGAAGTCACAAAATGCTGGAGTAACTCAGCGGGTCAGGCAGCATCTCAGGAGAGAAGGAATGGGTGACGTCTCGGGTCGAGACCCTTCTTCAGACTGATGTCGGGGGGGGGCGGGACAAAGGAAGGATATATCTGAAGAAGGGTCTCGACCCGAAACGTCACCCATTCCTTCTCTCCTGAGATGCTGCCTGACCTGCTGAGTTACTCCAGCATTTTGTGAATAAATACCTTCGATTTGTACCAGCATCTGCAGTTATTTTCTTACATCTCTTGAAGTCATGTCACTGTTACACGGGAATTTAACAGGGGAACCCGCAAACACAAGCTGGGATAAATAATCAGGGCGTGCTGATTAACATCAGCTTTTGTCCAGTACCAGGGGCCACGGTTTAAGAATAAATGGTAGGCCATTTAGAACAGAGATGAGGAAAAACATTTTGCACCCAGAGAGTTGTGAATCTGTGGAATTCTCTGCCTCAGAAGGCAGTGGAGGCCAATTCAATGGATGCTTTCAGAGAGAGAGTTAGATCGAGCTCTTAAAGATAGCAGAGTCAAGGGATACGGGGAGAGGGCAGGAACGGAGCACTGATCATGGATGATCAGTCATGATCACAGTGAATGGCGGTGCAGGCTCGAAGGGTCAAATGGCCTACTCCTGCACCTATTGTCTATTGTAGCACTACTGGAAACAAAGTGGTAGTAGTGGACTATTGGCGGACTATTGAAGGAATGGGTGACGTTTCAGATCGAGACCCTTCTTCAGACCCCCCTAACTTCACCATTAACGTAGAAACATAGAAAATAGGTGCAGGAGTAGGCCATTCGGCCCTTTTGAGGCAGCACCACCATTCAATATGGTCATGGCTGATCATCCAAAATCAGTACCCCGTTCCTGCTTTCTCCCCATATCCCTTGATTCCCTTAGCCCTCTAACCATTCCCACACCTATTTATTTATATATATATGTAGAGACTGAGAGATACTGCATCGAAACAGGCCCATTGGCCCACCGAGTTCACATGCACTATCAAACGATTAATCCTACACTCATCTAATCCAACAAAAGGCTTTTCACTGCACCTCGGAACACGTGACAATAAACTAGACTGTCAATTTTATTTGCTTCAGAAGAAGGCGCAAAGTGATGGAGCGGCCCTAGTTACTCCTGCATTTTGTGTCTTCTTTTGTAAACCAGCATCTGCAGTTCCTTGTATAACTTTTGTTCTTCCCATATTGTTATCAATTCCCCCAAAATCCTACTCTCGGGGCAATTTACAGACGGCCACTTAGCCTGCAAACTCGCACGTCTTTGGACTGTGGTAGGAAACCGGAGCACCCGGAGGAAACCCACGCAGTCACAGGGAGACGGTGCAAACTCCACACAGACAGCACCCGTAGTCAGGATCAAAGCACTCTGCCGCCCGTATTTCTCTGTAACCTGCACTCCCTCTCATAGTAATAACACCCCTCCGGTTTTTCCCTCACTAACCTCTACACACTAGAGGGCAATTTACAGAGGGCCAATTAAACCTACAAACCCACACGTCTTTGGGATGTAAGTGGAAACCGGAGCACTTGGAGAAAACCTACTGGGAGAACGTGCAAACTCCACGCAGCCAGCACCTGAGGATAGAATCGAACTTGGGGCTGGAGGAGACATCAGCACTACTCGCTGCGCCCACACATGAAATGCAGATGAGCGTTTGTCAGCTTTCACTGGACCTGCTTTCACTGGAGTTTAGAAGGATGAGGGGGGACCTCATTGAAACTTACCGAATAGTGAAAGGCTTGGATAGAGTGGATGTGGAGAGGATGTTTCCACTAGTGGGAGAGTCTAGGACCAGAGGTCACAGCCTCAGAATTAGACGTTCCTTTAAGAAGGAGATGAGGAGGAATTTCTTTAGTCAGAGTGTGGTGAACCTGTGGAGTTCATTGCCACAGAAGGCTGTGGAGGCCAAGTCAATGGATATTTTGAAGGCAGAGATAGATAGATTCTTGATTAGTATGGCTGTCAGGGGTTAAGGGGAGAAGGCAGGAGGATGGGGTTGGGAGGGAGAGGTAGAACAGCCACGATTGAATGGCGGAGTAGACCTGATGGGCCGAATGGCCTAATTCTACTCCTATCACTAATGACCTTATAACCTTATTTGGGGGTCGGGGGAATGAAAGGGCAATGTCTCCCCTAGTAGGGGAATGTTCTGGAATCGTTGTTGGTTGTAGAGGCTTCACCCCACACCCAAGCAAATTACAGACGGCAGACATGAAAACAGAAAATGGTGGAGAAACTCACCAGGTCAGGCAGCGTCTGTGGAGAGAGAAACAGAGTTAACATTTCAGGGCGATCACTGTACACAGTCCAGAGGAAACCTCGTTGTACTGAAACGTTAACTCTGAGCACAAATAGGTCTTTGACCTTAAATCTCTTTCTCTCCCCAGAGATGCTGCCTGACCCGCTGAATAGCTCAAGTATTTTCTGGGGGGGGGGGCGGGGGTTTCCCCCAGATTTTCAGCATCTGCAGTTTTTTGTTGCTTTTATCAGGGAGGCAGATATGATAGAGGCATTTAAGAGGCTTTTGGAAAGGGACATGGATATGCAGGTGATAGAGAGATATGGATCACGTTTACCCAGAGGAGATTAACTTAGCTAGTTACTCTACTCCTATGTTATCCAATGTTTGCATCCACCCATCAAGCTTTACTTTAGAGATACAGCGCAGAACTAGGCCCTTCGGCCCACCAAGTCCATGCTGACCAGCGATCCCCGCACACTACCACTATCCTACACACACTAGGGACAATTTTTACATTTACCCAGTCAATTAACCTACATACCTGTACATCTTTGGAGTGTGGGAGGAAACCGAAGATCTCGGAGAAAACCCACGCAGGTCACAGGGAGAACGTACAAACTCCGTGCAGACGGCGCCCGTGGTCAGGATCGAACCTGAGTCTCCGGCGCTGCATTCGCTGTAAGTCAGCAACTCTACCGCTGCGCCACCGTGCCCACAGTGAAGCCCACAAGGTCAGGATTGAACTGGGTGGGGTCTCTGGCCCTGTGAGGCAGCAACTCTGCCGCTGCGCCGCCGTGCCGCCCTTTTTAAAAAGCCCGCAGACCTTTTGGATGTGGCTGGAAACCTGAACGCCTGGAGGAAACCCACCGGGTCACAAGAAAAACGTGCAAAGCCCACACAGTCAGGGCAGCAGAACAGACAGGATCGAACCCAGTTCCGGGGATGATTGGGTTAACGTATGATCACACTTGGCCTGCACTCGCTGGAGTTTAGAAGGATGAGGGGGGGGCCTCATTGAAATTCACCGAATGATGAAGGGCCTGGATAGAGTGGATGTGGAGAGGATGTTTCCACTAGTGGGAGAGTCTAGGACTAGAGGGCACAGCCTCAGAATTAAAGGACGTTCCTTTAAGAAGGAAATGAGGCAGAATTCTCTATCCATGTCAATACCCTACCATGTGCTCTAAGTTTGCACACTGATCTCTTGTGTGTGACCTTGTCAAAGGCTTTTTGAAAGTCCAGATACACCACATCCACCGGCTCTCCCTTATCCATTCCAGCTGTTCCATCCTCATAAAATTACAGAAGATTAGTCAAGCATGATTTCCCCTTCATAAATCCATGCTGACTTTGCCTGATCCTGTCACTGTTTTCCAAAACATCTTTAATAATCTTTAATAATCGACTGAAGCATCTTCCCCACTACCGATGTCAGGCTAACAGGTCTACAATTCCCCGTTTTCTCTCTCCCTCCTTTCTTAAAAAGTGGAGTTACATTGGCTATCCTCCAGTCCACAGGAACTGAGTCGAGAGAACACTGGAAAATGATCACCAGTGCATCCACGATTTCTCGGGCCATCTCCTTGAGTACTCTCGGATGCAGACCATCAGGCCCTGGCGATTTATCGGCCGTCAGTCCCAACAGTTTACCTAACACCATTTCCTGACTAATGTGGATTCCCTTCAGTTCCTCCCTCCCACTAGATCCTCGGTCCCCTGGTAATTCAGGGAGATTGTTTGTGTCTTCCTTCGTGAAGACAGAACCAAAGTACTCGTTTAACTGTTCTGCCATTTCCTTGTTTCCCATTATAAATTCACCTGTCTCTGATTGTAAGGGAACTACATTTGTCTTCACTAATCTTTTCCTTTTTACATATCTAAAGAAGCTTTTAGAGTCAGTTTTTATATTCCCCCAAGCTTTCTTTCGTGCTCTTTTCACCCCTCCTAATTAACCCCTTTGTCCTCCTCTGTTGAGTTCTAGATTTCTCCCAGTCCTCCGGTTTGCTGTTCCCTCTGGCCAATTAGTATGCCTCTTCCTTGGATATATCTCACTGGAGTTTAGAAAGTTGAGGGGGGACCTCATTGAAACTTACAGAATAATGAAAGGCAACAGATAGAGTGGATGTGGAGAGGATGTTTCCACTGGTGGGAGAGTCTAGGACCAGAGGTCACAGCCTCAGAATTAAAGGGCGCTCTTTTTAGAAAGGAGATGAGGAGGAGCTTCTTTAGTCAGTGGGTAGTTAATCTGTAGAACTCATTGCCACAGAGGGCCCTGGAGGATATTTTTGTGGATATTTTTAAGGCAGGGATAGACACATTCTTGATTGGAGCGGATGTCAAGGGTTATGGGGGGAAGGCAGGAAAATGGGATTAGGAGGCAGAGATCAGCCACGATTGAATGGCGGAGTGGACCCGGGTGAACTGAAGGGCCTGTTTCCACTCTGTATCTCTAAACGAAACTAAACCAGACACAATGACAATGGTGATATTTTCCAGTGAGACTGACAAGATTCTGCCCCGTCGCTGCTCCTTGAAACTGAGCCAACGTTCGATTCCACCAGAGACAGCACAGAGGTCTCTTGAAATTCCTATCTGGCAGGCGGCATTTCCGACTTCAGCCCTCCCCCACTACTTTCCCACAAGATCCAGAGTCATAGAGTGATACAGCGTGGAAACAGGCCCTTCAGCCCAACTTGCCCACACCGACCATTGTGTCCCAGCTACACTAGTCCCACCCGCCCGCGTTTGGCTACAAACCCGTCCTATCCATGTACAGTGCCCTCCATAATGTTTTGGACAAAGACCCATCGTTTATTTATTTGCCTCTGTACTCCACAATTTGAGATTTGTAATCGAAAAAAACACAGGTGGTTAAAGTGCACTTTGTCAAATTTTAATAAAGGCCATTTTTATACATTTTGGTTTCACCACGTAGAAATTACAGCAGTGTTTATACATAGTCCCCCCATTTGAGGGCACCATAATGTTTGGGACACAGCAATGTCATGTAAATGAAAGTAGTCATGTTTAGTACTTTAAGAAAATAACTGCAGATGCTGGTACAAATCGAAGGTATTTATTCACAAAATGCTGGAGTAACTCAGCAGGTCAGGCAGCATCTCAGGAGAGAAGGAATGGGCGACGTTTTGGGTCGAGACCCTTCTTCAGTCTGAAACGTCGCCCATTCCTTCTCTCCTGAGATGCTGCCTGACCTGCTGAGTTACTCCAGCATTTTGTGAATAAATGTTTAGTGTTTTGTTGCATATCCTTTGCATGCAATGACTGCTTGAAGCCTGCGATTCATGGACATCACCAGTTGCTGGGGGTCTTCTCTGGTGATGATCTGCCAGGCCTGTATTGCAGCCATCTTTAGCTTATGCTTGTTTTGGGGGCTAGTCCCCTTCAGTTTTCTCTTCAGCACATAAAAGGCATGCTCAATTGGGTTCAGATCGGGTGATTGACTTGGCCACTCAAGAATTGACCATTTTTTAGCTTTGTTGCTTTAGCAGTATGTTTGGGATCATTGTCTTGCTGTAGAATGAACCGCCGGCCAATGAGTTTTGAGGCATTTGTTTGAACTTGAGAACTTGTCTATACACTTCAGAATTCATTATGCTACAACCATCAGCAGTTGTATCATCAATGAAGATAAGTGAGCCAGTACCTTCAGCAGCCATACATGCCCAGGCCATAACACCCCCACCACCGTGTTTCACAGATGAGGTGGTATGCTTTGGATCTTGGGCAGTTCCTTCTCTCCTCCATACTTTGCTCTTGCCATCACTTTGATACGTTTATCTTCGTCTCATCTGTCCACAAGACCTTTTTCCAGAACTGTGGTTGCTCTTTTAAGTACTTCTTGGCAAACTGTAACCTGGCCATTCTATTTTTGTGGCTAACCTGTGGTTTGCATCTTACAGGGAAGCCTCTGTATTTCTGTTCATGAAGTCTTCTGCGGACAGTGGTCAATGACAAATCCACACCTGACTCCTGAAGAGTGTTTCTGATCTGTCGGACAGGTGTTTGGGGATTTTTCTTTATTACAGAGAGAATTCTTCCGTCATCAGCTGTGGAGGTCTTCCTTGGCCTGCCAGTCCCTTTGCGATTAGTAAGCTCACCGACGCTCTCTTTCTTCTTAATGATGTTCCAAACAGTTGATTTTGGTAAGCCTAACTTTTGGCTGTTGTCTCTAACAGTTTTATTCTTGTTTCTCATAATGGCTTCTTTGACTTTCATTGACACAACTTTGGTCCTCATGTTGATAAACCGCATTAAAAGTTTCCAAAGGTGATGGAAAGACTGGAGGAAAGACTAGGTGCTGAGAGCTCTCTTATACCTGCATTAAGGAGGCGATTAAACACACCTGAGCAATTACAAACACCTGGGAAGCCATGAGTCCCAAACATTATGGTGCCCTGAAATGGGGGGGACTCTGTATAAACACTGCTGTAATTTCTACATGGTGAAACCAAAATGTATAAAAATTGCCTTTATTAAAATCTGACAATGTGCACTTTAACCACCTGTGTTTTTTTTCGATTACAAATCTCAAATTGTGGAGTACAGAGGCAAATAAATAAACGATGGGATGCTTAAATGCTGGGATAGTCCTTGCCTCAACTACCTCCTCTGGCAGCTCGTTCCATACACCCACCACCTTCTGTGTGAAAACGTTACCCATCAGATTCCTGTTAAATCTTTTCCCCTTCACCTTAAACCTATGTCCTTTGGTCTTCGATTCACCTACTCTGAGCAAGAGATTCTGTGCATCTACCCGATCTATTCCTCTCATGATTTTATATACCTCCATAAGATCACCCCTCATCCTCCTGCGCTCCAAGGAATAGAGTCCCAGCCTACTCAACCTTTCCCTATAGCTCAGACCTTCTAGTCCTGGCAACAGGGATTGGACACGCTAGATGGCCAATGGAATGTTGGCCTTCATAACAAGAGGGGTTTAGGAGCAAAGAGGTCCTTCTGCAGTTGCACAGGGCCCTAGTGAGATCACACCTGGAGTACTGTGTGCAGTTTTGGTCTCCAAATTTGAGGAAGGATATTCTTGCTATTGAGGGCGTGTAGCGTAGGTTTACTAGGTTAATTCCTGGAATGGCATGTTCCCAATGTTGGGGGAGTGCAGGAGCAGGGGCCACAGTTTAAGAATAAGGGGTCGGCCATTTAGAATGGAGATGAGGAAAATCTTTTTCAGTCAGAGTTGTAAATCTGTGGAATTCTCTGCCTGTTTCTGCGCTGTATCTCTAAACTAAACTACTTTGGCTTTGGGCTTGGTTTTCTTGGTTGAGTGCTCATCTTAATGTCATAACACAAGTGAATTTGAATATTTGTTGTAATTTAAGCTGCTCAGGCACCAAAGGCTCGAGATCTAATGCGGGTTAATGGGGTTAGTGTAGATAATGCACATGTCCCTAGTTTCGTTTAATTTCATTTAGAGATACAGTGCGGAAACAGGCCCTTTGACCCACCGGGTCCTTGCCAACCCAGCGATCACCCCGTACACGAGCACTATCCCACACACTAGGGAACATTTATAATTTTACCAAAGCCAATTAACCTACAACGCTGTACGTATTTGGAGTGTGGGAGGAAACCAGAGCACCCTAGGAAAACCCACGCAGTCACAAGGAGAACGTGCAAACTCCGTACAGACACGACCCGTAGTCAGGATCGAACCCGGGTCTCTGGCGCTGCGAGGCAGCAACTCTGCCGCTGCGCCACTGCACCGCCTTGACACAGAGGGTGGTGGGTGTATGGCACAAGCTGCCAGAGGAGGTAGTTGAGGCTGGGACTATCCCGTCGTTTAAGCAAACAGTCAGACAAGTGCATGGATAGGACAGGTTTGGAGGGATATGGACCAAGCGCAGGTAAGTGGGACTAGTGTAGCTGAGACTTTGCTGGCCGGTGTGGGCAAGTTGGGCCGAAGGGCCTGTTTCCACATTGTAATGCTCTGTGACTCTAAGTGTATACTGTGGAATTATGAGAGGCATGGATAGGTTATGCAGTCAGAACCTTTTTCCCAAGGGTGGAAATGTTCATGACTGGAAGGCATAGGTTTAAGGTGAAAGGGACAAAGTTTAAAGGAGATGTTCGGGGCAAGTCTTTTACAGAGAAGGGTGGTGGGTGCGTGGTAAACGCTACCAGGGTTGGTGGTGGAGGCAGGTACGATAGCGGCATTTAAAAGGCTTTCAGATAAACACATAGATATGAAGGGGATGTTCCCAATGTTGGGGGAGTCCAGAACCAGGGGCCACAGTTTAAGAATAAGGGGTAGTTGGCCATTTAGAACTGAGATGAGGAAAAACCATTTCAGTCAGAGAGTTGTAAATCTGTGGAATTCTCTGCCTCAGAAGGCAGTGGAGGCCAATTCTCTAAATGCATTCAAGAGAGAGCTAGATAGAGCTCTTAAGGATAGCGGAGTCTGGGGAGAAGGCAGGAACGGGGTACTGATTGAGAATGATCAGCCATGATCACATTGAATGGCGGTGCTGGCTCGAAGGGCCGAATGGCCTACTCCTGCACCTATTGTCTATTGTCTAAGTCTACTCCGCCATTCAATCATGGCTGATCTATCTCTCTCTCCTAACCCCATTCTCCTGCCTTCTACCCATAACCTCTGACACCTACACAGAAAAAGCTGTAGTAACTCAGTGGGTCAGACAGCATCTCTGGGATAAAAGGAATGGGTGATATTTCGGGTCGAGACTCCAACCCGCTGAGTTGCTCCAGCTTTTTGTGTCTATCTTCGGTTTAAACCAGCATCAGCTGTTCCTTCGTACTCATGGATTTTCAGGCCACATCAGGTATGTAGGTTAATTGGCTTGGGAAAAGTGTAAATTGCCCCATGTGTGTGTAGGATAGGGTTAATGTGCGGGGATAGCTGATCGGTGCAGACTCAGTGGGCTGAAAGGCCTGTTTCTGCGCTGTGTCTCTAAAACCAAATACTAAAAGAACCTCTATCCATGTCTTGACAATCGGGCACGGTTTCCAAAGGATTAAAATTCTTTTCGGTGACAATGTAAAAAACAAACTTAGTAAAAAAACATTCACTTACTTGTCCTTGGCCATGTAATCCACTATGCCCTGGGAGGGAGAGAGAGAGAGAGAGAGAGAGAGGTGAGACATCTTGTTAATGTCGACTGGCGAACAACTCGACTAGATTGTTAAGAACAGATGAACGTGCACATCACTCCTTTCATCCACTCTCTTTGATGGCTTCAGAAGTTCTGCATGTCCCCAACAACCCTCACCAACTTCTCAGCAACCTACAAAACCTGCACGTCTTTGGAGTGTGGGAGGAAACCGGAGCACCCCGGATAGCGTGGACGCGGAGAGGACGTTTCCACCAGTGGGAGAGTCCAGGATCAGAGGGCACAGCCTCGGAATTAAAGAACGTTCCTTTAGGAAGGCGATGAGGAGGAATTTCTTTAGCCGGATGGTGGTGAATCTGTGGAATTCATTGCCACAGAAGGCCAAGTCAATGGATATTTTTAAGGCGGAGATAGATAGATTATTGATTAGTACGGGTGTCAGGGGTTAGGGGAGAAGGCAGGAGAATGGGGTCAGGAGGGAGAGATAGATCAGCCATCAGCCTCCTCCCCATAACCCCTAACATCCGTACTAATCAAGAATCTATGATTTCTCCATCGTAAAAATATCTTAGACAATAGACAATAGGTGCAGGATAATGTACAGGTTGTAGTGGGTGCCAGATGGGCCACTGAGAACAGCGTGGGGGGGGGGGGGCGCTGAGAATAAAGGGGTCCCAGCGTGGGCGGGTCCGCCGTGAACAAAGAGACTACACTGTTTGAGACAATTGGGACCACATTGAACACGTGGCAATGGGCGACACGGTTGCTGCCTTCCCAGCGCCGGAGACCTGGGTTCAATCCTGACTACGGGTGCTGTCTGTACGGAGTTTGTACGTTCTCCCCGTGACCCGCGTGGGTTTTATCCAAGTGCTCCGGTTTCCTCCCACACTCCAAAACCGTGCAGGTTAATTGGCTTCTGTAAATTGTCCCTAGTGTGTGGGACAGAACTCGTGTACATGTGATGGTTGGTCAGCGCCAACTCGGCGGGCCGAAGAGCCAATATTTCTTGTTATCCAAGTTTCTCAAACCTTGCTATCCTTCTCTTTCATCTTGTGGCATGATTTTCTGTAACTATAAGTGTTATTTAGTTTAGTTTAGTTTAGTTTAGAGATACAGCTAGGGTTGCCAACTGTCCCGTATTAGCCAGGACATCCCTTATTTTGGGCTAAATTGGTATGTCCCGTATTAGGCCTGGATGGCGCTGTAGGCCCAGACACTGTAGGCCCAGACACTGTAGGCCCAGACACTGTAGGCCCAGACACTGTAGGCCCAGACACTGTAGGCCCAGACACTGTAGGCCCGGACACTGTATGTCTGGACACTGTAGGCCTGGACACTGTAGGCCCGGACACTGTAGGCCCGGACACTGTATGCCTGGACACTGTAGGCCCGGACACTGTATGCCTGGACACTGTAGGTCCGGACACTGTATGCCTGGACACTGTAGGCCTGGACACTGTAGCCCGGGAGCCGCAGTAGTCCCGGACAGTATAGGCCCGGGCGCTGCCTAACGGAACAACCCGCCTCCCGGCCCGGGCGGCTGCCATCGGTGAAGCGGGAGCACGTGGCCGCTGGCTGGGTGAGATCACATGGGGCGCGGGGAGGTGATGCCACCCTTTGTCCCTTATTTGGGAGTCAGAAAGTTGGCGACCCTAGATACAGCACAGAAACAGGCCCTTCGGCCCACAGAACCTGCGCCGACCAGCGATCCCCGCACATTAACACTACACTACACACACTAGGGACAAATTACATTTATACAAAGCCAATTAACCTACAATCCTGTACATCTTTGGAGTGTGGGAGGAAACGGAAGCTTCCCGGGGAAAACCCACGTAGGTCACGGGGAGAACGTGCAAACTCCGTACAGACAGCACCCGTAGTCAGGATCGAACCTTGGTCTCTTGGGCTGTAAGGCAGCAACTCTACCACTGTGCTACCATGTTGCCCTATTCTCCATATCAGTTCTTTAATTCAGCTAACTAAAACTATTTGTATAATCTATAGAGAAAGTGGCATCACAGGTAGATTCCCAGACAGTGACGTCACAGGTAGACGGAAAAGAAGACTTTTGGTACACCGGCATTCATCAGTGAGGCTACTGAGTATAGAAGTTAGGATGTCACGTTACAGTTATATATGACATTGGTGAGGCCGCATTTGGAGTATTGTGTTCCCTTTTGACCATCCTTCTAAAGGAAGGATGTCATTAACCTGGAAAGAATGCACAGACCTTTCACGAGGATTTTGCCAGGACCCAAATACCTGAGCTACAGGGAGAGGTTAAGCCGGCTAGAGCTTTATTCCTTGGAGCGCAGGAGGATGAGGGGTAATCTGGAGTGTACTTGAGTGAGACCGCACCTGGAGTACTGTGTGCAGTTTTGGTCTCCAAATTTGAGGAAGGATACACTTGCTATTGAGGGCGTGCAGCGTAGGTTCACTAGGTTAATTCCCGGAATGGCGGGACTGTCGTATGTTGAAAGACTGGAGTGGCTAGGCTTGTATACACTGGAATTTAGAAAGATGAGAGGGGATCTTATTGAAACATATAAGATTATTAAGGGGTTGGACACGTTAGAGGCAGGAAACATGTTGCCAATGTTGGGGGAAGTCCAGAATCAGGAGCCACAGTTTAAGAATAAGGGGTAGGCCATTTAGAACGGAGATGAGGAAAAACTTTTTCAGTCAGAGAGTTGTGAATCTGTGGAATTCTCTGCGTCAGAAGGCAGTGGAGGCCAATTCTCTGAATGCATTCAAGAGAGAGCTAGATAGAGTCTTAAGGATAGCGGAGTCAGGTGGTATGGGGAGAAGGCAGGAATGGGGTACTGATTGAGAATGATCGGCCATGATCACATTGAATGGTGGTGCTGCCTCGACGGACCAAATGGCCTACTCTTGCACCTATTGTCTATTGTCTATTGTCTATCTTATCGAGATATATAAAATCAAGAGGGGCATTGGAGGGCGAATGCTCAGTCCTTCGCCCAGAGAAGGGTAATCAAGAACCAGTGGACATAGGTTTATGGAGAGAGGGGAAAGATTTAATAGGAACCTGAGGGGCAGCTTTTACACTCAGAAGGTGGTGGGTAAACGGAATGAAATGCCAGAGGAGGTAGTTGAGGCAGGTACTATAATTACATTTACAAGGCACAGGTACATGGATAGGAAAGGTTTACAAGGATGTGGGTCAAATGTAGGAGTGCCATCTATCTCACTCCCAAATACGGGACAAGGTGACGTCACCGTCCCGCGCCCCACGTGATCTCACCCAGCCAGCGGCCATGTGCTCCCGCTCCACCAATGGCGGCCACCCGGGCTGGGAGGCGGGTTGCTAGGCAACCTCCGTTAGGTGGCGCCTGGGCCTCTGGACCTAGACTGTCCGGAGTCAAAATGTCGGAAACCTAGAGTGTCGGGACCTAATCTGTCGGGGCCTACAACGTCGGGGCCTACAGTGTCGGGGCCTACAGCGTCCGGGCCTACAGCACCCCCCAGGCCTAATATGGGACAAGGGCGTTCCTGTACGGGACAAACTAATTTAGCCCAAAATACGGGATGTCCCGGCTAATACGGGACAGTTGGCAACCTTAGTCAAATGGGACTTGCTCAGATGTGGCATCTTGGCTGGCATGGATGAGTTGGGCCGAAGGGCCCGTTTCCGTGCTGTGTGACTCTACGACACAGGCCACAACAACCCTGCACAGATGGGAGACACTCCAGAAAAGGTGGAACTTTAAAGACGTTGCAGAGTTTACGCAGCATTTAAACGGAGTGAGCAGATAGTCGCGAGATAGAGGACCTTTCTGGGGACCTTTCACTAAGCATCAGTCAAACTAATGGGCGGCGCGGTGGCGCAGCGGTAGAGCTACTGCCTTAGAGCGCCAGTGACCCGGGTTCGGTCCTGGCTACGGGTGCTGTCTGTACGGAGTTTGCACGTTCTCCCCGTGGGTTTTCTCAGGGATCTCCAGTTTCCTCCCACACTCCAAAGACCTACGGGTTTGTAGGTTGATTGGCTTGGTGTGAACGTTACAATTGTCGCTGGGGTGGTGCTAATGTGCGGGGATCGCTGGTCGGTACGGACTCGGTGGGGCTGAACGGCCTGTTTCCACGCAGTGTCTCTAAACTAAACTAATGATGTAGGAAGACAATCATATTTTACTGCGGCACTGGTTATCTCCAAAAAAGGGAGTGTTTATTCTCCCCAGTATTTATTTCTAGAACTCTAAATGACTTTCCACTCGCCCACGCATGTCAGTACTTAGCAAAAATGATCATGGTGCGATTTATGATCGTTTAGAGTTGGGGTCTGATTCAGACACTGATGTGTGTTTAAACTCAACTATGTTTAGGTTTATTCCTGTCACGTTTAGTTTAATTTAATTTAGTTTTTAATTTAGAGATGCAGTGTGGAAACAGGCCCTTCGGCCCACCGGGTCCGCGCCGACCAGCGATCCCCGCACACTAACACTACCCGACACACACTATGGACAATTTTATATTTACACCAAGTCAATTAACCTGCAAACCTGTACGTCTTTGGAGTGTGGGAGGAAACCGAAGATCTGGGAGAAATACCAGCGCATGTCACTGGGGGAGAACGTACAAACTCCGTGCAGACAGCTCCCTTGGTCAGGATCGAACCCGGGTCTCCGGTGCTGGAAGGCAGCAACTCTACCGCCGCCCTACTGTGCTGCTCTAGGTCGTCAAATGTTTGGTCTTGTATGTTTTCCAATCAATGGGCACTAGAGTGGCGCAGCAGGTACATCCGCTGCCTCACAACGCCGGAGACGTGGGTTCGATCCTGACCAAGGGCGCTGTCTGTGCGGAGTTTGCACGTTCTCCCACGAGGCTGCGGGGGGTTTCCTCCGGATGCTCCGGTTACCTCCCGGATCCCAAAGACGTGCGGGATTGTGGGACAATTGGCCCCTCTCTAACTTGACCCGAGTGTGTGCTGGAGTAACTCAGCGGGTCAGGCAGCATCTCTGGAGAAATCTGAATAGTTTCAGATGGAGACCCTTCTTCAGACTGAGAGTCAGGGGAGAGGGCAACTAGAGGCAGAGGATGCTGCAGAACTCTTGTCAGAGAGAGGGGGAGAACCTCTTCAAAGTAGGAGCTTTCACTGTGGATTTTACTTACCATATTGACTATTGAATGGCGGTGCTGGCTCGAAGGGCCGAATGGCCTACTCCTGCACCTATTGTCTATTGTCTATTGGAGCAGACCAAATGGGTAAGAAGGAACTGCAGATGCTGGTTTACATCGAACATAGATACAAAATACTGGAGTCAGAAGGTCATAAGTGATAGGAGGAGAATTAGGCCATTCGGCCCATCAGGTCTACTCCACCATTCAATCATGGCGGATCTATCTCTCCCTCCTAACCCTGTTCTCCTGCCTTCTCCCCATAACCCCTGACACCCGCACTGATCAAGAATCTATCTATCTCTGCTTTAAAAATATCCATTGACTTGGCCTCCACAGCCTTCTGGGGCAAAGAATTCCATAGATTCACCACCCTCTGACCAAAGAGACTCCTTCTCATCTTCCTAAAGGAACGGCCTTTTATTCTGAGGCTATGACCTCTAGTCCTAGACTCTCCCACTAGTGGAAACGTCCTCTCCACAACCACTCTATTCAAGCCTTTCACTATTCTGTACGTTTCGATGAGGTCCCCCCCCCTTATTCTTCTAAACTCCAGTGAATACAGGTCCCGTGCAGTCAAACGCTCATCATAGGTTAACCCACTCATTCCTGGGATCATTCTTGCAAACCTCCTCTGGACCCTCTCCAGGGCCAGACCCTTCCTCACACACGGTGCCCAAAATTGCTCACAATACTCCAAATGCGTCCTGACCAGCTCCTAATAGAGTCTCAGCATTACATCCTGAGGATTAACTCCAGCGAGTACAGGATATTCTTGCTATTGAGGGCGTGCAGCGTAGGTTTACTAGGTTAATTCCCGGAATGGCGGGACTGTCATATGTTGAAAGACTGGAGCGACTAGGCTTGTATACACTGGAGTTTAGAAGGATGGGAGGGGATCTTATCGAAACATTTAAGATTATTAAGGGGTTGGACACGTTAGAGGCAGGAAACATGTTCCCAATGTTGGGGGAGTCCAGAACCAGGGGCCACAGTTTAAGAATAAGGGGTAGGCCATTTAGAACGGAGATGATGAAAAACATTTTCAGTCAGAGAGTTTTAAATCTGTGGAATTCTCTGCCTCAGGAGGCAGTGGAGGCAAATTCTCTGAATGCATTCAAGAGAGAGCTAGGTAGAGCTCTTAAGGAGGTATGGGGAGAAGGCAGGAACGGGGTACTGATTGAGAATGATCAGCCATGATCACATTGAATGGTGGTGCTGGCTCGAAGGGCCGAATGGCCTACTCCTGCATCTATTGTCTATTGTCTATAACTCAGCTGGTCAGGCAGCATCCCTGGAGAGAAGGAATAGGTCACGTTTCAGTTTGAGACCTCTCCTTTGACTCTCAGTCTGAAGAAGGGTCTCGACCCAAAATAGTCAGGACAGTTCAGTTGCCTGATAACAGCGAGGAAGAAACTGCCCCTGAAGAATCTGGAGGGAAGAGATTTAAGAAGGACCTCAGGGGCAACTTTCTCAGGCGGAACAAAGGGCGGCACAGCGGTAGAGCTACTGCCTCACAGCGCCAGGGACCCGGGTTCGATACCGACTACGGGTGCTGTCTGTACGGAGTTTGTACGTTCTCTCCGTGACCCGCGTGAGTTTTCTCCGAGATCTTCGGTTTCCTCCCACACTCTAAAGATGTACAGGATTGTAGGCTAATTGACTGCAGGACAGTGTTAGTGTGCGGGGATCGCTGGTCGGCGCGGACCCGGTGGGCCGAAGGTTCTGTTTCCGCGCTGTATCTCTAAACTAAAACTAAACGAGTGACATTGCAGTCGTGGTTACGGCTGTGTACAGATTTGGCTGTTGCCATGGCGAAGGCTGGATCCAAGCAATGTCGAACACAGCGGGACTCACCACACGTTCACTTGAACAACGATTATGGACTTCGCCACCATTTCAGGGGATTTACTAAAAATAGCCCAAATGAAATCCCTTCAAAGGCTTTTGGTTCCTTTAGTTTTTCAGGGGCTGGGGTTGACATAATCCAGCAACTTGCACTTCAGTCTAAAGACAAGGCACAATAGAGTTGCTGCCTCACAGCGCCAGAGACCCGGGTTCGGTCCTGACTACGGATGCTGTCTGTACGGAGTTTGTACGTTCTCCCGGTGACATGCGTGGGTTTTCTCCAGGATCTCCGTTAGGCGGCGCCCAAGTGTCCGGACCTACAGTGTCCAGGCCTACAGTGTCCAGGCCTTCAGCCACAGTTTCCTCCCACACTCCAAAAACGTGCGGGTTTGTAGGTTAATTGGCTTCGGTAAAATTGTAAATTGTCCCTAGTGTATGGGATAGTGCTAGCGTACGGGGTGATTGCTGGTCGGCACGCACTTGGTGGGCCGAAGGGCCTGTTTCTGTGCTGTATCTCTTAAACTACGTTCTCTCCGTGCCCTATGTATGTTTTCTCCGAGATCTTCGGTTTCATTAGGTGACAGGAGTAGAATTGGGCCATTCGGCCCATCAAGTCCACTCCGCCATTCAATCATGGCTGATCTATCTCTCCCTCCTAACCCCATTTTCCTGCCTTCTCCCCATAACCTCTCAGGTGATATCCTCCCACTAGGGTTGCCAAATGTCCCGTATTAGCCGGGACATCACATATATTGGGCTGAATTGGTTTGTCACGTACGGGACCGCCCTTGTCCCATATTAGGCCCGGGGGGGGGCGCTGAAGGCCTGGACACTCGTGCGCCGCCTAACGGAGGTTGCGTAGCAACCCACCTCCCGGCCCGGGCGGCCGCCATTGGTGGAGCAGGAGCACGTGGCCGCTGGCTGGGTGAGGTCACGTGGGGCGGTGACATCATCTTTTGTCCCTTACTTGGGAGTGAGAAAGTTGGCAACCGTACCTCCCACACTCCAAAGACGTACACATTTGTAGGTTAATTGACTTGGTATAAAAATGTAAAATTGTCCCTAGCGTGAGTAGGATAGTGCTAGTGTGTGGAGATCGCTGGTCGGCGCGGACTCAGTGGGCCAAAGGGCCTGTTTCCGCGTTGTAACTCTAAACAAGTCTCTGCATTTTTAAAGCAATGAAACAGGTCATCCGATATTTGTTGGTATTTGTGTTTCTCTCAACTCTTCTCCCTCCTTCTCACTGGATTAGTTTATCTGAGGGTGAATGCACTGTTTTTTTAATCCAGGCTTGGCGAATCAAGAACCAGGGAACATAGGTTTAAGGTGAGAGGGGCTTACGTTTAAGAGAACACAAAGTGCTGGAGTAACTCAGCAGGTCAGGCAGCATCTCTGGAGAACATGGATAGGTGATGTTTCGGGTTGAGACCCTTCTTCAGACCAGCCTCTGCACTTCTTTGATTCTTCAAGATTTAATAGGAACCTGAGTGGCAACCTTTTCACTCAGTGGATGGTGGGTAATATGGGACAGGCTGCCAGAGGAGGTAGTTGAGGCAGAAACAATTGAAAGCACAAAGCCTTTTAGATTAGTTTGATTTAGTTTAGTTTAGAGATACAACGTGGAAACAGGCTCTTCACCATTCCGACCAGCAATCACCCCGTACACAAGGACTATCCTACACACTGGGGACACTTTACAATCTTTACCAAAGCCAATTAACTTGCAACATATTACTGGTACTAGCTTGTACGTCTTTGGAGCGTGGGAGGAAACCGGAGCACCCGGGGAAAACCCACGCAGTCACGGGGAGAACGTTCAGATTTCACACAGATAGCATCCGTAGTCAGGTCTGAACCCGGGTCTCTGGCGCTGCAAGGCAGCAACTCTACCACTACGCCACCTTTTACCCAGGCTAGGGGAATCAAGAACCGGAGGAAATAGGTTTAAGGTGAGAGGGGCAAGAGTTAATAGTGCACAAACCGCTGGAGTAACTCAGCGGGTCAGGCAGCATCTCTGGAGGACATGGATAGGTGACCTTTCGGGTTGAGACCTTCCTTCAGACCAGCCTCTGCAGTTCTTTGATTCTTCAAGATTTAATAGGAACTTGGGGGGGGGGTGGGGGGCAACCTTTTCACTCAGTGGATGGTGGGTGTATGGAACGAGCTGCCAGAGGAGGTAGTTGTGGTAGGTACTATGACAGCACTTAAAAGGCACTTGGACAGATATATGGATAGGAAAAGTGGAGGGATATGGGTCAAACATTGGCAAGTGGGACTAGCTTAGATGGGGCATCTCCGTCAGCATGACGAGATGGGCCGAGTGGCCTGTTTCCGTGCTGTGTGACTCTGTCGTCCGAGTTCATTCTTCCTCCTTGTGTTTATCTAGGCTCGTCTTTGAGTGGTGCTATTTCGAGTTAACAAACTGTTAACACTTAAATCCACTTCGACAAACTTTGACACTGGTCACTGCTAAAATGCAGGCTCTCACTGAATTGATTTTCAGACACGTCTCAAAAGCCACTCATGTCTGTGGAACTGGCTGCTTTGAATTGCTGCCCAGTGTGCAGGGAGTGGATCTGAGAGCGGGATAGAACGAGTGTGGGACAGGCAGCATCTCAGGGAAGAGGGAGCCTAGAGATATGGAGGGGTAAGGTGTGAAAACGACAGATCAAAGTGTAGATGGATTCCATGGTGGGAAGTCCGGTCGGTGTGATCGACAGGGCTCCATCTACAATCCGCGAAAGTATTTCTAAACAAAAGTGTAAAGGGCGGCACGGTGGCGCAGCGGTAGAGTTGCCGCCTTACAGCGCTTGCAGCGCCGGAGACCCGGGTTCGATCCCGACTACGGATGCTGTCTGTACGGAGTTTGTACGTTCTCCCCGTGACCTGCGTGGGTTTTCTCCGAGATCTTTGGTTTCCTCCCACACTCCAAAGACATCCAGGTTTGTAGATTAATTGGATTGGTATCATTTTGTAATTTTTTAATTTTTTTTAAATTTGTCCGTACTGTGTGTTGGATAGCATTAATGTGCAGGGATCGCTGCTGGTGCGGACCCGGTGGGCAGAAGGGCCTGTTTCCGCGCTGTATCTCTAAACTAGACTAAACCAAACTAAACTGAACGCATTGGTGGCAGGCAGCATCTCTGAAATACATACGATCAAGAGAGAGCTAGATAGAGCTCTTAAGGATAGCGGAGTCAGGGGGTATGGGGAGAAAGCAGGAACGGGGTACTGATTGAGAATGATCAGCCATGATCACATTGAAGGGCGGTGCTGGCTCGAAGGGCCGAATGGCCTCCTCCTGCACCTATTGTCTATTATCTATCAAATATGAACCTTTCCATATCTTCTTTCCCTTTCCCCTGACTCTCAGTCGAAGAAGAGACTCAACTCGAAACGTCGCCCATTCCTTCTCTCCAGAGATGCTGCCTGTCCTGCTCCGCGTTTCAATCGTGGCTGATCTATCATTCCCCCTCAACCCCATTCTCCTGCATTCTCCCCCTAACCCCTGACACCCGTTCTAATCAAGAATCTGTCTTGGAGGAACTGCAGATGCTGGTTTAAACTGAAGTTGGACGCAAAATGCTGGAGTAAATCAGCGTGACAGGCAGCATCTCTGGAAGGAAGGAATGGGTGACGTTTCGGGTCGAGACCAGAATCTGTCTATCTGCCTTAAAAATATCCATTGACTTGGCCTCCACAGCCTTCGGTGGCAGCATTTGCAGTTCCTAACTACACGGAGAACTAGTGTAGTTGGCGTGGACTTGGTGGGCTGAAGAACCTGTTTACATGCTGTATCTCTCAATCGGGAAGAATAAAGAGCTTTTTCTCCACGCAATGGATCAGATGATTCCTTTCATGATTAATTTTGGTCATGGGTTACTGTTATCTCCGAGTCCATTCGCCATTTCCTGTTGTCACATTGTGTGAGCCCCTGGTTCTTACGCACTGCAGACCATCACATGCCACCGATCTCCTCGTAGATATCTGCTCTCTAACCAGGCCAGCGGAATTTAAATAACAACTTCACAACATGCGCACAGAACGAAATATAGTCATAGAGTCATCCAGCGTGGAAGCAGGCCCTTCAGCCCAACTTGCCCATGCCGACCACGATGCCCCATCCACACTTCTCCCACCTACCTGCGTTTGTCCCATATCCCTCTAAACCTATCCTATCCATGTATCTGTCTAATTGTTTCTTAAACAATAGGCAATAGATTTTAGATTTAGATTTAGAGATACAGCGCAGAAACAGGCCCTTCGGCCCACCGGGTCCGCGCCGCCCAGCGATCCCCGCACACTAACACTCTCCTACACTAGGGACAATTTTTGCATTTGCCCAGCCAATTAGCCTACATACCTGTACGTCTTTGGAGTGTGGGAGGAAACCGAAGATCTCGGAGAAAACCCACGCAGGTCACGCGGAGAACGTACAAACTCCATACAGACGGCGCCCATAGTCAGGATCGAACCTGTGTCTCCGGCGCTGCATTCGAGCCAGCACCGCCATTCACTATGATCGTGGCTGATCATCCACAATCAGTAACCCGTGCCTGCCTTCTCCCCATATCCCTTGACTCCGCTATCTTTAAGAGCTCTATCTAACTCTCTCTTGAAAGCATCCAGAGAATCGGCCTCCACTGTCTTCTGAGGCAGAGAATTCCACAGATTCACAACTCTCTGAGTGAAAAAGTTTTTTCTCATCTCTGTTCTAAATGGCCTACCCCTTATTCTTAAATTGTGGCCCCTGATTCTGGACTCCCCCAACATCGGGAACATGTTTCCTGCCTCTTGCGTGTCCAAACCTTTAATAATCTTAAATGTTCAATAAGATCCCCTCTCACCCTTCTAAATTCCAGTGTATACAAGCCCAGTCGCTCCAGTCTTTCAACATTCGAAAGTCCCGCCATCCCGTGAATTAACCTATGCTGCACTCCCTCAATAGCAAGAATGTCCTTCCTCAAATTTGGAGACCAAAACTGCACACAATACGATAGTCGCTGCCTCAACGACCTCCTCTGGCAGCTCGTACCATACACCCACCACCCTTTGTGTAAAAAAGTTACCCCTCAGATTCCTATTAGATCTTTTCCCCTCCACAGCACGGTAGCGCAGCGGTAGAGTTGCTGCTTTACAGCGAATGCAGCGCCGGTGACTCAGGTTCGATCCTGACTACGGGTGCTGCACTGTAAGGAGTTTGTACGTTCTCCCCGTGACCTGCGTGGGTTTTCTCCGAGATCTACGGTTTCCTCCCACACTCCAAAGACGTACAGGTATGTAGGTTAATTGGCTGGGTAAATATAAAAATTGTCCCTAGTGGGTGTAGGATAAGTGTTAATGTGCGGGGATCGTTGGGCGGCACGGACTTGGTGGGCCGAAAAGGCCTGTTTCCGGCTGTATATATATGATATGATATGATATGATACATCCTCTGGTTCTCGATGCCCGTACTCTGGGCAAGAGACTCTGAGAGTCTACCTGATCTATTCCTCTCATGATTTTGTGCACCTCGTCACTCCTCATCCTCCTGCGCTCCAAGGAACAGAGTCCCAGCCTACTCAACCTCTCCCTATAGCCCAGATGCTCGAGTCCTGGCAACATCCTCGTAATTCTTCTCTGCACCCTTTCCAACTTGACAACAATATCTTTCAAATGACTTTGAAAAAACTACCGTCCAATTTGCACACGAACAAAATCTGACAAAATCAAAATGAGAAGCAATGTACGGTGTCAAAGGTCGACACAAAGTGCTGGAGTAACTCAGCGGGTCAGGCAGCATCTCGGGAGAGAAGGAACCGGTGACGCTTCGGGTCGAGGCCCTTCTTCAGACTGAAAGTATCACAAAATGCTGGTATTTATTTCACAAAATGCTGGAGTACCGAAACGTCACCCATTCCTTCTCTCCTGAGATGCTGCCTGACCTGCTGAGTTACTCCAGCATTTTGTGAAATAAATACCTTCGATTTGTACCAGCAACTGCAGTTATTTTCTTACAAAATGCTGGAGTAACTCAGCGGGTCAGGCAGCATCTCAGGAGAGAAGGAACGGGCGACGTTTCGGGTCGAGACCCTTCTTCAGACTGATACCTTCGATTTGTACCAGCATCTGCAGTTATTTTAACATAGAAACATAGAAAATAGGTGCAGGAGTAGGCTATTCGACCCTTCGAGCCTGCACCGCCATTCAATATGATCATGGCTGATCATCCAGCTCAGTAACCTGTACCTGCCTTCTCTCCATACCCCCTGATCCCTTTAGCCACAAGGGCCACATCTAACTCCCTCTTAAATATAGCCAATGAACTGGCCTCAACTACCTTCTGTGGCAGAGAATTCCACAGACTCACCACTTTCTGTGCGAAGAAATTTTTCTCATCTCGGTCCTAAAAGACTTCCCCCTTATCCTTAAGCTGTGACCCCTGGTTCTGGACCTCCCCAACATCGGGAACAATCTTCCCGCATCTAGCCTCTCCAACCCCTTAAGAATTTTATATGTTTTCCTACACTTCTTCACACTGATGTCAGTGGAGGGGATGGGACAAAGAACAAAGGTGCCGTAAATTATCATTTACCCGTCTCCAATGGACCCCCCTCCTCCTGGACTCCCCCGGATGGCCATCTACCTTCATTAGACCTTTTCATTTCCAACTGCCGGTGGGACATCAACCGCCTCAGATTTTCCACTCCCCTGACTTACTCTAACCTCTCCCCCCCGGAACGTACAGCCCTCCGCTCACTCTGCAGCAACCCCGACTGGATAACCAAACCTGCCGACAAGGGAGGTGCCCCTAAATTATCGTTTTGAAGAAGGGTCTCGACCCGAAACGTCACCCATTCCTTCTCTCCCGAGATGCGGCCTGACCCGCTGAGTTGCTCCGGCATTTTCCCAATGTTCCCGATGTTGGGCGAGTCCAGAACCAGGGGCCACACAGTCTTAGAATAAAGGGGAGGCCCATTTAAAACTGAGGTGAGAAGGATCTTTTTCACCCAGAGAGTTGTGAATTTGTGGAATTCTCTGCCACAGCAGGCAGTGGAGGCCAAATCACTGGAGAGAGTTAGATAGAGCTCTGGGGGCTAGTGGAATTAAGGGATACGGGGAGAAGGCAGGCACGGGTTACTGATTGTGGATGATCAGCCATGATCACAATGAATGGCAGTGCTAGCTCGAAGGGCCGAATGGCCTCCTCCTGCACCTATTTTCTATATTTCTATTTTGTGTCTACCTTCGATTTAGACCAGCATCTGCAGGTTTTTTTTTCCTACGATGTACAGTTCAGTTCAGTTCAGAATGGGTGACGTTTCGGGTCGAGACCCTTCTTCAGACCGGCTCGAAACGTCACACATTCCTTCTCTCCAGAGAAAGCTGCCTGTCCCACTGAATTACTCCAGCACTTTGTGTCTCTCTCCGATGTACAGGGTTTGTTCTGTCCGCTTAACCAAGCAGGAATAAAACATTTCACACTCCCAGCCCTGTCTCTGCCGCAGTCCCCTCCCTCACGCCTGTGAATAACACTGCTGAACTGCCTGTGGAAATCCATTATTGAGCTGCAACAAAACAGTTGCTGCTCACGTATCAGTTTGCACATCGTGATTATTTGCCGAGGTGGGTTTCCATGGCAGTTAATCGAGTCTTTAAAAAAACCATCTTGGGCACATTGGATCATCGCTCATTAAACCCTGAACCAGGCCACCAAGGAATGCACGACTGCCGTCCACAGCAATCAAAAACAGAAAACGTCGGAAACACTCAGCAGGTCGGGCAGCATCTGTCGAGGGTGAGTCGGGGGTAACGTTTCAGGACAAAGTCCGATCGACCAGGCCCGCCACGGCCTACTGGATCTCCCACTTGCCAAACATTTTAACTCAATAGACAATAGACAATAGGTGCAGGAGGGGGCCATTCGGCCCTTCGAGCCAGCACCGCCATTCAATGTGATCATGGCTGATCATTCTCAATCAGTACCCCGTTCCTGCCTTCTCCCCATACCCCCTGACTCCGCTATCCTTAAGAGCTCTATTCAGCTCTCTCTTGAATGCATTCAGAGAATTGGCCTCCACTGCCTTCTGAGGCAGAGAATTCCACAGATTCACAACTCTCTGACTGAAAAAGTTTTTCCTCATCTCAGTACTAAATGGCCTACCCCTTATTCTTAAACTGTGGCCCCTTGTTCTGGACTCCCCCAACATTGGGAACATGTTTCCTGCCTCTAACGTGTCCAACCCCTTAATAATCTTATACGTTTCGATAAGATCTCCTCTCATCCTTCTAAATTCCAGTGTATATAAGCCTAGTCGCTCCAGTCTTTCAACATATGACAGTCCCGCCATTCCGGGAATTAACCTCCCATTGGGAGTCAAAGGCAGGGTCAAATGGGGTTAGGAGGGAGGGATAGACCAGCCATGATTGAATGGAGGAGTGGACTTGATGGGCCCGAATTGCCTAATTCCTGCCTTGATCAGCCAAGAAGGATGTTGACTGCAACCTTCCCCCCCCATCGACGAACTGTACACTGCAAGGGCCAGGAAGCGAGCGGGCAAGATCATTTCTGACCCCTCTCACCCTGGCCACAAACTCTTTGAAGCACTTCCCTCTGGAAGGCGACTCCGGACTGTCAAAGCAGCCACAGCTGGACATAAAAACAGCTTTTTTTCCACGAGCAGTAGCTCTACTCAACAACCAAACATCTGTAGCCTCCTTTTGCTCTGGTATTTTATTTCATTGGTCACATGTGTAAATTATAATATTTTATTCTTAATTGTTTACTGTATGTCATGTTGTTACTTGTGAGCAAATTCTTTGTATGTATATATGGCTAATAATATTTATTCAATTCAATCCAATCCAATCCAATTCAATTCAATTCAATTCAATTCTACTCCTATTCCTTATGATCTTCCAAGATGTGGGCTCCTATATATCGGCGAGGACAAGCGTAGACTCAGCAGGTCAGGCAGCATCTCAGGAGAGAAGGAATGGGTGACGTTTCAGATCGAGGCCCTTCTTCAAACTGATGTCAGGGGGGCGGGACAAAGGAAGGATATAGGTGGAGACAGGAAGATAGAGGGAGAACTGGGAAGGGGGAGGGGAAGAGAGGGACAGAGGAACTATCTAAAGTTGGAGAAGTCGATGTTCATACCGCTGGGCTGCAAGCTGCCCAGGCGAAATATGAGGTGCTGTTTCTCCAATTTCCGGCAGGCCTCACTATGGCACTGGAGGAGGCCCATGACAGAAAGGTCAGACTGGGAATGGGAGGGGGAGTTGAAGTGCTCAGCCACCGGGAGATCAGGTTGGTTAAGGCGGACTGAGCGAAGGTGTTGAGCGAAACGATCGCCGAGCCTGCATTTGGTTTCGCTGATGTAAAGAAGTTGACACCTGGAACAGCGGATGCAATATATGAGGTTGCTTGGCGATCATTTCGTTGAACACGTAGGCTCAGCCCGCCATGGCCTACGTGATGTCCCGGTTGCCAAACGTTTTAACTCCCCTTCCCGTTCGCACACTGACCTTTCTGTCCTGGGCCTCCTCCACTGACAGAGTGAGGCCCAGCGCCTACTGGAGGAATAGCACCTCATATTCCGCTTTGGCAGCTTACAGCCCAGCGCTTTTCAAGAGAGAGTTAGATGTAGCTCTCAGGGCTGAAGCAATCAAGGGATATGGGGGAAAAAACAGGAACGGGGTACTGATTTTAGATGATTTTGGAGGATCAGCCATGATCACATTGAATGGCGGTGCTGGCTCGAAGGGCCAAATAGCCTACTCCTGCACCTATTATCGATGTTTCTATGTTTCTAAGGTCATTGGTTTCTCCAATTTTGGGTAACCTATAACGAATTTGACGCTGACTATGGGTGCTGTCTGTTCAGAGTTTGCACGTTCTTCCCGTGACCGTGTGGGTTTTCTCTGGGTGCCCCAGTTTCCTTCCACATTCCAAAGATTTAGAGGTTTGTAGGTTAATTGGCTTCTGTAAATTGTCCCTAGTGTGTGGGATAGAACTAGTGTACGGGGTGATGGCAAGTTGGCGCGGACTCGATGGGCCGAAAGGCCTTTTTCTGCGCTGCACCTCTAAAGTAAAGTCTGAAGACACTACACTGTCTGGATGGAGAAGGGGAGTTATTATATAAACGTTGTGACCGCAATTAAATGAAATGTATCAGATGGGTCAGATGGGCGGTGCAGTAGTAGAGTTGCTGACTTACAACAAATGCACTCGGGTCCGATCCTGACAATGGGTGCTGTCTGTACGGAGTTTGTACGTTCTCCCCGTGACCTGCGTGGGTTTTCTCCGAGATCTTCGGTTTCCTCCCACGCTCCAAAGACATACAGGTTTGTAGGTTATTTGGCTTGTTTTAAATGTCAAAATTGACCCTAGTGGGTGTAGGATAGTGTTGGTATGCAGGGATCGTTGGTCGGCGTGGACCCGGTGGGCCGAAGGGCCTGTTTCTGCGCTGTATCTCTAAACTAAAATTAACCCTTTGCGTACTGAATATATTTTTTAGAGCTGGCAATACAGTCAAGACGAACAAAGGAGGTCCTGCACATTCAGAGGCTCTGACGTTTGCATGAAACTGCACCTTGCTCCCGTGACCTTTCTAAGCCGGAGCAACCATCTCGACCAGACCATTTTGGGAAGCCCAGACCATCACACAAACCAACCTCCCTTCCATCTACACCTCACACTGCCTCGGCAAGGCCAGCAGCATAATCAAGGGCCAGTCTCACCCTAGGCCACTCCCTCTTCTCCCCTCACCCATCGGGCAAGAGGTACAGAAGTGTGAAAACGCACACCTCCAGATTCAGGGGCAGTTTCTCGCCGGCTGTTATCAGGCAACTGAACCATCCAATCACCAAACAGAGAGCAGTCCTGACCTATCATCTACCTCGTTGGAGATCCTCGGATTATCTTTAATCGGACTTTACTGGCCTTTATCTGGCACTAAACGTTATTCCCTTCATCCTGTGTCTGCACACTGCGGACGGCTTGATTGAAATCATGTGTAGTCTTTCCAGTGACTGGATAACACGCAACAAAATCTTTGCACTGTACCCCAGTACACGTGACGACAACAAACTGAACAAAACTAAGCTACTGACCTCCCCCCATCATAAGGACCTAGGGGAGTAGTAGACTCAATGCTGGATTAACTCAGCTTGTCAGGCAGCATCTCTGGAGGACATCGACAGGTGACGTTTCGAGTAGGGATCCCACTTAAGACTGGATGTGGAGTGGGTGGTACTACAAGTGGGAGAGTCTCGGAACAGAGGGCACAGCCTCAGAAATAAAGGACGTTCCTTGAGAAAGGAGATGAGGAGGAATTTCTTTCGTCAGAGGGTGGTGAATCTGTGGAATTCATTGCCACAGACGTCAAGGCATTGGATATTTTTTAAGGCGGAGATTGACAGATTCTTGATTAGTACAGGTATCAGGGGTTATGGGGAGAAGGCAGGAGAATGGGGTTGAGATGGAAAGATAGATCAGCCATGATTGAACGGCGGAGTAGACGATGAACCATTGTTCAGTTTTTTTTCTCGCACAGAGAGTGGTGAATCTGTGGAATTCTCTGCCACAGAGGGTAGTTGAGGTCAGTTCATTGGCTATATTTAAGAGGGAGTTAGATGTGGCCCTTGTGGCTAAAGGGATCAGGGGGTATGGAGAGAAGGCAGGTACGGGATACTGAGTTGGATGATCAGCCATGATCATATTGAATGGCGGTGCAGGCTCGAAGGGCCGAATGGCCTACTCCTGCACCTATTTTCTATGTTTCTATGCTTCTATGAGCCAAATGGCCTAATTCTGCTCCTATTTAGATCAGTCTGAAGAAGGGTCTTAACCCAAAACATCACCCATTTCTTCTCTCCAGAGATGCTGTCTGTCCCGCTGAGTTACTCCAGCATTTTGTGTCTACCTTCGATTTAAACCAGCATCTGCATTTCTCTCCTACCAATTTAGTTTAGTTTAGTTTAGTTTAGAGATACAGCGCAGAAACAGACCTTTCGGCCCACCGAGTCCGCGCCGACCAGCGATCCCCGCACACTAATGCTATTTTACACACACTAGGGACAATTTACAATTTTACCCAGCCAATCAGCCTACAAACCTGTACGTCTTTGGAGTGTGTGAGGAAACCGGAGATCCTGGGGAAAACCCACGCAGGTCACAGGGAAAACGTACAAACTCCATTCAGGCAGCACCCGTAGTCAGGATCGAACCCGAGTCTCTGGCGCTGGGGTAGCAACTCTACTGCTGCACCACCGTGCCGCCATTAAAGCAGGAGAGAGCAGGAGAATGGGGTTGAGAGGGAAAAATACATCAGCCATGATTAAATGGCGGAGTAGCCTTGATATAGAAACATAGAAAATAGGTGCAGGAGGAGGCCATTTGGCCCTTCGAGCCAGCATGGCCATTCATTGTGATCATGGCTGATCATCCACAATCAGTAACCCGTGCCTGCCTTCTCCCCGTATCCCTTGATCCCACCAGCCCCTAGAGCTCTATCTAACTCTCTTTTAAATTCATCCAGTGAATTGGCCTCCGCTGCCTTCTGCGGCAGAGAATTCCACAAATTCACAACTCTCTGGGTGAACAGGTTTTTCCGATGAGTTGAATGGCCTGATTCTGCTCCTGTCGCTTATGAACTCCAGAGATGAGCCGCTGAGTTACTCCAGCGCCCTGCTAGACTGACCGAGGATGTGCGTTTTGTGTGATCCCTTCTCTGGTGCTTTCTCAAGAGACGTGACCATGTGAAAATAGCATCGCAAGCTTTTAAAGCAGCCATCCCTTTGGCAGAAACCTCTGCTTGCAGGCCGCCCCACACGTTGACAGAACGCTCGTAAGGCAGCCCTAACCATGGTTCCCAATCTGTTCCCTGGAACATCCCCAGTGGGATTCCTCTACCATCCCCTGCAGGGACTTCAGTTTGCTGGCCTCTTCAACACGGAAACTTTCCTCCCTAAATCTTCCCACCATCAAGCTCCTGCTCAAAGCCAGCACGTGACAGAGTTGAGTTATGTTCCAGTCAGATGTCCTGGGCTGTTTATGATTGCCTTCTAGGGGCTAGATGCGAGGAGCTCTTGGCTTAGAATAACTCCCATTACAATTCCTCTGGTGCCTTTGCCCACTGCTGCAGCTTTCATGGACATTATGTCAAAAGATATCTGTTTAGTTTTAGTTTTTTGTATTTTAGTCACACAGCCATAGAGTGAGTGATACAGTGTGGAAACAGGCCCTTCGGCCCAACTTGCCCACACCGGCCAACATGTCCCAGCTACACTAGTCCCATCTCCCTGTGTTTGGCCCATAATCCCCCAAACAATAGACAATAGACAATAGGTGCAGGAGGAGGCAATTCGGCCCTTCGAGCCAGCACTGCCATTCAATGTGATCATGGCTGATCATTCTCAATCAGTACCTCGTTCCTGCCTTCTCCCCATACCCCCTGACTCCGCTATCCTTAAGAGCTCTATCTAGCTCTCTCTTGAATGCAATCAGAGAATTGGCCTCCACTGCCTTCTGAGGCAGAGAATTCCACAGATTCACAACTCTCTGACTGAAAAAGTTTTTCCTCATCTCTGTTCTAAATGGCCTACCCCTTATTCTTAAACTGTGACCCCTTGTTCTGGACTCCCCCAACATTGGGAACATGTTTCCTGCCTCTAACGTGCCCAACCCCTTAATAATCTTATACGTTTCGATAAGATCTCCTCTCATCCTTCTAAATTCCAGTGTATACAAGCCTAGTCGCTCCAGTCTTTCAACATATGATAGTCCCGCCATTCCGGAAATTAACCTAGTAAACCTACGCTACACGCCCTCTATAGCAAGAATAGCAAGAAAAACCTAGTGAGAAGGATAACGCTAGGTGTATGCGGTGATCGCTGGTCGGTGCGGTCTCGGTGGGTCAAAGGGCCTGTTTCCGTGTCGTATCGCTAAAGCTAAAGAGTGCTGCAAACTGTGGGTGATTTTAAACTGAGGCACTGTTTCGGGTGAATTGGACAAAACCACGGATGATTCCCAAGAACAGGTAAGGAGCTGACTACCATGACCTTTTTAGTTTGGTTTAGTTTAGTTTAGTTTGGAGATACAGCGTGGAAACAGGCCCTTTCGGCCCACCGGGTCCGCGCCGACCAGCGATCCCCGCACGTGAGCACTATCCAACACCCACTAGGAACAATTTTACATTTTTACCAAGCCAATTAACCTACATACCTGTACGTCTTTGGAGTGTGGGAGGAGACCGAAGATCTGGGAGAAAACCCACGCAGGTCACGGGGAGAACGTACAAACTCCGTGCAGACAGCACCCGTAGTCAGGATCGAACCCGGGTCCCCGGCGCTGCATTCGCTGTAAGGCAGCAACTCTACCGCTGCGCCACCGTGACCACCGTGAACTGGGAAATATTTCTCCCTCCTCCAAGATTGGAGTAATAAAATGCGGCAACAGCCCCTTCAGCCCAACTACTCCTTGCTGTCCAAGATGCCACATCTATGCTGGTCCCACCTGCCCATGTTTGGCCCAGATCTCTCCAAACCTTTCCTCCCCTTGTAGTTTTGCATCACGGTATTATTGTAACGTGTACCGAGATAGAGTCAAAAGCTTTTGTTTGCCTTGGAGACGTTGCTGTCCAAAAGCCTTTGAAGTATTGTTGTAGTACCTGCCTCAACTACCTCTGCTCTGGCAGCTTGTTCCACGCAGTCTGAAGAAGGGTCTCGACCCGAAATGTCACCTATTCCTTCTCTCCAGAGATGCTGCCTGACCCGCTGAGTTACTCCAGCATCTTGTCTCTATCTTCGGTTTAAACCAGCATCTGCAGTTCTTTCCTACACATGCAGACAACAAGGGGCCACAGTTTAAGAATAAGGGGTAGGCCATTTAGAATGGAGATGAGGAAAAACTTTTTCAGTCAGAGAGTTGTGAATCTGTGGAATTCTCTGCCTCAGAAGGCGGTGGAGGCCAATTCTCTGGATGCATTCAAGAGAGAGCTAGATAGAGCTCTTAAGGATAGCGGAGTCAGGGGGCATGGGGAGAAGGCAGGAACGGGGTACTAATTGAGAATGATCAGCCATGATCACATTGAATGGCGGTGCTGGCTCGAAGGGCCGAATGGCCTCCTCCTGCACCAATTGTCTATAGGCTTGACCCGAAATGTCAAGTTTTTCCTCATCTCCGTTCTAAATGGCCTACCCCTTATTCTTAAACTGCGGCCCCTTGTTCTGGACTCCCCCAACATTGGGAACATGTTTCCTGCCTCTAACGTGTCCAACCCCTTAATAATCTTATATGTTTCGATATGTATACAAGCCCGGTCGCTCCAGTCTTTCAACATACGACAGTCCCGGCATTCCGGGAATTAACCTGACGCGTTTAAAATAAACTGTTATACAACTAGCTTACACACCTCGTCCGGGATGCATTCCACCCCCCGCCGTGCCCAGCGGTCCCGGAGATCCCCCAGGGTTCCCGTGGACAGCGCGCAGTCCCTCTCCAACCCCACCCGGACGCGTACGTAACCCCGGACAAGGTGCAGGCCGGCGGCCAGGGCAGTGTCTCCTTACCATGGTCTTCATCTCTTTGGAGATGTGGTTGTAGAAGTGGCGATCAACGTTCCAGGGTGAGCCAAGGTTGGAGATCGAGTTGGACCGCGTTCGGTTCAGCTTGGCGATCATCGCTTTCTCTTCCTTCTGCAGTCAACATGAAACAAGAGCAGCGGGCGTTAGCCTTCATGAGGATCACAAGTAATGTTTACTTTAGTTTAGAGGTACAGCGTGGAGACAGGTCCTTCGGCCCACCGTGTCCGCGCCGACCAGCGACCTCCTCGTGCATCAACACCATCCTGCACACTCGAGGGCCAATTTTACATTGACGCCCTGACAATTAACCTACAAACCTGCATGTCTTTACAACGTGGTAGGAAAACGGAAATCTCAGAGAAATCCCACACAGGTCACGGGGAGAACGTACAAACTCCGTGCAGACAGCGCCCATAGACAGCTTTGAACCTGGGTCTCTGGCGCTGTGAGGCAACAACTCCACCGCTGCACCACCATATCTTTGTGCCTTAAGAGAGACTTAGGCCCTAACTTTGTGCCTTTGAATGGAACAAACTTTTGGGAGGAGAGCTAAACAATTTTAAAGGATATTTTTCAGGCAGAGATAGATAAGATTCTTGATTAGTATAGGAGTCAGAGGTTATAGGGAGAAGGCAGGAGAAGGACTCAATTCCTTGGAGCTCAGGAGATTGAGGGGTGATCTTATTGACGCGTATAAAATAATGAGAGGAATAGGTCAGGTAGACGCACAGAGTCTCTTGCCCAGAGTCGGTGAATCGAGGACCAGAGGACATAGGTTTCAGGTGAAGGGGGAAAGATTTAATAGGAATCTGAGGGGTAACGTTTTCACGCAATAGAAACATAGAAACATAGAAAATAGGTGCAGGAGTAGGCCATTCGGCCTTTCGAGCCTGCACTGCCATTCAATATGATCATGGCTGATCATCCAACTCAGTATCCCGTACCTGCCTTCTCTCCATACCCCCTGATCCCTTTAGCCACAAGGGCCACATCTAACTCCCTCTTAAATATAGCCAATGAACTGGCTTCAACTACCTTCTGTAGCAGAGAATTCCACAGATTCACCATTCTCTGTGTGAAAAAAAACGTTCTCATCTCGGTCCTAAAAGACTTCCCCCTTATCCTTAAACTGTGACCCCTTGTTCTGGACTTCCCCAACATCGGGAACAATCTTCCTGCATCTAGCCTGTCCAACCCCTTAAGAATTTTGTAAGTTTCTATAAGATCCCCCCTCAATCTTCTAAATTCCAGCGAGTACAAGCCGAGTCTATTCAGTCTTTATTCATATGAAAGTCCTGCCATCCCAGGAATCAATCTGGTGAACCTTCTCTGTACGCCCTCCATGGCAAGAATGTATTTCCTCAGATTAGGAGACCAAAACTGTACGCAATACTCCAGGTGTGGTCTCACCAATGCCCTGAACAACTGCAGCAGAACCTCCCTGCTCCTATACTCAAATAGGCAGGTGGGTGTATGGAACAAGCTGCCAGTGAAAGTAGTTGAGGCAGGGACTATCTCAACGTTTAAGAAACGGTTAGACTGGTACATCGATAGGACACGTTTGGAGGGATATGAAGCAAATGCTGGCAGGTGGGACTAGTATAGCTGGGACATGTTGGCCGGTGTGGGCAAGTTGGGCAAAGGGCCTGGTTCCACACTGTATCACTCTGTGACTATGACTCCAAGGGATAGATCAGCCATGATTGAATGTTGGAATAGACTTGATGGGCCGAATGGCCTAGTTCTGTTCTTATAATATAAGCGTATGAATTAGCTGATGCCTGTGCAAGGCGCTCCATGGTAACAGCTGGGAAGCATATTCCACCAGTTAGTGTCGAGCCTCACAGATTGGCGCTGTGAAACTTTATTAACAGCTGGAATCAAGTGCCTCAGTGAGTCATTCAACATGAACTTTACAAGTGAAAATAAAATAACTAAAAATAAAGTCTCAAGAGAGGTAAAGGGACCAGGCTTAGCGCTGCACGTTATCTGCGTTAGATCGAGAGTTGATTCACATCCATCTGTGACATTTTCAGCTGGATGGGAACGTGTTATTTGAACAATGGGCAACACAAGATGAATTGCTCGAGTATAGAGCGATACATTGTGGAAACAGGCCCTACGGCCAACTTGCCTGCACCGGCCAACATGTCCCAGCTACACTTGTCCCACCTGCCTGCCTTTGGCCCATTTCCCTCCAAACCCGTCCTATCCATGTACCTGTCTAACTGCTTCTTAAACGTTGCGATAGTCCCTGCCTCAACTACCTCCTCTGACAGCTCGTTCCATGCACCCACTCCCGTTTGTGTGGAAAAAGTTACCCCTCAGATTCCTATTAAATCTTTTCCCCTTCACCTTAAACCTGTCCTAACATTGAAGAAACAGTTAGACAGGTATATGGATAGGACAGGTTTGGAGGGATATGGGCCAAACGTGGGCAGTTGGTACTGGTATAGATGGGGCATGTTGACCGAAAGTTGGGCCGAAGGGCCTGTTTCTACGCTGCATCAATCTGCCTCTAAGTCCTCTAGTCCTCCATTCCCTTACTCTGGGCATCCACCCGATCTATTCCTCAGTATGCAAAACATAGAATCTCACTATGGCATGTCACATGTGATAATAGACAATAGACAATAGGTGCAGGAGTAGGCCATTCGGCCCTTCGAGCCAGCACCACCATTCAATGTGATCATGGCTGTTCATTCACAATCAGTACCCCGTTCCTGCCTTCTCTCCATACTCCGCTATCTTTAAGAGCTCTTTCTAACTCACTCTTGAAAGCATCCAGAGAATTGGCCTTCACTGCCTTCTGAGAATTCCACAGATTTACAACTCTCTGACTGAAAAGGTTTTTCCTCATCTCCATTCTAAATGGCCTACCGCTTATTCTTAAACTGTGGCCCCTGGTTCTGGACTCCCCCAACATTGGGAACATGTTTCCTGCCTCTAACGTGTCCAATCCCTTAATAATCTTATATGTTTCAATAAGATCTCCTATCATCCTTCTATTTTTCAGTGTATACAAGCCTAGTCGCTCCAGTCTTTCAACATACGACAGTCCCGCCATTCCGGGAATTAACCTAGTGAACCTACGCTGCACGCCCCCAATAGCAAAAATATCCTTCCTCAAATTTGGAGACCAAAACTGCACACAGTACTCCAGGTGCGGTCTCACTAGGGCCCTATACAACTGCAGAAGGACCTCTTTGCTCCTATACTCAACCCCTCTTGTTATGAAGGCCAACATTACATTGATGTATCTATTAAAGGATCATAACTACTACATACCAACTATTAAAGTATCATAAGATCATACGAGATAGGAGAAGAATTAGGCCATTCAGCCCATCAAGTCTACTCTGCCATTCAATCATGGCTGATCTATCTCTCGAAACCCCATTCTCCTGCCTTCTCTCCATAACCTCTCAGATAGATAGATAGATAGATGGATAGATGGATAGATAGATGGATAGATAGATAGATAGATAGATAGATAGATAGATAGATAGATAGATAGATAGATAGATAGATAGATAGATAGATAGATAGATAGATAGATAGATAGATAGATAGATAAATAGATAGATAGATCGATAGATTCCTTACCCGTTTCTGACTGCAGCCCATGATAAGGTAGGTCTCGATGTTGTGGTCCTTCAGGTAAGCGTTCCTGTCACCTCCGAAACCTGCCTCCACCTCGTAGTCCCCGTTCAGGTAGTTGAGCGTGGCTTTGGTGATGTGGATCCGCCTGCGGGGAGGCAGAGAGACATGGTTCAGGCAGCGCACAGACCGACAACATGGTGGCCATGTGATGGGAACATGGACCTGCCAGCAACCTCCAGAGCACACACACACACACACAGCGCCGGAGTAGCTCAGCGGCTCAGGCAGCATCTCCAGAGAACACGGATGGGCGACGTTTCATGTTCACAAGTCACAGGAGCAGAATTAGGCCATTCGGCCCATCAAGTCTACTCCGCCATTCAATCGTGGCCGATCTATTTTGGAAGTGGGTATACGACGAATGAAATGGAAGAATCATCAACTCCGTTATAAACATCTACCTATATCATTGTGGCTAAAGGGATCAGGGGGTATGGAGAGAAGGCAGGTACAGGTTACTGAGCTGGATGATCAGCCATGATCATATTGAATGGCGGTGCAGGCTCGAAGGGCCGAATTGCCTACTCCTGCACCTATTTTCTATGTTTCTATGTTTCTATCATTATAGATCAACTTTAACATGGAATAACACTTCTCAAAAGGGCATCTGATTAATACCAAGCTGTGTGTGGAATTGTTCATGTTCACAAGTCACAGGAGCAGAATTAGGCCATTCGGCCCATCGAGTCTACTCCGCCATTCAATCATGGCCGATCTATCTCTCCCTCCTAACCCCATTCTCCTGCCTACCCCCCATAACCTCTGACACCCGTACTAATCAAGAATCTGTCAATCTTTACTTTAGAAATACCCAATAAGACCCTTCTTCAGATTGATTGTAAGGGGGGGGGGAGGGAGGGAGGAGGAGCAGGTCGAAGCCTGGCAGGTAATAGGTGAGGATTACTGTCTCTTCCAGCCCTCTTTCTCCCCCCCCCCCAACCCAATCCACCTCTACAATCAGTCTGAAGAAGGGTCTCAATCCAAAACATCACTGATCCATGTTTTCCAGAGATGCTGCCTGACCCGCTGAGGCACAGATAAAGTTGACAGTCAGCTCCTTGTGTGTTTTTTTGTACACCAGTACCTTGCTTCTACTAAATCCTGAGCAGTGAGCTTAACAGAAAGGGCTAAAGGACACAAAGTGCTGGAGAAACTCAGCGGGCCAGGCAACATCTCTGGAGAAGTGTGTAAGAGGGAACTGCAGGTGTTGGACTTAAGAATGTGGGTAAGGCAAGGCAGCTGAGGAAATTCAGAGTGTCTCTGAGGATCCTTCAGTGCTTCTACTCTGGGGCTGTAGAGAGCATCCTGTCCGGCAACATCACAGTCTGGTTTGGGAACAGCTCTGCCCAGGACAGGATGGCCCTGCAGAGAGTAGTGCGTTCGGCTGAACGCACCATGGGAACTACACTCGCCCCCCTGCAGGACCTATACATCAGGAGGTGCAGATCCAGAGCCAGCAACATTATGGGGGACCCCTACCACCCCAGCAACGGACTGTTCCAGCTGCTACGGTCAGGCAAACGCCTCCGCTGTCACGCTGTGAAAACGGAGAGGATGAGACGGAGTTTCTTCCCACAGGCCATCAGGACTGTTAACTATTATATCTCCAGGGACTACATTTTTTTCTGTATTAATTTTAATTTTTATGCTGTAATTGTAATTTTTTGCACAATCTGCAGGCATTGCCACTTTCAGTGGGTATGGGGAGAAGGCAGGAGCGGGGTACTGATTGAGAATGATCAGCCATGATCACATTGAATGGCGGTGCTGGCTCGAAGGGCCGAATGGCCTACTCCTGCACCTATTGCCTATTGTCAATTGTCTATTTCACTGCACATCTTGTATGTATATGTGACAAATAAACTTGACTTGACTTGACTTGGGTCTCGAACTGAAAAGTCACCCATTCCTTCTCTCCAGAGGTGCTGCCTGTCCCGCTGAGCTACTCCAGCTTTTTGTGCCCGGCATCTCCGGAGAACATGGATGGGGAGAACATTTTGGGTCAAGACCCTTCTACAGATTGGCTGCACATAAATGGGGAGCATTGGCATCATGTTTTCTCTAGAATGCCGGAGGTTGCGAGACGATCTGGCAGAAGGATCTCTACAGAAGGATCTTAGGTGCACAAAATTCCATGAGAGGAATAGATCGGGTAGATGCACAGAGTCTTTTACCCAGAGTAGGGGAATCGAGGACCAGAGGACATCGGTTCAAGGTGAAGGGGAAAGGATTTAATAGGAATCCGAGGGGTAACTTTTTCACACAGAGGGTGGTGGGGTGTATGGAACGAGCTGCCAGAGGAGGTCGTTGAGGCTGGGACTATCCCATCGTTTAAGAAACAGTTGGACAGGTACATGGATAGGACGGGTTTGGAGTGTTATGGACCAAGTGTAGGCGAGTGGGACTAGGGTAGCTGGGACATTGTTGGCCGGTATGGGCTGGTTGGGCCGAAGGGCCTGTTTCCACACTGTATCACTCTATGCTGAGTTACTCCAGCATTTTGTGAATAAATACCTTTGATTTGTACCAGCATCTGCAGTTATTTTCTTACACTAAAGATAGTCCGAGGGTCACCAATGAGGTAGTTAGTAGTTCAGCGCTGCTCTCTGGTTGTGGTTGGATGGTTCAGTTGCCTGATAACAGCCGGGAAGAAACTGTCCCTGAATCTGGAGGTGTGGCGTTTTCACACTTCTGTACCTTTTGCCCGATGGGAGAGGGGAGAAGAGGGAGTGGCCGGGGGTGAGACTGGTCCTTGATGATGCTGCTGGCCTTGCCGAGGCACCGTGAGGTGTAGATGGGGGTCAATGGAAGGGAGGTTGGTTTGTGCGACGGTCTCAGCTGCGTCCACAATTCTCTTACAATTCCTTGCGGCCTTGGGCGGAGCTGTTCGGAGCTCGTGGGCGGAGGGTCATGGCTGACGGTTCCACTGTGCCGCGCTTTGGTTTAAGTTTAACCCTTACCCTGCTTTGCCGCCGGCCTCCATCTGGTTGGCCAGGGTGACGTCGTTTGACCACACGTCAAACTGCCACTTGCGGAGGCCCAGCACGCCGCAGTGCACCCGTCCGCTGTGGATTCCCACCCGCATGTTGACGTTCACACCCGTCACCTCCCGCACCAGCCTGCCGGACAAAGGAGCACAGAGCATCGTCGTTAGTTCACTTCAGTTTGCTTTAGCCTGCGAATGGATCGATGGCAATCATTTAGATTTTTTTTAGTTTTCGAGATACAGAGCGGAAACAGGCCCTTCGGCCCACCGGGTCCGTGCCGCCCAGCGATCCCCGCACAATAACACTATCCTACACACACTAGGGACAATTTTTACATTTGCCCAGTCAATTAACCTACGTACCTGTACGTCTTTGGAGTGTAGGAGGAAACCAAAGATCTCGGGGAAACCCCACGCAGGTCACGGGGAGAACGTGCAAACTCCGCCCGTAGTCAGGATGGAACCTGAGTCTCCGTCGCTGCATTCGCTGTAAGGCAGCAACTCTACCGCGGCACCTCATGCATTGTCTTTCTGCCAGAGGGTAGACACAAAATGCTGGAGTAACCCAGCGGGTCAGGCAGCGTCTCGGGAGAGAAGGAGTGGGTGACGTTTCGGGTCTCGACCCTTCTTCAGACTGAGGAAGGGTCTCGACCCGAAACGTCACCCATTCCTTCTCTTCCGAGATGCTGCCTGACCCGCTGAGTTACTCCAGCATTTTGTGTCTACCTTCGGTTTAAATCGGCATCTGCAGTTTTTTTTCCCTACATACTTGTCTTTCTGCTGACTGGTTAGCTCGTAACAAAAGCTTTAGCCTGCACCACAGTACATGTGACAATAAACTAAACTGAAACTGAGACTGAACTGACTTTATTGTCGCGTTCACTGAGGTACAATGAAAAGCTTTTGTTGCGTGCTAACCAGTCAGTGGAAAGACAGTACATGATTACAATCGAGCCATTTACAGTATACAGACACACGATAAGGGAATAACGTGCAAGGTAAAGCCAGTAAAGTCCGATCAAAGACAGTTCGACGGTCACCAATGAGGTAGATGGGAGGTCAGGACCGCTCTCTGGCTGTGGTAGGATGGTTCAGTTGCCCGATAACAGCTGGGAAGAAAGTGTCCATGAATCTGGAGGTGTGCGTTTTCACACTTCTGTACCTCTTGCCCAAAGAGCCGTCACAAACAACGCTCAGATTTCCCACACAAACATTCCACAGTCCCGTACCACAGGGACTAGGTGAGTTTGACTTTAGAGAGTCTTTGGAATGTGGGAGGAAACCTTCCCGGTCACAAAGCGGGAGAACGTACAAACTCCGTACAGGAAGCGCCCGTAGTCAGGATCGAACCCGGGTCTCTGGCGCTCTGATCCGGTTTAGGTTTATTCGTTTAGTTTGGAGATACAGCACGGAAGCTGTTCCCTTCGACACACTGGGTCGGTACACTAGCACTATCCCACACACGCACTAGGGACAATTTATTACTTTTACAGAAGCCAATTAACCTACAAAACTGTACGTCTTTGGAGTGTGGGAGGAAATCGGAGCACCTGGAGAAAACCCGCGCGGTCACAGGGAAACATAGAAAATAGGTGCAGGAGGAGGGCATTCGGCCCTTCGAGCCAGCACCGCCATTCACTGTGATCATGGCTGATCATCCACAAAGTGCCTGCCTTCTCCCCATATCCCTTGATTCCACTAGCCTCTAGAGCTCTATCTAACTCTCTCTTAAATCCATCCAGTGATTTGGCCTCCACTGCCCTCTGTGGCGGAGAATTCCACAAATTCACAACTCTCTGGGTGAAAAAGGTCCTTCTCACCTCAGTTTTAAATGGCCTCCCCTTTATTCTCGTTCAGTAAAAATGATTTTTGTTCAGTTCGAATGACAATAAAGGTATTCTGCATTCTGTTCTGTATTCTAGGACTGCGTGGCCCCTGGTTCTGGACTCCCGCAACATTGGGAACATTTTTCCCGCATCTAGCTTGTCCAGTCCTTTTATAATTTTATATGTCTCTCTAAGGGAGAATGTACAAACTCTGCACAGACAGCACCCGTAGTCGGGATCGAACCCGGGTCTCTGGCGCTGTGAGGCAACAACTCTACCGCGGCGCCCCACTGTCCCTCCCCCATGTCATTGTGAAGGTGGGGGAGGTGCTGGTGAAAAGTCGCTTCACACTCAAACCGCCGGGCCAGGGATTATGCTCGCGGGAAAACAGTCCTGACACTGCAAGAGTGGACAGGCTTCAGAGAGCCTGTCCCTGTTACTGCAGAGGAACTGTCTATGCAGTTGTAAACACCAGGATCACTTTGAGGAATTAAAGGACAGAACAGAGAGTCAGATACTAACTCGTCCAGAACGCTTACTCTCTGCGAACTCACATCTGAAAGCATTTCCTGCAGCCTTTATTAATCGGCCAAAATCCAACTTGGATAACTCGTTAAATTAAAAACCAAACTCTCGAGAGAGAGAGAGATGTGTCCAGCTCATAAATGATAGCAGCAGAATTAGACCATTCGGCCCATCAAGTCTACACCGCCATTCAATCATGGCTGATCTATCTTTCCCTCTTAACTCCACTCTCCTGCCTTCTCCCCGTAGCCCTTGGCACCCGTACTAATCAAGAAGTTCTTTTCCGTTTAGTTTAGTTTAGAGATACAGTGCGGAAACAGGCCCTTTGGCCCCTCCGAGACCGTGCCGACCGGCGATCCCCGTACACTAACACTATCCTACACTCACTGGGGACAGCTTACAATTATACCAAGCCAATTAACCTACCCTATCATGATTTTGTATACTTCTATTCAGTTTAAAGTGAAATGGTTTAAATTTAATTGGAACTTAAAGGGGTATTTTTTTCACTCAGAGGGTGGTGGGTACATGGAACAAGCTGCCAGAAGAGTTGGGTTTATTATTGTCATGTGTACCGAGGCACAGTGAAAAGCTTTTTTGGTGCATGCTGTCGAGTCAGCAAAACGACCAGAAGTTATTAATCAGGCCATGGATACAGGATAAAGGGCACAAAAGTGCAAGACAAAGCCCAATAAAGTACGATTAAAGATAGTTCGAAGGTCTCCAATGGGGTGGATTAGTATGGGTTTGATTAGTTTAATTAGGTTGTCAGGGGTTATGGGGAGAAGGCAGGACATTGGGGTTCAGAGGGAAAGATAAATCAGCCATGATTGAATGGTAGAGTAGACTTGATGTGCCGAATGGGTTAATTCTGCTCCTCTAACTTATGAACTTAGATGGGAGGTCTAGTTGGTGACAGAATGGTTCAGTTGCCTGATAACAGCTGGGACGAAGATAGACACAAAACGCTGGAGTAACTCAGCGGGACAGGCAGCATCGCTGGCGAGAAGGAATGGGTGACATTTTGGGTCAAGGCGTCTCGACCCATTCCTTCTCTCCAGAGATGCTGCCGGTCACGCTGAATTACTCCAGCTTTATGCGTCTATCTTTGGTTTAAACCAGCATCTGCAGTTCCTTCCTACAACAACAGCTGGGAAGAAACTGTCCATGATTCAGGAGGTATGTGTTTTCACACTTCTGTACCTCTTGCCTGATGGGAGAGGGTCAAAGGCATGCAGGTTTGTAGGCTACTTGGCTTCTGCAAATTGTCCTGCGTGTGGAATAGTAGCAGTGCACTATTAGCTGGCCGGCGCAGACCTGGTGGGCCGAAGGTAGGGTTGCCAACTTTCTCACTCCCAAATGGGGGACAAAAGGTGACGTCACCACCCCGCGCCCCACGTGACCTCACCCAGCCAGCGGCCAAGTGTTCTTGCTCCATCAATGGCGGCCGTCCAGCCGGGAGGCGGGTTGCTACGCAACCTCCGTTAGGCGGTGCCTGGGCCTACACTGTCCGGGCCTACAGCAGCCCGAGGGCCTACATTATCCGGGCCTACAGTGTCTGGGCCTACAGTGTCCGGGCCTACAGTAGCTGGGCCTACAGTGTCGGGGCCTATAATGTCCGGGCCTACAGTAGCCGGGCCTACAGTGTCCAGGCCTACAGTGTCCGGGCTACAGCAGCCCCCGGGCCTAATACGGGACAAGGGCGTTCCCGTAAGAGACTAACCAATTTAGCCCAATACATGGGATGTCCCGGCTAATATGGGACAGTTGGCAACCCTAGCCGAAGGGCCTGTTTTCTGCGCTCTATCTCAAAAGTGTAAAGTTACACCAGGCACTGTTTTTTTCTTCTTCCAGGAACCCTTTGCACATCAGTCGTGAAGGGAAACAGAACGAACGACACAAGAGTAAAGTTTGAGATGACCTCGAGTTAATGGAGAATACAAGTTGGGGAAGTTGACACAGGGTGGGTCAGAACAGAGCCGTTAATAACATGGTTTTGGATGAGAGGGAGGAGGTCAGTGGGGAGGGAACGGTTCAGTAGAAACATCACAGTGTGCTCGCGATTAGCAAAATCCCCCGCGTCATGATGATGAGGCGCATTAGACATGAGACCCACAAACATCAGGAAGTTAATGATGCTATCATCACTGTCTCTGCCTGTCCCTAACCTTCTGGGTCGGGTTCAAATGAAAATGTCACGCAAATTAATGAGCAGCTTGTCTGCCATTAGGAACTGTCTCCTTTCAGACGAGCATTTCACTGCGGACACTAATTAGTATCGAGGGAATCAGCCTTGATCACTTGATAATGCACAGTGGAAACGCTGACTAGATTTGACGGTGAGAAGAGTCTCGCAGTTGAGTACGTGTTTTGTCAACAGCCCGGCTGGGAATTACCGTCAGGAATAAGACAAGTGTGTCAGATCACGAGGGGAATAGATAGGGCAGATGCACAGGGCCCTGGTGAGACCGCACCTGGAGGAAGGATATTCTTGCTATGGAGGGCGTGCAGCGTAGGTTCACTAGGATAATTCCCGGAATGGCGGGACTGTCGTATGTTGAAAGGCTGGAGCGATTGGGCTTGTATACACTGGAATTTAGAAGGATGAGGGGGGATCTTATTGAAACATATAAGATAATTAGGGGATTGGACACATTAGAGGCAGGAAACATGTTCCCAATGTTGGGGGAGTCCAGAACAAGGGGCCACAGTTTAAGAATAAGGGGTAGGCCATTTAGAACGGAGATGAGGAAGAACTTTTTCAGTCAGAGAGTGGTGAAGGTGTGGAATTCTCTGCCTCAGAAGGCAGTGGAGGCCAGTTCGTTGGATGCTTTCAAGAGAGAGCTGGATAGAGCTCTTAAGGATAGCGGAGTGAGGGGGTATGGGGAGAAGGCAGGAACGGGGTACTGATTGAGAGTGATCAGCCATGATCGCATTGAATGGCGGTGCTGGCTCGAAGGGCTGAATGGCCTACTCCTGCACCTATTGTCTATTGTCTATTGTCTATTGTACCTTGTGCAGCTTGCGTCTCCTAATTTGAGGAAAGACATCCTCGCTATTGAGGGAGTAGGTTCACCAGGTTAATTCCCGGGATGGCGGGACTTACGTATGATGAAAGAATGGGTCGACTGGGTTTGAATTTAGAAGGATGAGAGGGGATCTTATAGAAATACGTTAAAAAATTTAAGGGACTGGACAGGGTAGATGCAGGGAAAACGTTCCCCATTGTAGGGGAGTCCAGAACCAGAGGGTCACAGTTGAAGAATAAGAGGTCGGCCATTTAGGACTGAGATGAGGAAAACCTTTTTCAGCCATCTGTGGAATTCTCTGGCACAGAAGGCAGTGGAGGCCAATTCACTGGATGTTATTCAAGAGAGACCACCTTCAGCTGAAAGAAAACCCACTTCCTGGCGACGGGGTTGGTGAGGGAGGGGTGAGGGGGTAGCAAAGGAGAAAGGTCGCGGCACTTACGAGATGGCCTCAATCATATCCACACCCATCTCGACGCAGCAGTGGGCATGGTCTGCTCGAGCCTCAGGTAGGCCCGACACACAGTAGTAGCAGTCACCCAGGATCTTGATCCGCAGGCAATGGTTCTCCTGAAGAACGGAAGAAGAAACAGCGTCGGGGATGAGTTGATTCACCAAATTTAAATCTCAGAGTGAACCGGGCTTTAAGCGTATTGTGAGTGTTTTCAGTTCAGTTTCAGTTTAGTTTATTGTCACGTGTACCGAGGTACAGTGAAAATGGTTTTTGTTGCGTGCTAACCAGTCAGCGGGAAGACAATACATGATTACTATCAATCCATTTACAGTGTACAGATACATGATAAAGGGAATAACGTTCAGTGCGAGGTAAAGCAGACAAAGTCGGGTCAAGGATAGTCCAAGGGACATCAAAGAGGCGGATAGTAGTTCAGCACTGCTCTCTGGTTGTGGTAGGATGGTTCGGTTGTCTGATAACCGCTGCAGAAAGGCTTTGGAGAGGGTGAGGCCTTTGTGAAAGGCTTGGATAGAGTGAATGTGGAGAGGATGTTTCCACTAGTGGGAGAGTCTAGGGCCAGAGGTCATAGCCTCAGAATAAACGACATACCTTTCGATAGAAGGTGAGGAGGAATTTATTTCGTCAGAGGGTGGTGAATCTGTGGAATTCTTTGCCACAGAAGGCTGTGGAGGCCAAGTCAATGGATATTTTTTTAGGCAGAGATAGATAGATTTGATTAATACAGGTGTCAGGGGTTATGCAGAGAAGGCAGCGGAATGGGATTAGGAGGGAGAGATAGATCAGCCATAATTGAATGGCGGAGTAGACTTGTTGGGCCGAATGGCCCAATTCTGCTCCAATCACTTATGAACTTATGCGAAGGGTTTTGTGAGCATTTCTGGTTGCCCTATTACAGAAATGATGTGGAGGCTTTAGAGCAAAGATACCAGAGGAACAAGATGGACCACTGAAGTGTAGTACGCAAAGGAACCATTTTAGTAGGCAAAACCCACCATTCGCTATGCCTCTCGCAGTGCAATCAGTGTTTTGGGGGAACATTCTGTGTGATGATACCATTAAAATGCAGAACATATCTCATCTATCAATTCGCAGATTTTTGTTATTTTTCTTTTTAAATGTTTCTGCAAGTTTCTGCCTACTACGGTTTTTAGGGTCGAGTGGTCCATCTTGCTCCTCTGGTATCTTTGCTTCGGAGAGGGAGCGGAGGTTTTGAGGAACAATAGACACAAAGTGCTGGAGTAACTCAGCGGGTCAGGCAGCACCGCTGAAGAAAGAGGATTGGTGACGTTTTGGGTCGAAGCCCTTCTTCATATTCGTACCAGAATGATGCCTGATAAGTAATATTCATCAACTTAAATGCGGTAGGTAGCACAGTGGTGCAATGGTAGCGATGCTGCCTCACAGTGCCAAACAGAGGGTATGTGGAACGAGCTGCCAGAGGAGATAGTTGAGGCAGGAGCAATAATATTTAAAAGATAGTTGGACGGGCAGATGGACAGACAATAGACAATAGGTGCAGGAGTAGGCCATTCGGCCCTTCGAGCCAGCACCACCATTCAATGTGATCATGGCTGATCATCCACAATCAGTACCCCGTTCCTGCCTTCTCCCCGTACCCCCTGACTCCGCTACCCTTAAGGTTTAGGCAGGAAAGGTTTAGAGGAATATGGGCCAAAGGAAGGCAGATGGGACAGGTGTAGATGGGGCATCTGGGTCAGCATGCACATGATGGGCTGAAGGGGTTGTTTCCGAGCCTGATAACTGAGAGATACAGCGCAGAAACAGGCCCTTCGGCCCACCGGGTCCGCGCCGACCAGCGATCCCCGCACATTAACAATATCCTACACCCACTAGGGACAATGTTTACATTTATACCAAGCCAATTTACCTACAAGCCTGTACGTCTTTGGAGTGTGGGAGGAAACCGAAGATCTTGGAGAAATCTCATGCGGGTCACGGGGGGGACCGTACAAACTCCGTACAGACAGCAGCACCCGCAGTCGGGATAGAACCCGGGTCTCCTGGCGCTGCGTTCGTTGCAAGGCGGCAACTCTACCGCTGCGCCACCGTGACCGCCCTAGAACTGTACGACTCAAAGTCAAGTATGTGAGTGAAATGCAAGTGCGGAGCAGAAATGTTGTTTGTTGGAGAATAGCTTTCCTTTTAAGGCTCGGGTGGTAACGACAGGCCAGACGACAGCTGGAAAGGATAAAATGGGAGCAGAGCGGTCCGGGGGAGCAATTACTTACTGCTGCAAGCTTGTCGAATCTGGCAAACAGTTCGTTGAGAGTCATGACCAGTTCTTGAGCCATGCACTGAGAGGCCAGGCTGGTGAATCCTTCAATGTCTGCAAAGAGGATGCTGCAAAAAGACAGGCAACGAGTTAGAAACATAGAAGCATAGACAATAGGTGCAGGAGGAGGCCATTTGGCCCTTCGAGCTAGCACCGCCATTCAGTGTGATCTTGGCTGATCATCCACAATCAGTAACCCGTGCCTGCCTTCACCCCATATCCCTTGATTCCGCTGGTCCCTAGAGCTCTATCTAACTCTCTTTTAAATTCATCCAGTGAATTGGCCTCCACTGCCTTCTGTGGCAGAGAATTCCACAAATTCACAACTCTCTGGGTGAAAACGTTTTTTCTCACCTCGGTTTTAAATGGCCTCCCCTTTATTCTTAGACTGTGGCCCCTGGTTCTGGACTGGCCCAACATTGGGACCATTTTTCCTGCATCCACCTTGTCCAGTCCTTTCATAATTTTATACGTCTCTCTAGGAACCCCTCTCATCCTTCTAAACTCCAGTGAATAAGTAGATGTGAGGGGGAATAATCCACAACCATCAACGTTTATGAGCAGATTTAGGCCATTCGGCCCATCAAGTCTACTCCGCCATTCAATCCTGGCTGATCTATCCTTCCCTCTCAACCCCATTCTCCTGCCTTCTCCCCATAACCCCTGACTCCTGTACTAAACGATAGGTACGGCACGGCGGTAGAGTTGCTGCCTCACAGCGCCAGAGACCCGGGTTCGATCCTGACTACGGGTGCCTTCTATACAGAGTGTGCCATGCTGCCAGAGAAAAGACTGTACATGATTACCATATAACATATAACCATATAACAACTACAGCACGGAAACAGGCCTGTCCGGCCCTACCAGTCCACGCCGACCATTCTCCCTGACCTAGTCTCATCTACCTGCACTCAGACCATAACCCTCTAATCCCCTCCTATCCATATACCTATCCAATTTACTCTTAAATAATAAAATCGAGCCTGCCTCCACCACTTCCACCGGAAGCCCATTCCATACAGCCACCACCCTCTGAGTAAAGAAGTTACCCCTCATGTTACCCCTAAACTTTTGTCCCTCAATTCTGAAGCTATGTCCCCTTGTTGGAATCTTCCCCACTCTCAAGGGGAAAAGCCTACCCACGTCAACTCTGTCCGTCCCTCTCAAAACCTCTATCAAGTCCCCCCTCAACCTTCTACGCTCCAAAGAATAAAGACCCAACCTGTTCAACCTCTCTCTGTAGCCTAAGTGCTGAAACCCAGGCAACATTCTAGTAAATCTCCTCTGTACCCTCTCCATTTTGTCGACATCCTTCCTATAATTTGGCAACCAGAACTGCACACCATACTCCAGATAGCCTTCTGTGGCAATGAATTCCACCGATTCACCATGCTCTCACTAAAGAAACTCCTCCTCGTCTCCAACCTAAAGGAACGTCCTTTAATTCTGAGGATGGAGAAAGTTGATGGAACCAGCATCAATTCAAAATAGAATGGTGATGGGCACCCATAGAACATAGTACATGGCAGGCTTCTATTAAATCGGTAAGTAATTAAGTGATCCAAACCATGTAATAATGTCATCATGAAGTGATCTTTTCTCAGCAGTTCACTATTGCACTAAAACAAAAGAATCTGCTATTCTTCTTAGTTTAGCTTAGTTTAGTATATTGTCACATGTACCGAGGTACAGTGAGAGTTTTTTGTTGCATGTGAACCAGTTAGCTGAAAGATTATACATGATTACAATCAAGCTGTCCGCAGTGTGCAGATACAGGATAAAGGGAATAACGTTCAGTGCAAGATAAAGTCAAGTCAAGTCCGATTAAAGATAGTCCGATGGTCTCCAATGAGGTAGATAGTAGTTCAGGACTGCAATCTAGTTATTGATAGGATGGTTCAGTTGCCTGAAGACAGCTGGCCTGACCTTTAATTATAGATCATAGAACGTCATGATATGCGCGTATATATCATATCATAATATTCCTATAACATTGGCACCATGTGATAGGAAAGATATTGTCAAGCTTGAAAGGGTTCAGAAATGATTTACGAGGATGTTGCCAGGACTAGAGGGTGTGAGCTATGGGGAGAGGATGAGCAGGCTTGGTCTCTATTCCATGGAGCGCAGGAGGATGAGGGGAGATCTTATAGACAATAGACAATAGGTGCAGGAGTAGGCCATTCAGCCCTTCGAGCCAGCACCGCCATTCAATGCGATCATGGCTGATCACTCTCAATCAGTACCCCGTTCCTGCCTTCTCCCCATACCCCCTCACTCCGCTATCCTTAAGACCTCTATCCAGCTCTCTCTTGAAAGCATCCAACGAACTGGCCTCCCCTGCCTTCTGAGGCAGAGAATTCCACACCTTCACCACTCTCTAACTGAAAAAGTTCTTCCTCATCTCCGTTCTAAGAGATGTATATAATCGTGAGAGGAATAGATCGGGTAAGACGCACAGAGTCTTTTGCCCAGAGTAGGGGAATTGAGGACCAGAGGACATAGGTTCAAGGTGAAGGGGAAAAGATTTAATATTCATCCGAGGGGTAACTTTTTCACACAAAGGGTGGTGGGTGCACGGAACGAGCTGCCAGAGGAGGTAGTTGAGGCTGGGACTATCCCATCGTTTAAGAAACAGTTGGGCAGGTACATGGATAGACAATAGACAATAGACAATAGACAATAGGTGCAGGAGTAGGCCATTCAGCCCTTCGAGCCAGCACCGCCATTCAATGCGATCATGGCTGATCACTCTCAATCAGTACCCCGTTCCTGCCTTCCCCCATACCCCCTCACTCCGCTATCCTTAAGAGCTCTATCCAGCTCTCTCTTGAAAGCATCCAACGAACTGGCCTCCACTGCCTTCTGAGGCAGAGAATTCCACACCTTCACCACTCTCTGACTGAAAAAGTTCTTCCTCATCTCCGTTCTAAATGGCCTACCCCTTATTCTTAAACTGTGGCCCCTTGTTCTGGACTCCCCCAACATTGGGAACATGTTTCCTGCCTCTAATGTGTCCAATCCCCTAATTATCTTATATGTTTCAATAAGATCCCCCCTCATCCTTCTAAATTCCAGTGTATACAGGCCCAATCGCTCCAGCCTTTCAACATACAACAGTCCCGCCATTCCGGGAATTAACCTAGTGAACCTACGCTGCACGCCCTCCATAGCAAGAATATCCTTCCTCAAATTTGGAGACCAAAACTGCACACAGTACTCCAGGTGCGGATAGGACAGGTTTGGCGGGATATGGACCAAGCGTAGGCAGGTGGGACTAGTGTAGCTGGGGCATGTTGGCCGATGTGGGCAAGTTGGGCCGAAGGGCCCGTTTCACACTGTATCACTCAATGACAGTCCAGTCATTGTAACAGTACAGTGCAGGAACAGACTCTTTGGCCCACAATGTGTGTGCAAAACATGATGCCAAGATACACTGATCTCATTTGTCTGTTCATGATCCATATTTCGCTATGCCCTGCTCTTCCTTGCATTATTACGGTCTGGTTATCTGGTATTACTGATAATTTATTGTATTCATAAGTGATAGGAGCAGAATTAGGCCATTGGGCCCATCAAGTCTACTCTACCATTCAATTTTCCCTGACTAAAGAAATTCCTCCTCATCTCCTTCCTAAAGGAACGTCCTTTAATTCTGAGGCTATGGCCTCTGGTCCTAGACTCTCCCACTAGTGGAAACATCCTCTCCACACCCACTCTACCCAGGCCTTTCACTACTCGGTAAGTTTCAATGAGGTCCCCCCTCATCATTCTAAACTCCAGCGAGTACAGGCCCAGTGCTGTCAAACGCTCAGCATATGTTAACCCACTCATTCCTGGGATCATTCTTCTAAACCTCCTCTGGACCTTCTCCAGCACCAGCTTATCCTTCCTCAGATATGGGGCCAAAAATTGCACACAATATTCCAAATGTATTATGTATTACATATTTATATATTCTGCTGTTTTGTTAATGGACAACTTTCACACAACTATGTACAGGCACATTTGATTTACACATTTTGGAGTAACGTGCTTATTCATTTAATACCAAAGCCTGATTTACTGTAATAATATGCTCAAAGTTATACCTGGCAGTGCTGTCATATATATGTTGAAGTTACCCAGTTTTGGTCATTAGACTTTGGAGATAGAGCGCGGAAACAGGCCCTTCGGCCCACCGAATCCGCTCCGACCAGCGATCCCCGCACACTAGCGCTATCCTACACACACATTAGAGACAATTTACAATTTTACCAAAGCCACTTCACCTACAAACCTGCACGTCCTTGGAGTGTGGGAGGAAACCAGAGCACCTGGAGAAAACCCACATGGTCACGGAGAGAAGGTACCAACTGCACAGACAGCACCCGTAGTCGGGATCGCTACCTATGCCACAGCGCCATCCCAAAACGTCACCTATCCATGTTCTCCAGAAATGCTACCTGACATGTTGAGTTACTCCAACACTTTGTGTCCTTTCGAAAGACTTGCCTATTTTCAAGGAGGCGAGCCCCGAGCAAATCACGATGTGCCTGCCCTTGTATTCCTCGATCGCTCTGCTCCACAACACTCCAAAAACACTCTGCTGTTCACTGTGAAGATCCTGCCCTGGTTTGACTTCCCAAAACGCACAGTGTCGCTGTGGTAGAGTCGCTGCCTTGCAGCTCCAGAAACACGGGTTCAAGCCCGACTACGGGTGCTGTCCGTACAGAGTTTGTACGTTCTCCCCGTGACCTGCGTGGGTTTTCTCAGGGAGCTCTGGTTTCCTCCCACACTCTAAAGATGTACGGGTTTGTAGGTTATTTGGCTTGGTATCATTGTGAATTGTCCCATGTGTGTAGAATAGTGTTAATGTGCAGGGATCGCGGGCCCGGTGGGTCAAAGAGCCTGTTACCGCACTGTATCTCTAAACTAAACTCAACCAAGCAATACGGTAGGAAGGAACTGGGGATACTGGTTTAGACCTAAGATAGACACAAAATGGTGGAGTTACTCAGCTTGTCAGACAACATCTCTGGAGAAAAGGAATGAGGTGACGTTTTGGGTCGAGCCCCTTCTTCAGAAGAATGGACCCTTATCCAGTCTGAAGAAGGGTTTCGACCCAAAACGTCACCTATTTCTTTTGTCCAGAGATGCTGCCTGACCTGCTGAGTAACTTCAGCGGTTTGTGCACTATTAACTCTTGACAAAGCAACACCTTGTAGTGGGTGCGGTCACCGCGGTAATCAGGCCAGACGCCAGGTGAGTAGTTAATATACTTTATTACCTAAGGCACCAAACACCGCACTCAAGAACTCGTGAGTCGACACACCCAAAACATTTTATAGTCCCAGACCACCTGACCCAAGGGAACTGACCCAGGAAGTGACCTAATCCCTCCCGTCCACTGCCGAGTGGAATGACCAAGGGAGTGGCCTAGCCCCCGGGCGCCGCCACAGGACCCCCCCCCCCCAAAGAACCGAAGGCACGAAACGGACAGGGGGACGGACGAAACGGCCAGCCCGTGTGCGCGCCACGGCGGGCGCAGGAACCGGAACCACCCCGCCAGGGGAAGGCACCCGCGGGAATTCCGGGGGTAAGGGCCGGGACGCGGGACGACCCCGAGGGCGAGGTTGCGCCAGTAGAACCGGCTGGCTAACGTCCACGTGCGCCGGCTTCAGCCGCGAAAGAGAGACCGTCTCAGGACGACCCCCCATGTCCAACACGAAGGTGGCAGAGCCCCGCTCCAGCACTTTGAACGGTCCCTCATAAGGCCGCTGAAGGGGTGTCCGGTGGGCATCCCGACGCAGGAAAACAAAAGGACAAAAGTGTGAATTGTGAGGAAGATGCAATAAGGCTGCAGGGTGACTTGGACAGGTTGTGTGAGTGGGCGGATACATGGCAGATGCAGTTTAATGTAGATAAGTGTGAGGTTATTCACTTTGGAAGTAAGAATAGAAAGGCAGATTATTATCTGAATGGTGTCAAGTTAGGAGGAGGGGGAGTTCAACGAGATCTGGGTGTCCTAGTGCATCAGTCAATGAAAGGAAGCATGCAGGTACAGCAGGCAGTGAAGAAAGCCAATGGAATGTTGGCCTTCGTAACAAGAGGAGTTGAGTATAGGAGCAAAGAGGTCCTTCTACAGTTGTACCGGGCCCTGGTGAGACCGCACCTGGAGTACTGTGTGCAGTTTTGGTCTCCAAATTTGAGGAAGGATATTCTTGCTATGGAGGGCGTGCAGCGTAGGTTCACTAGGTTAATTCCCGGAATGGCGGGACTGTCGTATGTTGAAAGGCTGGAGCGATTGGACTTGTATACACTGGAATTTAGAAGGATAGGGGGGATCTTATTGAAACATATAAGATAATTAGGGGATTGGACACGAGGCAGGAAACATGTTCCCAATGTTGGGGGAGTCCAGAACAAGGGGCCACAGTTTAAGAATAAGGGGTAGGCCATTTAGAACAGAGATGAGGAAGAACTTTTTCAGTCAGAGAGTGGTGAAGGTGTGGAATTCTCTGCCTCAGAAGGCAGTGGAGGCCAGTTCGTTGGATGCTTTCAAGAGAGAGCTGGATAGAGCTCTTAAGGATAGCGGAGTGAGGGGGTATGGGGAGAAGGCAGGAACGGGGTACTGATTGAGAGTGATCAGCCATGATCGCATTGAATGGCGGTGCTGGCTCGAAGGGCTGAATGGCCTACTCCTGCACCTATTGTCTATTGTCTATTGTCTATTGACAGTCCTGCAGGGCGGAAGGGACATGTGACCGCACCGAACCGTGGCGAGACGTCGGCACTGGCGCCAGCGAGCCGGGGGCTAGGCCACTCCCTTGGTCATTCCACTCGGCACTCAGTGGACGGGAGGGATTAGGTCACCCAGGCCCGGCATTCGGAGGATCCGGGTTGCCCGCTCGGCCTCGCAGAGGCCGAACTGCTGACGGAGGAAGGCTTTAAGGGCCACGTACTTATCGGTCGCCACGTGGTCAGCGCCCTCGACCCGGCCACAGCGCGCCTGGTCCGACCCTTCCTCCGCGACCCCCCGGCGACCGATAAGTACGTGGCCCTTAAAGCCTTCCTCCGTCAGCAGTTCGGCCTCTGCGAGGCCGAGCGGGCAACCCGGATCCTCCGAATGCCGGGCCTGGGTGACCTAATCCCTCCCGTCCACTGAGTGCCGAGTGGAATGACCAAGGGAGTGGCCTAGCCCCCGGGCGCCGCCACAACCTCGCGCTTATCTGAATGAATTATCTGACAGGTTAAATGAGTTGGGGAGCATTTGCTGCTGTTAAAGCGATAAATCTAAATATTTCCGTCCAATTCCACGTCTGACTAATTGGATTTCACTGGAAATGTTCACAGGAAAAGGTGTCCTGCAATCTCTTGACTGAGAATAATCACGTAAATTGCCCTGTGACAAGAGTTTGAGGGTGACTGCCAAGCCTCACCCTCTTCACCGAATGTTTATACACTCTCCGAGCTTTCCGTTGAAGAGGTCCTCTGGGCAAGTTCCCTCCTTAATTTAGTTTAGTTCTGAGATACAGCGTGGAAACAGGCCCTTTGGCCCACCGAGTCCGCACCGACCAGCGATCCCCACACATTGACACTATCCAACGCACGCAAGGGACAATTTACACTTTTAACCAGCCAATTAACCTGCTAACCTGCACGTCTTTGGAATGTGGGAGGAAACCGAAGATCTCGGAGAAAAACCCATGCGGTCACGGGGAGAACGTACAAACGCCGTACAGACAACATCCGATGTCAGGATCGAACCTGGGTCGATGAAGCTGTAGGGCAGCAACTCTACCTCTGCACCACCATGCCACCTTGTTGCTCGGAGGAGGGTCTGTGCTGTAGGGAGAGGTTGAGTAGGCTGGCACTCTATTGCTTGGAACGCAAGAGGATGAGGGGTGATCTCATAGAGGTGCATAAAATCATGAGTGGAATAGATCGGGTAGACGCACAGAACCTGTTGCGCATTCAATGTGATCATGGCTGATCATTCTCAATCAGTACCCCGTTCCTGCCTTCTCCCCATACCCCCTGACTCCGCTATCCTTAAGAGCTCTATCTAGCTCTCTCTTGAAAGCATCCAGGGAATTGGCCTCCACTGCCTTCTGAGGCAGAGAATTCCACAGATTCACAACACTCTGACTGAAAAAGGTAGGCAAATGGGGTTAGCTTGGATGGAACATCTTGGTCAGCATGGATGAGCCTGTTACCACGCTGTATGACACTGGGACTGAATGCTGCTTGCTTGGCAGAACTTTCTGGAATTTTCAGATTTTGTCTCAGATTCCAGTATCTGAGCGACACGGTGGCGCAGCGGTAGAGTTACTGCCTCACAGCGAATGCAGCGCCGGAGACCCGGGTTCGATCCCGACTGCGGGTGCTGTCTGTACGGACTCCCCGTGACCTGCGTGGGTTTTCTCCGGTTTCCTCCCGCACTCCAAAGACGTGCAGGTTTGTAGGTTAATTGGCTTGGTAAATGTAAAAATTGGCCCTAGTGGGTGTCAGATAGTGTTAGTGTGCGGGGATCGCTGGTCGGCGCGGACCCGGTGGGCCGAAGGGCCTGATTCCGCGCTGTATCTCTAAACTAAACTAAACTAAAAGTCTGCAGCTTCATTTCTTCCCCCCCCCCCCCCCCCACCCCACCCTAATCATTTCTGCTGTGTTAACGCCCAGTTTGCAAAGAGCTTTTCTTTTTGGACAACTTTTTGCACAGTTAAGTCGCAATGACACATGAAACAGGATGGAAGATTCCAGAAAGCACTTTCACCGGTCCCGCATATCTCGAGTTAAGTTCTAATCTGAGTTGCTGAACAAGTTCCAAGAAGTACAATTTGTTCTATTTAAGTGTTCTATTTAAGTGACTCTCCCTGTATTTTACAGTGAGTTTGATGAGGACTCAGTAGTCCAACTATGCAATTAATGTCAGTCAGCTTATCAAGCAGCAAAGCAGTCTGATCTGACAAAGCATAGACTTGCAGTTTGCAACACTTACCAATGTCTCAGGACCCCTTATAGTGAAAGGCCTGGACAGAGTGGATGTGGAGAGGATGTTTCCACTAGTGGGAGAGTCTAGGACCAGAGGGCACAGCCTCAGAATTAAAGGACGTTCCTTTAGGAAGGAGATGAGGACGAATTTCTTTAGTCAGAGGGTGGTGAATCTGTGGAATCCCTTGCCACAGAAGGCTGTGGAGGCCAAGTCAATGGGTATTTTTAAGCCAGAGGCAGATAGATTCTTGATTAGTACGGGTGTCAGGGGCTATGGGGAGAAGGCAGGAGAATGGGGTCAGGAGGGAGAGATAGACCAGCAATGATTGAATGGCAGAGTAGACTTGATGGGCCGAATGGCCTAATTCTGCTCCTATTACCTATGAACATAGTAATTCACAAGTCTCGCATGCCTCGAGTGTTCCCACTCTGTATTGAAGGCAGAAACAGGGAACTGCAGATGCTGGTTCACACAAAAGGGCACAAAGTGCTGGAGTAACTCAGCAGGCCAGGCAGCATCTCTGGGGGACATGGATAGGTGACATTTCATGTCATTGGGTGATACAGCCTGGAAACAGGCCCTTCGGCCCAAACCGACCAACATGTCCCATCTGCACCAGTCCCACCTGCCTGCGTTTGGCTCATATCCCTCCAAACCCGTCCTGTCCACGTACTTGCCTAAATGTTTGGAGGGATGTATGACCCCATGACATGAATTGTCACCGATCCATGTCCTCCAGAGACGCTGCCTGACCCGTTAAGTTTCTCCAGCACTTTGTGTCCTATATTGAGGGCAAGTCTACAAACAGCAAGCTCCTGCAACACTACAGTAGGAGGAACATTCCTCCCATCTACACTAGTCCTGCGTTTGGCCCATATCCCTCTAAATCTGTCCTAATCATGTCTAAATATTTCTTAAACGTTGCGATAGTCCCTGCCTCAACTACCTCCTCTGGCAACTCGTTTCATACACCCACCACCCTTTGTGTAAAAAAGTTACCTCAGGTTCCTATTAAATCTTTCCCCCCCCTCACCTTAAAAACTGTCCTCTGGTCCTCGATTCACCTACTCTGGTCAGGAGGCTCTATGCGTCTACCCAATCTATTCCTCTCATGATTTTATACACCTCGATAAGATCACCCCTCATCCTCCTGCGCTCCAAGGAACAGAGTCCCAGCCTATTCAACCTCTCCCTGTAGCTCAGGGCTTCGAGTCCTGGCAACATCCTCGTAAATCTTCTCTGCTCCCTTTCCAGCTTGTAATGCCGTAGACGGAGTCCCAGTTGGTTGTCAATCAGGGAGCTCGTCGCTGTTTTAACCTGTTTAAAATAGCAGAAGATGGACACAAAATGCTGGAGTAACTCGGCGGGACAGGCAACATCTCTGGAGAGAAGGAATGGGTGACATTTCGGGTCGAGACCCTTCTTCAGATCATAAAACGTCACCCATTCCTTCTCTCCAGAGATGCTGCCTGTCTCTGCTGGAGTTACGCCACCATTTTGTGTCTATCTTCGGTTTAATAGCGGCAATCTGCAGTTCCTTCCTACACGCTGTTTAAAATAGCTTCGCCTTCACAAATCAGCTCCTCACAGCCTGCTGTCTGGTGGACCTCTTCCTTGTGATACACACCAGGCTGTCTGGAAGCTGGCTGCCCGTCGCTGCTGTTCTGCCAAGATGCATATTCAAGCTGTCACAGCTAATCATCTTAAAGCACAGTTTTAATGAGAAGCCAGAACCAGCCCTGCCTCAGCGGGTAGCAACTCTTGCTTCTGGGGCCTGAGACTTTAGTTTGGTTCGGTTTAGAGATACAGTGCGGAAACAGGCCCTTCGGCCCACCGAGTCCGTGCCGACCCGTGATCCCCCAGCACACTAACGCTACTCCACACACACACACCGGGGGACATGAATGTACATCTATACCAAGCCAGTCAACCTACAAACCTGCACGTCTTTGGAGTGTGGGAGGAAGCCGAAGATCTCGGAGTAAACCCAAGATAACATTCAGTCAACTCCGATTAAAGATGTTCTGAGGTTCTCCAGTGAAGTAGATAGACAATAGACAATAGACAGGAGGAGGCCATTCGGCCCTTCGAGCCAGCACCGCCATTCAATGTGATCATGGCTGATCATTCTCAATCATTCTCCCGTTCCTGCCTTCTCCCCATACCCCCTGATTCCGCTATCCTTAAGAGCTCTGTCTAGCTCTCTCTTGAATGCATTCAGAGAATTGGCCTCCACTGCCTTCTGAGGCAGAGAATTCCACAGATTCACAACTCTCTGACTGAAAAAGTTTTTCCTCATCTCAGTTCTAAATGGCCTTCCCCTTATTCTTAAACTGTGGCCCCTTGACAGTCCTGCCATTCCGGGAATTAACCTAGTAAACCTACGCTGCATGGGAGGTCAGGACTGTTCCCTAGTTTGTGATAGGATGCTAGCGGCTGATAAGTAGAGCAGATGTGGAGAGGATGTTTCCACTAGTGGGAGAGTCTAGGACCAGAGGGCACAGCCTCAGAATAAAAGGACGTACCTTTAGGAAGGAGATGAAGCGGAATTTCTTTAGTCAGAGGGTGGTGAACCTGTGGAATTTGTTGCCACAGAAGGCTGTGGAGGCCAAGTCAGTGGATATTTCTAAGGCAGAGATCGGCAGATTCTTGATTAGTACGGGTTTTAAGGGTTATGGGGAGAAGGCAGGAAAATGTGGTCGAGAGGTGAAAGATAAATCAGCCATGATTAAATGGTGAAGAAGACCTAATGGTTCGAATGGCCTAATTCTGCTCCTATGATTTATGAATTTACAAACTGATGGAGCCACTAGCTGCCTCTTAGCGCCAGAGACCCCGGCTTCGATCCTGACCTCAGTTGCTGCCAGGTTCCTGAATGGATCCCCAGGTAGAGTGAATTCCACAGATTCACCACCCACTGGTGAAAGAAATTCCTCCTCATCTCCTTTCCAAAAGTTACGTCCTTTAATTCTGAGGCTGTGTCCTCTGGTCCTGGACTCTCCCACTAGTGAAAACATCCTCTCCACATCCACTCTATCCAGGCCTTTCACTATTCGGTACGTTTCAAAGAGCCCCCCCCCCCCCCCTCATCCTTCTAAACTCCAGCGAGTAGATTTAGATTTTTTTGAGACACAGCGCGGAAACAGGCCCTTCGGCCCACCGGGTCCACGCCGCCCAGCGATCCCCGTGCATTGACACTACCCTACACTAGGAACAATTTTTTTTTAAACATTTGCCCAGCCAATGAACCTACAAACCTGTACATCTTTGGACTGTGGGAGGAAACCGAAGATCTCGGAGAAAACCCACGCAGGTCACGGGGAGAACGTACAAACTCCGTACAGACGGTGCCCGTAATCAGGATCGAACCTGAGTCTCCGGCGCTGCATTCGCTGTAAGGCAGCAACTCTACCGCTGTGCCACCGCAGGCCCAATGCTGTCAAACGCTCATCATAATTTAACCCTCTTCGGTCAGAGGGTGGTGAATCTGTGGAATTCTTTGCCACAGAGGGCTGTGGAGGCCACAAGTCAGTGGATATTTTTAAGTCAGAGATAGATATTCTTGATTAGTACGGGTGACAGGGGTTATGGGGAGAAGGCAGGAGAATGGGGTTAGATGATTGAATGGCGGAGTAGACTTGATGGGCCGAATGGCCTAATTCTACTCCTTTTTCTTATGACCTAATGAACCCAATCATCCCCTGGGATCATTCTCGTAAACCTGTTCAGGTTATCCCACGTTCTCATCCATTCCCTACACACCAGGGGGCAATTTACAGAGGGGCAGTTAACCTACAAGCCTGCACGCCTTTGGAATGTGAGACGAAACGTGGGCAGCCGGAGGAAACCCACGTGATGGCGGGGAGAGCGGGCAAACTCCACACAGGCAGCAACCTGATGTCAGGGTCGATCCTGGGTCTCCAGCGCTGCGAGGCAGCAGCACTACCAGCTGCGCCACCGTGCTGCACTTGACCGAGTTACTCCTGCATTTTGTGTCTTTCCAAACTCCCTACAGGCGGCAGCACTGGTGGTGGGGATGGAACCTGGGTCTCCGGCGCTGTGAGGCAGCAGCACTAACCGCTGCAGCGCTGTGCCGCCTCTGTTCAGGTGGCACGCTGGGCGGCAGCCCGGCTTCTGGAGTGCCTGGGGGGCCGTGAACAGCTGGTTGCTGTCCTGTCTGCGGGCAACGACACTGCCTTTCAACCTCAGTCAAAAAACTAAGTCTGAACCATTTC